>NC_083573.1:52227878-52554545 GCF_027579695.1 Neoarius graeffei
TTTCGCCTGTAGTCAGCTGGGATAGGCTCCAGCTTGCCTGCGACCCTGTAGAACAGGATAAAGCGGCTAGAGATAATGAGATGAGATGAGTTCTAATGTCTTTCCTTAGAGCAATAGAGAAAAGTGATCCAATATCAGGCACTAGTTAAGAGACATTTAGCCCTGTACGTGTAACAGCATGCACAGTACCACTCAAAAGTTTGGACACCTGGATATCATGTCTCTTTACTTAGTTGAGCGGTTCTTGACTTAATATGGATTACTACAGTTGTGGAATAGGGCTATTTACTGTATTTATATTATTTACTATTTACTGTTTAATTTCAAATGCATTAAGAAGGCAAGAAATTGCACTAATTAACTTTTGACGAGACACACTTGTTAATTGAAAAGTATTCCAGGTGACGACCTCATGAAGCTGGTTAAGTTAATGACAATAGTGTGCAAAGCGTCATCAAGGTAAACGGCGGCTACTGTGAAGAATCTAAAATATGAAAAATATTTTTTAAACACTTTTTTGTTTACCACATAATTAACAGTTATTCCACGAAATCGAGTCGTATACGAGCTGATAGCTGACGAGGCGCGTAACGCCGAGTTGGCTATAAGCCATGTATGATGAGATTGAGTGGAATAACTGTTTTATTCTGTCCACATTCACTGGATTTTGAGAAACAGAGCATTTTTATTTATATTTTTTGCGAATTCGATAAATAAAAACTTTATACAAAACATCTGACAAAATCATTTTCACTTAGAATGTAAACAAACCGGTGAAATGACAGTAGCAATTTGTACAAAAAAAAAGCTATAATAATGATTCTTGAAAAATAAAAAGATAAGTTCTTACCATCAAATACTTTTATTCCATATTTTGTTGCTTTTTTTGTATTTTTGGCAGGGCGGTTGGCAAACCAACTTAAAGGTGCATTGCCACCACCGACTGGGCTGGAGTGTGGAACAGGAGATGAGATGGGAATGACTATATTCTTTTAGCTATTTCTGTTTTAAATACTTGATAATTTTTGGGGTTTTATTTTCAAGTGGAGTTTTTATTTTGTCCTCGGTTGGTTCAGCAAAGGCGGCACGGTGGTGTAGTGGTTAGCGCTGTCGCCTCACAGCAAGAAGGTCCGGGTTCGAGCCCCGTGGCCGGCGAGGGCCTTTCTGTGTGGAGTTTGCATGTTCTCCCCGTGTCCACGTGGGTTTCCTCCGGGTGCTCCGGTTTCCCCCACAGTCCAAAGACATGCAGGTTAGGTTAACTGGTGACTCTAAATTGACCGTAGGTGTGAATGTGAGTGTGAATGGTTGTCTGTGTCTATGTGTCAGCCCTGTGATGACCTGGCGGCTTGTCCAGGGTGTACCCCGCCTTTCGCCTGTAGTTAGCTGGGATAGGCTCCAGCTTGCCTGCGACCCTGTAGAACAGGATAAAGCGGCTAGAGATAATGAGATGAGATGAGATGGTTCAGCAAAACGCTCCGCTGTTTTGTTTTTTTCTACTCACTGTATATGAGTTGATATCCTAGTAGTCGAGTAGCCAATCAGAGCGTGCAGTTGCTCATATCCAGTGAATGTGGATAGAATAATTCTATATATGTTCCATATATTATTTCATAGTTTTGATGTCTTCAGATTTGTTCGACAATGTAGAAAAGAGTCAAAATACACAAAAACCTGTGAAAAACTAGGTGTGTCCAAACTTTTGACTGCTACTGCATGTGTTACTGTTTGAATGAAGTATACTGTCCCAACAAAAAACAAAGCAAATGCTATGCAAAAAAAAAAAAGAACGTTCCAATATATTTATATGCTGTGATTTCTCATATAGCTGTCTCGGTTTTAAATAACTTGTCAACTCTAGTAGACGAGTATGAAGCTCTGTTCTTTGTTCAGTCTGAGAGTTTTTTTTTCCCCTGATTGTGTTTGTGTTTAATACACAAGTCCTTTTTTGGAAAGGAAATAATATCTGCTTGTCAAATGTAAATTGCTGAAGCAGTATTAAATGACAGTGTTATAAAGTCGTGAAGTTTACTGCCGGCGTTATGTGGAGCAGTGTGTGTGGGTGAGCAGTATTGTGTGGCAGCATTATAGATCAGTACGTGTAGCGCAGAGCAAATATAATGGCATGCTTTATAGAGTATTGCTGGATGCTGATGCTTGGTGTGTACTCTGCATTTGGGCAGCTTTGGAGTCAGATATCGATTGGCCAACTTCAGATCAGCTTTCTGAGACAGACTGTGATCTGAGAGCTGGACAGTGCAGTGATGGGATACACACACATATACACAAACACACACACACAAACACACACGTAGGAGGAGGCTTGCTGAAATAACAGATTCTATAAAAACACACAAAAAAGAGCTAGTTTGGCAATACTCATATTAATGCTGCACACTGCCTCTTACACAGACATGCGCACACGCACACGCAGGCAAATACTAATTAATAATAGACAAGTATTTGACTTTCTTATGGTCACGTCATCAATCTTTAAATGGTCGAAGTAAAAGAATACTTGTTATAATCCATGCAAAATTAGTGAAATAAATACTCCATGTTTACATTGTTTTTTAAATTGACTTAGTGTTACTACTGCATAAGACATACAGCAGCAAACATGCTTTCAGACAAGAGGAATGCAATACGTAGTGAGCATTGTGCAAGTGTTCATTCTTTCATCCTCAGTAACTGCTTAATCCTGATCAGGGTCACCGTGGATCCAGAACCTATCCCAGGAATACTGGGTGCAAGGTAAGAATACACCCTAGATTAGACCACCAGTCCATTACAGGCCAGCTTACACACTCAGATTCACACAAAAACAATAACCTAAAACTTCGGCTTGAACTGGGGAACCTGGCACTATGACATCTGCGTCACTGTGTCACACTGTACAAGTGTTTGTTTTTGGTATTTACCCATGTGTGCTGTCGCCTCAGTCCTTTTCCCGCACAGATAAACAGTCATGCTCGCTCCCAGACTTATTATTTTATCTTCTCCAGAATACTGCACATGCTCACTTCTGACCCAGATGTCAGCCAGCGAATCTGTAATTAGAACGAGCGCTACACTACACTCGAAAGCGAATATGGCCTTGAGTGCTGAGTGGAGACGTGCTTCAAGAAACAACTCAATCACCCTGAAAAAGAACGTGTTCCTCTATCAGTGTTTCGGAAATAAGAATAAGACTACGCATTGTGTGATCAAGAAACCATTTTAGACTTTATGTTAAAACACATTACCACCGAGATGAAGATGAGTGACTGCCAAAGAACTATAAAAGCAGCACGCATGTTTAAATCAGCTTTCTCAAAGATTTTACACGCCATATTTTTTTCATGTACTGCAAATTCTAGACTAGTTTTATTCCCCAAACAGTCCAATTATTTATATATCTGGGACAGTACATAGCTTTGGAGAAGGAAATTTTTAGCGTAGCTGTGGCAACACATTTCCATATCTAGTCTCAGTGGACGCTAAAACGTGTAGCCTTTGAAGCGAAATATTTTCATAAAATGGGATGCACTTGCATTTGGAATTCTCCTGAATTAAACACTGTGAAAGAAAGTAACACGGTGGTGCAGTGGTTAGCACTCTCACCTCACAGCAGCCCACTGGGGCCTGTCTGTGTAGAGTTTGCATGTTCTCCCCATACCTACATGGGTTTCTTCCGGGTGCTCTGGTTTCCTCCTACAGTCCAGACATGCAGATTAGCTCAGCTGGGTACTCTAAATTGCCCATAGGTATGAATGTGAGTGGTTGTTTGTCTCTGGCCAAGTTTACATTAGACCGTATCTGTCTCGTTTTCTTCGCGGATGCACTGTCCGTTTACATTAAACCGCCTGGAAACGCCGGGAAACGGGAATCCGCCAGGGTCCACGTGTTCAATCCAGATCGTGTCAGCTCAGGTGCTGTGTAAACATTGAGAATACGCGGATACGCTGTGCTGAGCTCTAGCTGGCGTCGTCATTGGACAACGTCACTGTGACATCCACCTTCCTGATTCGCTGGCGTTGGTCATGTGACGCGACTGCTGAAAAACGGCGCGGACTTCCGCCTTGTATCACCTTTCATTAAAGAGTATAAAAGTATGAAAATACTGCAAATACTGATGCAAATACTGCCCATTGTGTAGTTATGATTGTCTTTAGGCTTGCCATCCTTCCACTTGCAAGTGGTAAGTGATATGCGCTGGGATCACACACACAGCGGTTCAGTCCCGAATCACAGCTTGTGCACTTCACTCGCACGCTCTGTGAGCTGCGCAAGGCCGGAGTGCGCACCCTCCAGAGGGCACTCGCTGTTCAGGGCGGAGTGATTTGGAGCACAGGATGCCTGCGGAGCCGAGCGTATCCGTGTATTGGTGTTGCTGTGTGCACGCAAATCGTGTATTGGTGTTGCTGTGTGCACACTAATCATTTTAAAAACGTTAATCTGATGATCCGCTGATATGGTCTAATGTAAACATGGGCTCTGTGTTAGCCCTGCCATAGATTTTCAACCTGTCCAGGGTGTACCCCGCCTCTCACCCATAGTCAGCTAGGATTGGCTCCAGCTCACCTATGACTCGCAATAGATAAGCGCTATAGGCAATTGTGGCAGCGGGGGCGTGGTCAAGCATCGGTCTGTGACCGGAGGGCGGAGTCATGGAAGGTAAGTGGCAGAATCACTGCACCTGATGTTGGTTAATCTGTGTCTTCCCCAGTGGCCGCGCCCTATATAAGGAGAGAGAGAGCAGAGGAAGGGAGCTCTCTCCCCTACCAGGCAACTGATGTGTGCGTGCGTGTCTGTGTGACTGGGAGTAGTATGTGAAGCTGAAAAGCTGAAAATAAAGAGCTTTTGCAAACTCAGTTCTGGCCTGCCGTACTTCTGTGCTCCACCCACCCGCTCAACTTACTACAGTAATGAATGATTGATTGAATAAATGATAAACACTGTTCCGAGTCTGGTGCATATCCTGTTATATGTGGAGGTATAACCTTGCTGTGCTGAATGAGGTTGAGGAGTTATATTGTGAGTCCAAAGTGTGTTCTGCTTATTCAGCTGTTTTAATTTTCACTGCAGTTTGCAGGTGAGTTTGGCATCGGCCCTGCAACTCACACACGCACGCACACACCTCATTCTCATGAACATATAGGAGCGCAATAAAAGCTCTAGAGAATTTCCCACTGTGCTTTGCGTACGTGTGTGTACGTGCATGCGAGAAGGCTCAGTGTTGGCTGTATTACAGTGTCATGGTAGAGAAAATGCAGTGTATAGTCAGTCCTGTGGAGAAAATACAGCATCTCTGTGCATGACTGCCATTACACCTCAGGGAGCTCTCTGAGCTATTACTTGAGGCTGTGTTAACCTTTAGCGAGGGTGTACATGTGTGCCTCTGAGAAAGTACCCTGTATCAGAAAGCTTTAGTGAGGTTGGTGTGTTCCCCGTTCTTTTGTGTAATAAAGTTACTTTCTGTGTAGTAGGCTGACTTTAACACTTTTTTTTAGTTTCTTGTGTACAGCATGGCTGAGAAATTGCTATATAAAAAGAAATGGTTCACTAATTTTTTCCCCTGAATTTTAAAACACATGAACCCCAAGTGGATACGACTGATGACAGCTGGCCTTGGACTAGAGTGATTCAATATAGGTCTTTTAAAAGAAGCAAAATGAGATTTGGGCCACTGTGTGCTACACTTCTATTATATTTACAGTTTCGGTCTCAGTTTCAGTCTCAGGACACTAACACACACTACTAAATTATTGGCCTTACCCAGGAAGTTAAACTCATGATGAGTACAAACTTCGTATTTCATTATTGCTACAACTCTTTGTGGTTCAAATAGAAAGCTTGACAAAAGCTGTATGTGTCTAGCATGCTCTGTTATTAAATTCTTATATGATGCTTCGGGGGCGGCACGGTGGTGTAGTGGTTAGCGCTGTCGCCTCACAGCAAGAAGGTCCTGGGTTCGAGCCCCGGGGCCGGCGAGGGCCTTTCTGTGTGGAGTTTGCATGTTCTCCCCGTGTCCGCGTGGGTTTCCTCCGGGTGCTCCGGTTTCCCCCACAGTCCAAAGACATGCAGGTTAGGTTAACTGGTGACTCTAAATTGACCGTAGGTGTGAATGTGAGTGTGAATGGTTGTCTGTGTCTATGTGTCAGCCCTGTGATGACCTGGCGACGTGTCCAGGGTGTACCCCGCCTTTCGCCCGTAGTCAGCTGGGATAGGCTCCAGCTTGCCTGCGACCCTGTAGAAGGATAAAGCGGCTAGAGATAATGAGATGAGATGAGATGATGCTTCGGTGCCTGAGGCTCTCTTATAGCTATTTCTGATTGGGCTTTGCTGTGCATGAACTATTAGACACTATAATAGACACTCCTTCCGATTCCTCTTCTAACAGTAATGAGAATGCGATGTTACATCTTGATGACCACATGCTTCAAATGTCTTTGAGTCAGATATTGCTTAATCCAACAGGAGTCTCATCTCATCTCATTATCTCTAGCCGCTTTATCCTGTTCTACAAGGTCCTAGGCAAGCTGGAGCCTATCCCAGCTGACTACGGGCGAAAGGCGGGGTACACCCTGGACAAGTCGCCAGGTCATCACAGGGCTGACACATAGACACAGACAACCATTCACACTCACATTCACACCTACGGTCAATTTAGAGTCACCAGTTAACCTAACCTGCATGCCTTTGGACTGTGGGGGAAACCGGAGCACCCGGAGGAAACCCACGCGGACACGGGGAGAACATGCAAACTCCACACAGAAAGGCCCTCGCCAGCCACGGGGCTCGAACCCAGACCTTCTTGCTGTGAGGCGACAGTGCTAACCACTACACCACCGTGCCGTCCCCGGGTCCGATTCATGCCCTAATTTTAAGGACTCGTGACTCAACTTGGACTTGAACACTGATGACTCAGACTTGGACTCGGACTCGTGCATTAACGGCATTAGGACTCGTAAATTGGAGATGAGGACTCTGATTTTTTTTCTTTATTTTTTGTAGCATGCCATAATAATTTGGCATAAGATATTTAATTTTTATACTAATTTTGTGAAAATGCACATTCACCTGTTCATACGTCATGTTCAGGAACAAACTAATGTTAATGGCGCTAAAACAGCCACCTTCAAATGGTGTGGTTGGAGTCTTGTTCTCGGACTTGACTCAGATCAGTAGTGGACTCGTCTCGGACTTGAACACTGGGGACTCAGTACTGGACTCAGACTCGAGATTTAGAAAGAAAGAAAGCACAACTTTATTCATCACACACTTGTGAAATTTCCTGTCTGCATTTAACCCATCTGAAGCAGTGAACACACACATGCACACACGTGAGCAATGAGCACACACACATACCCAGAGCAGTGGGCAGCCATGCTAACAGCACCCAGGGAGCAGTTGGGAGTTAGGTGCCTCGCTCAAGGACACCTCAGCCCAAAGCCGTCCCATATTAACCTAACCTGCATGTCTTTGGACTGTGGGGGAAACCGGAGCACCCGGAGGAAACCCACGCAGACACGGGGAGAACACGCAAACTCCACACAGAAAGGCCCTCTCCGGCCTCTGGGTTCGAACCCAGAACCTTCTTGCTGTGAGGCGACCGTGCTAACCACTACACCACCGTGCCGCTCACCAGTTAGTGACTCGACTGCAACACTGTGGTGAAGTGAAAAGAAAAAAAAACATACTTTGTTTACATTGGGAAACATTTTGAGAGTAAGAGTAGCTTGCACAGTGGTGCTCTGCAGTCAAGTGCTTGTTTGGCATACTTTAAGTACAATATACAGTTTACCTGCTCTCTGTGTCTTCTGTTAAGAATGATCGAGCTACATTTAAGATATTGTATTACAGAGAGGGACTCCCAGTTATTGATCTGATTACAAAGTGCTCATGTACACACACACACACACACACACACACACACACAAAACCTCGAATGATGGCAGCTGCAATAGTCCACTCTGTAACAAAAATGCTTGACTGGACAAGATATATGCCTGTAAAACATCTCCCCCTTTAAACGCAGTATGTGTGTCCGTCTGTGGAAGGTCAACTTATAGTTCCATGAAGCAACAGATTCAGGTAATATTACAGCGTCGTGACAGATAAGTGATGTGGATGAGGTGTGCTTTCAGATGCGTCATCTAAGCTGTGAAGGAAGGCTGATTTGGCTCTTCTCATACCATGGGCATGATTAATTGCAGTCTGTAGCACTTACATGTTGTTTATCAAAGAGGTCTGACATTGACTCAGAATGCTGCAGCAGGTACTGGCCTCCTCTCTGCAGAAACAGAGCTCTGCAGGGTGACTGATGAGCTGTAATGTAGCGTGTGGGGTGGGTGTGTGCATAACATAGAGATAGGAGACGGAGATGTTCGCAGAGAGACCGCCAGTCATCCATAGCTGTCAGTCTCTGGGCGTCAGAACCAGGTCTCACAGCACGTAACAGTCACAGCCAAGCGGATCCACGGGTTTCCATAAGCTGGCCACACATGCCTTTCCCCTGGATTAATGTTAGTATGGTTCCAGCCTCGACAGTGCAAGGTCAGCTGGACAACCATCCTACAGTGTCATAATTAGTTGGCTTTTTTTGAAGCTGAAAAAGATAGATACTGTTTTTCCTGTGCACACATTTTGCAGTACTTGTTGACCAATGTCACAGATACTAAGTGCAGTTTAAGGCCCGGTCCCACTGGCCGATGGACACAAAACGTATGCAAAAAGGACACAGCGGACGAGCAAAATTTCGGGGGTGGCTCTATCCGTTTTCATCCGCTCCAGAAATGGACAAAATTGGCGAAAATTTGAGAAAACAGAACGGAAAAGAACGGACGTGGGTAGTATATAGCGGGGATGTTAAACGCATGTTCACAGGAAGCCTAGCGGATGGAAGTGGATGACAGCTCCGAAGGGGTTACCGGTGATAACTGAGAAGCGGACGCATAGCAGAAAGAGCGGATGCATAGCGGATGAAGGGGATGCATCATGTACGCCTAACGGAAACAAAGGGGATGTTGCGCGGATGTATATCGGATGCAGACCGTTCACTGCGCTAGGTGTCCTTCTACATACTCTAGACATACTCCAGACATCCTAAATATACGAGATACATCCCAGATATAAACGCTTTGTCCGTTTTGAATACTTTATATACGAGATGCATACGCTTACATCCTTTCTATTTCCGTGCTACTAACGATGAATAGACGTTTCATGTACCTTATCTTTCCTCCCTCTTTCCGTTTTCAGCTGCAGCGGATGTGAGTTGCGAGGATGCCCAGAGGATGCAGAGAGGATACAGCAGATGTTTAACGGATGATAACGGACATAGAACGTTTGTTGCTCGTATATGTCGCGGATTTACATCGTACACGGCGGAAAGTTCATCCGTTCTAAAAGTTTTGTGCAGCTCAAAACTTTTTGCGCGGATGAAATCACAGTGGACGGATGCTCGATGGATAGAGCGTATGAAGCACGTATGCAATGAGTACACAACGGATGCATAGCATTTTCCAACGGATGGCAAAAATTTTTTTACGTTTTACATCCTCTTTGCATCCGTAAGTGCAGTGGGACCGGGCCTTTAAACAAACATACTAACCCCCCCCCCCCCCCCCCCCCCCCCCCAAAAAAAAAAAAAGTCTGTGAAAGGGAAATTAAATGGAGAACACTCACAACAACCATGTGTAGGGTCATTTCAAAATAACGCATTGGCACTCATTGACTCCTAAATGACTTGTATTATTATTTTTTAAAATTGAATTAGCCTTAAACTATTATTTCATTAATTTCAATTCAATAATCAGCAAAGGCTGTATACTGGTGGAGTAGGTAGCACTCCCACATCACATGCTGGGTGGATACCACCTTGCACCCAGTATTCCTGGGATAGGCTCCAGATCCACCACAATCCTAACCAGGATATAGTTTCTGAAAACAAATGAATGAATGACGTAATCCACATTTAAATTACAATTCTCATAATCAGCTTTTACATTATGATGTAGGCTTTGTAAGTGTATGAGTTCCTCAAGTTGCATATTTCCTCTGTTAGAGAACCCCCATTACAAAAAAACTTATAGAACTGTCAAGTCAAGTTGATTTCTTTAGCGCTTTTAACAATAGACATTGTCACAAAGCAGCTTTACAGATATTTAAAGACTTTAAACATGAACTAATTTTATCCCTAATCGATCCCCAATGAGCAAGCCTGTGGCAATAGTGGCAAGGAAAAACTCTCTCAGACGACATGAGGAAGAAACCTCGAGAGGAACCAGACTCAAAAGGAAACCCATTCTCATCTGGGTGATAACAGACACCGCGATTATAAATAACTCACTTCTATAACAGTGTCCTATATAGTCACAAAGTATAACTGTGAAACCAGGAAATTCATTATAGTTTTCACATGAAGTCTGTTTTGTTGAAGTTATCAACTGTTCATTGATCGAAACTTGAGTGTAAAACTGTCCATGACAACTGCAGTCCTAGAGTTAGCAAGTTAACTGTAATCCTCAGCCATAAAAAGCATTACTGTAAGTGTCCAGAGCATCTTCCAAGTGCGACTTTTGACTGTCCATATGGGGCCGTCCTCCACAAGAGCAATGTGATGAGACTCCAGCCAGACGTAGGGCATCAGGATGGATCAGGCAGGTTTGAGGGGCAGAAGAGGTCAGCATCTCGATCTCAGGATTGACATGTAACTCAGGCTACATCCACACGACAATGGCAACGAGATGTTATTTAAAAAAATATCGCATCCACATGGGCAACGATCAGTAAAATATCAGGTCCATATGGCAACGCAACACTTGCTGAAAACGATGCAATACACATGCCACACCTCTAGGGGCGCTGTAAGACGGTCCCTTCGGAAACACCAGAACAATAGAAGAAGTAAGGACGCATGCGCATAAACTATTATGCGCGAGACTTCATATTAGCCACAAAGTCAGAAAAATCTGTTCGTAAAATTACATTATAATGACCAAATACAATGAAAAGTATTTTTCCAGTCTCACCTGTGAAAGGTAATCCCATGTGATCTCGTTTGGACGGTAAACCTGTTGGTACAGTTAAACGCAGCACATGAATGAGGCATCTTTATTCTCCGCTTTGACCCATCCAATATGGCGGCGAGGATGACGTATGATTCTACGCGGAAGGCGGCGTCTTTAATGGTCCGGAATAAATTGAATGCTACACGTTGATGGATTAATTTGTTGTTCTATGCCCTTTTTGAGGAATGTATTGTAGGACTTAAACCAACATCTGAAGAGGTGAGATCGCTCCTTTTTTTCCCTATTTTTGCTGGCGGGATTGACTCTGCCCTAAGGGCTATTTTCTCTCTCTCTCACTCACTTTGCACCATTACACAATAAATATTCACAGTGAAAATATTTTGTAAGCGCGCTTCATGAACCAAGTTATAGGATTTGTTGACAACTCGCATCGAGTTCGTTACACTTCTACCCTGCATGAAGCACTGACAGTCATGTGGTTGTGACGTCATCGTAAACAAATCCGTTCTACTCATCCAGACGACTTCGCAACGGCAACGTTGCCAGATCTTTCCACTCTGGAACCCGTTCTCAAAAGATTGCGTTTTGGGGCACCCAAAATGCCGGTGCCGTGTGGACGCCAGGCCTAAACGATAAACAATTGTATCGGATTCACCTGAATCCATTGCCGTGTGGACAGGGCCTCAGAGGGACAGACAGAGTGGGGGGACAGGTTGTTAGGTATGCCCAAACTGTCACACATACCTGGAATTTCCTTCCCCCCCCCCCCTTTTTTTTTTTACTGTTTTATGAAGTGGGCCAATGTGAAAACAAACAAAAAACAGTTCATTCAGTTTCAGGTCGTTGGTAAGCTGAAGCCAATTCCAGCTAACGATGGGTGATCAAACACCCTGGACAGGTCATCAGTCTATCATGAAGAGAACATAGAAAGACAGACAGCCATTCATACTCACATTCACATCTATGGGCAATTTAGAGCAACCAGCTGACCTAATCTGCATGACTTCGGATGGTGGGAGGAAACTTAGGCTACGTTTACATTACGTCGAATCAGCGGATCATCAGATTAACGTTCTTAAAATGATTCGCGTTTACACTAAAACCGTTAGCCGTGCACACAGCAACACCAATACGCGGATACGCTCGGCTCCGCAGGCATCCTGCGCTCCAAATCACTCCACCCTGAACAGCGAGTGCCCTCTGGAGGGTGCGCACTCCGGCCCTGCGCAGCTCACAGAGTGCGCGAGTGAAGTGAACAAGCCACGATTCGGGACTGAGCCGCTGTGTGTGTGATCCCAGCGCATATCACTTATTACTTGCAAGTGGAAGGATGGCAAGCCTAAAGACAATCATAACTACACAGTGGGCAGTATTTGCATCAGTATTTGCAGTATTTTCATACTTTTATACTCTTTAATGAAAGGTGATACAAGGCGGAAGTCCGCGCCGTTTTTCAGCAGTCGCATCACATGACCAACGCCAGCGAATCAGGAAGGTGGATGTCACAGTGACGTTGTCCAATGAGACGCCAGCTAGAGCTCAGCACAGCGTATTCGCGTATTCTCAATGTTTACACAGCACCGGAGCTGATACGATCTAGATTGAATACGTGGACGCTGGCGGATTCCCGTTTCCCCGCTTTTCCAGGGGGGTTAATGTAAACGGACAGTGCATCCGCGAAGAAAACGAGACAGATACGGTCTAGTGTAAACGTAGCCTTAGGCTACATCCACACGACAACGGCAACGAGATGTTATTTAAAAAAATATCGCGTCCAAATGGGCAACGATCAGTAAAATATCAGGTCCATATGGCAACGCATGCTGAAAATGATGCAATACACATGCCACACCTCTAGGGGCGCTGTAAGACGGTCCCTTCGGAGACACCAGAACAATAGAAGTAGTAAGGACGCATGCGCATAAACTATTATGCGCGAGACTTCATATTAGCCACAAAGTCAGGAAAATCTGTTCGTAAAATTACATTATAATGACCAAATACAATGAAAAGTATTTTTCCAGTCTCACCTGTGAAAGGTAATCCCATGTGATCTCGTTTGGACGACAAACCTGTTGGTACAGTTAAACGCAGCTAATCTTTATTCTCTGCTTTGACCTATCCAATATGGCGGCGAGGATGACGTATGATTCTACACGGAAGGCAGCGTCTTTAATGGTCCGGAATAAATTGAATGATACACGTTGATGGATTAATTTGCTCCTCTACGTCCTTTTTGAGGAATGTATTGTAGGACTTAAATCAACATCTGAAGAGGTGAGATCGCTCCTTTTTTTCCCTATTTTTGCTGGCGGGATTGACTCTGCCCTAAGGGCAGAGTCTCTCTCTCTCTCTCACTTTGCACCATTACACAATAAATATTCACAGTGAAAATATTTTGTAAGCATGTTTCATGAACCAAGTTATAGGATTTGTTGACAACTCGCATTGAGTTCGTTACACTTCTACCCGGCGTGAAGCACTCAGTCATGTGGTTGTGACGTCATCGTAAACAAATCCGTTCTACTCATCCAGACGACTTTGCAACGGCAACGTTGCCAGATCTTTCAACTCTGGAACCCGTTCTCAAAAAGATTGCGTTTTGGGCACCCAAAACGCCGGTGCCGTGTGGACGCCAGGCCTAAACGATAAGCAATTGTATCGGAGTCACCTGAATCCGCTGCCGTGTGGACAGGGCCTTACACGGGTATGGGGAAAGCATACAAACCCCTTTTCAACCAACAAGAAAGGGGTTCTTGAACTGGTTTCATTCAGGATTCTTTGAACCTTGGTGCCAGCTAGTGAACCAGCCCACGTTTTCAGCAGTTTTGAATGGAACTGTTGTGATCAAGGATGCGTCATGAACGGAGGGCACAATTCACAACGGGAGTAAAGAGTAGTCGCAAGATGGTGGTGCACATTGATTACCTGTGAACTTTTGTTCTGTTATTGCAGATATTTGTTTTTGGTCCATTTTTTTCTGAAGATGTATACTATTCCATTGTGTTTCCATTTTGTGTTCTCCATTGCTGCTCTCCACTTCCTCTCCAAACTAATGACACACCCAGTGATGTTGTCATGGTTTGCACAGGAAAAACCAACTATATTTTAGATCCAGCTGGGAATCAACTTTTCAGGCTCCGAAACATTTTATTTTTGGTCGAAATGCTCTGAATGGGGCGGCATGGTGGTGTAGTGGTTAGCACTGTTGCCTCACAGCAAGAAGGTCCTGGGTTCGAACCCAGCAGCCGGCGAGGGCCTTTCTGTGTGGAGTTTGCATGTTCTCCCCATGTCTGTGTGGGTTTCCTCCGGGTGCTCCAGTTTCCCCCAAAGACATGCAGGTTAGGCTAATTGGTGGCTCTAAATTGACCATAGGTGTGAATGGTTGTTTGTCTCTATGATGGGGTTTACATTAGACCGTATCAGCGGATCATCAGATTAACATTTTTAAAACGATTAGTGTGCACATAGCAACACCAATACACGATTTGCGTGCACACAGCAACACCAATACACGGATACGCTCGGCTCCACAGGCATCCTGCGCTCCAAATCACTCCGCCCTGAACAGCGAGTGCCCTCTGGAGGGTGCGCACTCTGGCCCTGCGCAGCTCACAGAGCGCACGAGTGTAGTGCACAAGCAGTGATTCGGGACTGAGCCGCTGTGTGTGTGATCCCAGCGCATATCACTTACCACTTGCAAGTGGAAGGATGGCAAGCCTAAAGACAATCATAACTACACAATGGGCAGTATTTGCATCAGTATTTGCAGTATTTTCATACTTTTATACTCTTTAATGAAAGGTGATACAAGGCGGAAGTCCGCGCCGTTTTTCAGCAGTCGCGTCACATGACCAACGCCAGCGAATCAGGAAGGTGGATGTCACAGTGACGTTGTCCAATGACGACGCCAGCTAGAGCTCAGCACAGCGTATTCGCGTATTCTCAATGTTTACACAGCACCGGAGCTGACACGATCTGGATTGAATACGTGGACCCTGGCGGATTCCCGTTTCCCGGCGTTTCCAGGCGGTTTAATGTAAACGGACAGTGCATCCGCGAAGAAAACAAGACAGATACGGTCTAATGTAAACTTGGCCTATGTGTCAGCCCTGCGATAACCTGGCGACTTGTCCAGGGTGTACCCCGCCTCTTGCCCATAGTCAGCTGGGATAGGCTCCAGCTTGCCTGCGACCCTGTAGAACAGGATAAGTGGCTACAGATAATGGATGGATGGATGCTCTGAATGGTTCAAAATTTGGTGTGCAAACAAGAACAGAACCTGTTCCCTACTGGTTGAGGAGGGGTAATAGAAGGGCCCTGGTCAGCTGCCAGGTTCAAACACAGAACTTTCTTGCTATGAGGTGACAGTGCTAACCACTGTACCTCCCCTCATTTTAATTGTTTTAACTGTAATTTTAATAAATTGTTTTATTTACAACAGAGCTACAGCCTACTGATTAAATTTCATAATTATAATTTATAAGCCACCTTATGGGGCAGCACGGTGGTGTAGTGGTTAGTGCTGTCGCCTCACAGCAAGAAGGTTCTGGGTTCGAGCCCCGTGGCCGGCGAGGGCCTTTCTGTGTGGAGTTTGCATGTTCTCCCCGTGTCCGCATGGGTTTCCTCCGGGTGCTCCGGTTTCCCCCACAGTCCAAAGACATGCAGGTTAGGTTAACTGGTGACTCTAAATTGACCGTAGGTGTGAATGTGAGTGTGAATGGTTGTCTGTGTCTATGTGTCAGCCCTGTGATGACCTGGCGACTTGTCCAGGGTGTACCCCGCCTTTCGCCCGTAGTCAGCTGGGATAGGCTCCAGCTTGCCTGCGACCCTGTAGAACAGGATAAAGCGGCTAGAGATAATGAGATGAGATGAGCCACCTTATCTTATTTGGGTTCTGGGCAACTTCCTGTTTTCATCATGCCCCACCCCATCTGTGACATCACATATATAAAATTCTATGATTTTGTAAGCTGTTGCCTTGTTTCTCTTAAAGGTAAAATAAACAACCTCTAAATCTCCTACATTATTTGAAGGTGATGTGTACCACATGGCTTTTATTTTCAGCTCCTGCAGAGAGAGGCTTTTCCGGTGATAGACGTAGCCTTCGGAGGAAGGAGAGTTTACATCGAATCACTTCAGAAATGAACACAGTGACTAACAAAACCGTTTCATCTAGTTTACTACATGTGGTGGCATCCTGTCTTTCACGTGCTCCAGGCCTGCTATTAAATGTTGTATATGGCCACCTCTCTCTCTCTCTCCCTCTCTTTGGTATTGCCACTGGGGAGTCGCTAATAAGGCAGAAGCGCTTGGCCGTGGTCACGTGATCAGCTGTTATTGTTGCGTGCTGAATCTGCAACACAACACACCGCCATGGTGAGAATCACTGAGCTGTATATTAAGACTGCAGTCTGATCCAGAATTTAAGACAATGTTGGCCAAACTGATAGCTGTAAGGAGGTCTGAGAAGCCTTGAACCGTGAAGTCGTGATGCATTACACTTTTTTGAGCCTCACACAACCACTGTGCTTTATTAGCTAAATGTCTCCTGGTTACAACTGAAATTATGGGCTGACTTGGCCTTGTGTGTCAAGAGGCTCTGGTAACGTAATTACTGTGAGGAACAGCTACTTCACGTTCAAGAGCAGACAGTGATAACACTAGGACATGCAGTTACTCTTCATTTACATCCTTCTGCTAAAAAAGCTTGTATATGTAGCATACAGGAGAAGAAATTACTACAATGATTAATAATGTTTACTAGCAATGCTTAAAACATATTCCACCCTGAAGAGGTGTTGTAAACAGATGATAGAAGTATATGCTTGGCATGCTTGAAACTGGTACAGGCTGTTCTGATTGCTACTTGTTTTGGTTAAGTTGCATCTTTGAGATTTAGCTTCGCTCGCACATTCTGCTCTCTGCTTAATGAAGGTTCTTTTGACCAGTAATGTCTTTCTTCTTTTCATAAGATTATGATCCTAATGGGTGATGTAATGGTACATAATGTCTCTCTTCTTGCATACAATAATGTAGTCTAAACCAGTGATGTAATGCTTCATCACCTATTTACGTTATACATACACTACCGTTCAAAAGTTTGGGGTCACTTTGAAATGTCCTTATTTTTGAAAGAAAAGCACTGTTCTTTTCAATGAAGATCACTTTAAACTAATCAGAAATCCACTCTATACATTGCTAATGTGCTAAATGACTATTCTAGCTGCAAATGTCTGGTTTTTGGTGCAATATCTCCATAGGTGTATAGAGGCCCATTTCCAGCAACTATCACTCCAGTGTTCTAATGGTACAATGTGTTTGCTCATTGCCTCAGAAGGCTAATGGATGATTAGAAAACCCTTGTACAATCATGTTAGCACAGCTGAAAACAGTTGAGCTCTTTAGAGAAGCTATAAAACTGACCTTCCTTTGAACAGATTGAGTTTCTGGAGCATCACATTTGTGGGGTCGATTAAATGCTCAAAATGGCCAGAAAAATGTCTTGACTATATTTTCTATCCATTTTACAACATATGGTGGTAAATAAAAGTGTGACTTTTCATGGAAAACACAAAATTGTCTGGGTGACCCCAAACTTTTGAACGGTAGTGTAGATAACTTAGCTTCATCAATCACATCATCATCATCATCATCATCATCATCATCATCCAATCATATAGCTACAACATATATTTGAATGTGAATATATACTCATGTTTGTCCTGCAATAAACTAAGAAACATCTGTGAGCTGCCATGTCTGCGTCAGTGACTGTTTGCTCCCAGATCGCTCCATGAGGCAGAATCTTCTAGGTGCCAGAGGTCTACATTCCTAGATCATACTTTGTCCTTTGGTACAGACAGATCAAAAGCCATGGCCTAATGGTTAGAGAAGTAGCTTTGGGACCAAAAGGTCACTGGCTTGATTCCCTGGACCAGCAGGACTGACTGAAGTGCCCTTGAGCAAGGCACCTAACCCCCAACTGCTCCAGCAAGAGTGTGGATGGTGTAGCTTGTGCCTGATTAGCCAAAGAAAAACTGATGATGTGATTATCAGTTTGGGTAGTGTCTGGCCAAAATCAACAGATAATGCTAGATCCGCCATTTCCTTGTCCGTTTTAATTTGTCTCTAGGGTCACAGTAGTCCCAATAATCGTTAGAGGCTACCATGTTTTGGACATTAGAGTTTGTGAAACCATAGATTTTAACAAGAGTTTTTTTTAAATCTATTTATGGTCAAAACACCTGTTCTTGCAGAAGTACCAGTGCCTTTTCACCTGGTAGCCCATCCCAACTAGCATGCTAACATTAAAATAACTCTATCTATCTATCTATCTATCTATCTATCTATCTATCTATCTATCTATCTATCTATCTATCTATCTATCTATCTATCTCCTTCACCATTTTCCTCACAGTAACTTTAGTCACAATGAACTGATATATTTCAAGAATCTACTCTAGGTTTTCTATTATTACTTAATAAATATACGTAACAAGAGACACTTGATGACACTTATTCTCTGAATGATGGCAGATCAGTTAAATTGCAATGTTATTAAATCATCGCCCCATATTTTCATGTTAAGATGACTCATGCTTTTTCATACCAGTTTCAGCTGCAGTAGTGCTGAGTGCATCGATAAATGTCAGCTTGCTGTCTCTGTAATTACACATTATTCTCTTTCATGCATTAGAGAGTTACCCGACACTGATTCTGTGCTTTTGTATTATTTAGCCTGATCCTAATACAAGGAATAAGAATAAAGTGCTATAAATTGTTCTGCACTTTCTATAACATTGTTGGGATACCATGCAGTTAACTTCAGGCTGCTCTTGGGTTCTTATTTAGGTAGTTTTGTGCTCACCCTGCTGTGGGCTCCTGCTAAAATGTCACAGACAAGTTTGACAGCCAGAACACACTACATGCAGATAGAAATAATCTGTAGCTTCGTATGGTGTGGGATTGCTCAAACTTTGGATGGACTCCAAAAGAAGGCAAAGACTGCCCAGTTTGATTTTCATATTAGGAAATGAGGTCTCTGCTACTTGCCTGTATTTCCACATTTAGTTCAGATGCAGGGCTTAGTAAAGTGGATTTGTCATTATAGTGATTGTTCATGGACCACCATTCAAAGTGAATTACATTGATTGGCATGTAGCTTCTGTCAGTTTTTTTTATAGGTTTCCAGCACAGGTTTTACAGACTTTTCAGATTTTTTTTTTTCCTGACAAAAATGGCTCCCTTTACACACTGTCACATGATGTTACTGACTATTTAACAGTTATTCCACAAAATCGAGTCGTACATGAGCTGATAGCTGACGAGACGTGTGGCGCCAAGTTGGCTATAAACCATGTACAATGATATTGAGTAGAATAACTGTTTTATTCTATCCACATTCACTGGAGTTTGAGAAACAGAGTATTTTTATTTTTTGCAAATTCGATAAATAAAAACTTTATACAAAACGTCCAACAAAATAATTTCCACTTAGAATGTAAATAAACCGATGAAATGACAGTATCAATTTGTGAAAAATGCTATAATAATATTCCTTGGGGAAAAAAAAGGTATGTTCTATCCATGAAATCCTTTCATTGCATATTTTGTTGCGCTTTTTTTTTGGTATTTTTTGTGGTTTTGTTTTCGAGTAGAGTTTTTATTTTGTCCTTGGTTGGTTCAGTAACAGCCTCTGCCATTTTATTCTTCTTCTTTAGGGTTTTTTGGCGGTTGGCAAACCAACTTAAAGGTGCATTACTACCACCGACTGGGCTGGAGTATGGAACAGGAGCTATTGGGGGGACTATATTCTTTTAGGTATTTCTGTTTCTTTTAAATACTTGATAACAAAGTGATATCTCTGACTTGATGCGCTCCGCCATTTTGTTTTTCTCTACTCACAGTATATGAGCTGATATCCTAGTAGTAAAGTAGCCAATCAGAGCGTGTGATTGCTCATATCCAGTGAATGTGGATAGAATAAAAAAAAGGATATAGCAGAATGTATGGCCATGCAGCGTCAGTCTTGGCAAAACATACATAAAGTACATAGCAGCAGGATTGGGCAGGCTTAGTATTTCTCTTTTTTGTTGCTTAAGATTTTTCTTTCTTTTCCCTTTTAATGCTTTGGCCAATCATTTCAACTTTGAACTTCAAATGGTTCACAAATTAAATATTAAATATGCTGTGAAGGGTTTGGATCAACTTAACCCTGTAGAAGAAATGGTCATTGCAAATAAATGCAAAGTTATTTTGACTGATCTTTTGACATTTGTTGGGAGTGGTGTCTTCTTAGGTGACCGTGTACCTATTCACAGGGTATGAGGGCTCACTGAATGGTTTAATGAGTATGAAAATGATGTAAATCATAATCTATGGTCTTTACGTTCACCAGATCTCGACCCATTTGAAAAACTGTGGGAGATTTTGGACTGGTGTGTTAGACAGCACTCTCCACGACCATCATCAAAACACCAATTGAGGGAATATCTTTTCACAGAATGACACTAGAATCACACTGAAGCTGTTCTGGTGGCTTGTGGTGGCCCAAAATTCAAGACACTTTCTGTTGGTTTATACTGTATTTTAATCGGTCACCCCTGTGTAGACAGCGGGAGATTGGTACAGATGAATAGTCTTCCTTTAATTGGTCACTTTAACCACTTTTGATCATGTGAATATTGACAAGGTTCATAGCCCATACAGTGAGAATAAGGAGTGAGACAGTCAGCTGTAGCGGTGAGTGTGCTTTTAATGGACCCAACCATAAGGCACGGTCATTAAAAATACATCACGGTACGAAGTTACAAACAGAAACAGGGTACTATGAGTACATAGACACCATGCAATCCATCTTAAGAATATTTCAAATGTAAAGGCGTTCATATACAGACACTGATTACACTTTAACAATAACAACATCAACAAGAAAAATCCAGATTGGCATAGAGGCTCTAATGGCCAAGCCTCCCTAACATTTATACACAGTAGTCATATTTATACAGTCCTTGTAGTATATATGTTGATGTGCGCATCTTGTGCTAAGTTAATTTTGGATGCTTTAATTAACTCCAGACTGCCATTAACAAAATCAAGACTATGATCCACCGCTTTAATCCTCTTCAAATAATTCACTCGAATGAATACAATTTTAGGTCACAGACCTGTGTAAGCCTCACGATGCTAAAAGTAATATTATGCTACAATACTAATACCAATTAAATAAAGCAAAGCCGCTCAGACACCAGGGATGTGCGGAAACCTAATTATCAGAGGCCCCTATGTAATTAAGTCAACTTTAATTAGGATTGCACTCTTAGTGAGAAGTGGTGCAAAATGAAATAAATAAATAAATAAATAAAAGGGATAGAATTTGTTGGAGAAATCCTAGTGCAGGTGACCCGTTGCTCCTGTTAGTTATGATCCCATTTTTTGGTGTGATAGGTTACATAATTACGCTGTGGTTGTAATTATGAAGATGGCTTGTCTGTGACAGCGAATGTAATCTATTGTAGTCCTGTAAGTGAGAACCTGAAAACCTGAGAGAGACAGAAAGAGAAAGTAAGACTATATCCTGTTTAATATGTATAGATTTTGCTGCTTTTTTTTTTAGCGAATTCAGTATTCTTTTCTACTTACACATTCCTTTTCCTCTCTCCCTCAGTCTGTTTTTGCTGTTACACTCTTTTTTGCAGGTCAAGCTGAGCTCATGATGAAAGCACAGTGGGTGTGCATTTAGGTGAAAGGTGTTAGGATGTGATTCAATTGCACTGTCAGTCATTTCCCAGGTTCATACTAGGATGCATGTTGACAGGGTGACTATAAGAAACGCACAGCCTATGTGCAGCTATTATTGAGTCAAAGCAACACCTGATGATTCACCTGTTTAATGTCAGAAACAAAAAGGTTGAACTATATTCTGTCAACCCCTTCCCTAATTCGTTTTTATTCTCTCCTTCTTCCTAAAGCAGCAGATGGGGTTCCAGTACAGAAAGATGGGGAACAGGTAAGCATGACAAAATAACAATAAAAATCAATTCCTCTACAGCTGAATCCTACGGAGCTAAGCCGTGTACTGGTCAGTGAAGCAGCCTAAACTAAAAGCAGGCCAAGGAGGCCAGTGTTAAAGTGCCATTCCACCATTGGATGTATTCTTTGGCATAAAATACAATATGACAACATGACTAGACAGAGAAATCTTTTAGCTTCAAAATGATATATCAAACATAGTTTTTTGACAACGACAAGTATATTAATTTTGCGACCAAAGTCACCTACCCTTTTAATTTCCGCGCGGTAGTGAAACGTGATGTCATCGGCAGGTTCCCCTTCTTGTGTACCACGTGTCGGTCTATTTTTAGACCAGGAAAACCCCAAAGTGAAAGAGTCATTTCTCCTCGTATATGGGGGCCAAAAAAATTGCAAAAAATTTTGAGTTAATCTTTCAGTTAGCTAGATTTATTGGTATTAGCTAGATTTATTGGTATTATTTTTATCGCGTTCTATCCGCCATTGCTGATAATATGTGCCACGTCACACGTCACGTGGTACACAAGAAGGGGAACCTGCCGATGACATCACGCGCGGAAATTAAAAGGGTAGGTGACTTTGGTCGCAAAATTAATATACTTGTCGTTGTCAAAAAATTATGTTTGATATATCATTTTGAAGCTAAAAGATTTCTCTATCTAGTGATACCATTTATATATGTTGGCAAAATATATTGTATTTTATGCCAAAGAATACATCCAATGGTGGAATGGCACTTTAAGGAAAAGTGCCAGCCATTCTCTTTGGCTAATATGAACAAGAAATAAATATCTATTTATCTTACACTTACTGCTGGTTATTATTGTAGTTCCTCTAGTGTTCATTCTGGTAATGATGCTAATGCTTCATGCCTCTATGTAATCTGATCGGAGATGTGTTCTATATTAAGACGAATAGTAGGTTCTGTGTTAGGTTCTGTGTCAGACGGTGATTTAGGATGTTATTGGACTGTCCTTGTGGTACAAGCATCACCATTGCTACATTACCTCGCAGCCATCTCTCCTCTTTTTCTCCTTCTCTTTTCCATAGTATAAAGCTGTACAACATACACATGACAGTTCTTAACATAAGAGACTAGAGCCACTTTTCTGATCGAGATAGATGGTTGAAGAATGCCTCATAACATTCTCATTGAGATAGTGTTATCAGATATTAAAGAGATATTTCTCTGTCAGCTCAAGGACTTTCGCACACATGCTCTCTAAATTCCTACTGAAAATGTTACCTAGAAACAATCAGAGCCATGGGACAAGGTTCAACTACATGTTATAAGAAGTCAATAGGTACAAGATGATATCTTTTATGTACAACTGACTGTCACAAACGTGATATTTAGTAATGAAGACAAGGTATCGACACTCCACCTAAAATCCCATATCATTTGAAAAATGAACTGAGCTTAGATGCATGCAAGGTGATCCAACATGTTCCATGATTTTTCATTTTCAAACTATTTCAACACTGATGCAGCTATCTACTTCATTAATATCATCATCATCCAAGATACTTCATCTCTTTCTGTCTCTCTCTGTTTCTCTCTCTCTCTCACACACACACACACACACACACACACACACACACACATACACACACACACACACACAGAGTATATTATGAAACCATCAGATTATGATCCATCAGAGTGTCAGCTAAACACATGAAGAGATAAGGCATGATCTGACCCTTTAGCTATGGCCAGTTCCAAGCTGCATCTTTTCGAACTGCTGCTCATCCAACATCGGGGGCGGCATAACACACACGGAGGAAAGCTCTATCTAGCCCCTTCTGCATGCATGAGCTTATAGACGCACGTCATTTGTTAGTGTTACTGTAATTGATAGGGGGAAGAGTATACTCCACCCCTCCCTCCCTGAGATCACGGGCAATATAGCTCTCTTGGGCTGGTGGTCACCCTATGAAAGGGTGAACGCTTTTCTCTTGTGCCACATGGGAGCCTGAAAATCTGACCTTTTGTACAAAACAGTTAACATGATCAAATTTGCATACATTTAAATAGGGGCCGAGAAATAATGCAGAATCTTGAATATTAAATATTCAAGATATTGAGCAATTACTATATACATATATGTCTCTCTCTCTCTCTCTCTCTCTCTCTCTCTCTCTCTCTCATATATATATATATATATATATATATATATATATATATATATATATATATATATATACACACACACACTAGCAGGTTACCCGGGTGTTGCTTGGGTTTTGCAAAATTCTGGGTTGCCCCCAGACTTCCATGTCAAATTTGGTGAAGATCCATCAAGAAATGGTGATGTTAACCCAAGACAAACAAAAATCCAAACATCCACCACACACGGGCCCACCGGGGAACCCCTGGGGCCCAAATATGGAATTTCTGAGTTCTGCCAAATTGTGGCTATGTCCTGTACCTACGTGCCAAGTTTAGTGAAGATCTGTCGAGAGTTTGTGTTGATAAATGTAACATGGAAGGCATTGAAGGAGGGGGTGGGTGGATATTGTGCCCCCCAGGGACCTCCATGGGGCCCGTACATTAATTTTGTTTATATCTGCAAAATTCCGGGTCATCCCTGGACCTACTTGCCAAATTTGATGAAAATCCGCCGAGAAATGGCAACGTTAGCTCAAGACAAACAAACAAACAAACTTTGCTGCTTATTATACATACATACATACATACATACATACATAAAATATATATATATATATATATATATATATATATATATATATATATATATATATATATATATATATATAAAATCAAAAATAACATCAATACCACCTGCCTACGATTGTGTAGATCCCCCGTGTGCCACCCCAACAGCTTCATGGACACAGCATGGACTCCACAAAACCTCTGAAGGTGTGCTGTGGTATCGGGCACCAATACATTAGCAGCAGATCCTTTAAGTCCTGTAAATTGTGAGATGGGGCCTCCATGGATCAGATTTGTACATCCCACAGATGCTTGATCGGATTTAGATCTGGGGAATTTGGAGGTCAAGTCAACACCTTTAACTCTTTCTTGTGCTCCTCAAACCATTCCTGAACAATTTTTGCAGTGTGGCAAGGTGCATTATCCTGCTGAAAGAGGCCACTGCCATTAGGGAATACCATGAAGGGGTGTACTTGGTCTGCAACAATGTTTAGGTAGGTGGTACGTGTCAAAGTAACATTCACATGAATGCCAGAACCCAAAGTTTTCCAGCAGAACACTGCCCAGAGTATCACACTGCCTTCACCAACATGCCGTCTTCCCATAGTGCATCCTGGTGCCATGTCTTCCCCAGGTAAGTGATGCACATGCACCCAGCCATCCACGTGATCTAAAAGAAAAATGATTCATCAGACCAGGCCACTGTCTTCCGTTGCTCCATGATCCAGTTCTGATGCTCACATGCACATTTGTAGGTGCTTTCTGCAGTGGACAGGGGGTCAGCATGGGCATTCTGACCGGTTTTCAGCTATGCAGCAAGCTGCAATGCACTGTGTGTTCTGACACCTTTCTATCATAACCAGTGTTAATTTTTTCAGCAATTTGTACTAACCTTCACTCCCCACATTCATCACTGAGCCTTGGGTGCCCATGACTCTGTCACTGGTTCACCAGTTGTCCTTCGTTTCACTACTTTTGGTAGGTACTCACCCCTTCATATTGGAAACACCCCACAAGACCTGCTATTTTGGAGATGCTCAGACCCAGTCATCTAGCCATCACAATTTGGCCCTTGCCAAAGTCGCTCAGATCCTTACGCTTGACCATTTTTTCTGCTTCCAGCAAAACTTTGAGAACTAACTGTTCACTTGCTGCCAAATATATCCCACCCTTGACAGGTACCATTGTAATAAGATATTCAGTGCTATTCACTTCAGCCCGTTTTAATGTTATGTCTAACTGGTGTATAAGACCATACAGCTATTGCTACAGCACACAATGCTTACATCCAACAAGCCAGCTTGCTTGCTTATCATCTTGTGCTTGAGTTTCATCTTGGTATTTGGTGCATGTGCATAAAAAAGGTATATGAAACGATGGTTTCAGGACATCAGTGTCTGAATAGCGGTTCAGTGAAATTCCAGAGAGGTTTCATTTCAAACGTTTCAGAAGAATGTGCTTTCACGAAGAATGCAAAATTAAACTAAACAGACAGTTATTTATATATATTTAATGACACACCATTGTAGCATTCCCAGAGTTTTCTCAGTCCTTACATAATCAAGAATTTGTAGAAGAGCAGAAGAGTCACACTGCAAGCAACAGGAAAGTGTCTTCCCTCTTAACCAGATGTACAAATGCTCTGGATGTCTGGAAAACCTTCACACAAGTTATGCCTTGTGTGAACATATAGATAGAGGCGGTGTAATACAAAATCGGGTGTTCTTGAATGAGATATGCCTTCTGAGTAGTGCGCATGACAGAACTAAGAGAAACAGCTGAAAATATGGTTCCACAGATACAATTAATAAAGAATCTATTGTTTTTCTTGAATCTAATGTATCCGTCTTTTGTATGAAGGTCATATGACCCATGACTGCAAACCAGGAGTAAGTAGACCACATGATGCATATGGTGCTGTGATAGCGATGGCAGCTCATCACCCCAGGAAGTCTTAAAATGCCTGCGGTCTCACAGCGCCGGGTCAGGATTCTGCAGTGAAATAGCCTTGTGGAGTGAAAACAATACATGCACGAATGCAATGAGAGAGAGAGAGAGAGAGAGAGAGAGAGAGAATGTCTGTTGTACACACAACAGCTCTCTGAAACTAAACAGATCATTTGCATAACTACTTATTTATTAATCTATATCTTTATACTCAAAATGTTAAATCAAAATCCTTAACACAAAGAAACGGCATGTATCTATACTGTAAAAGCAATGACATGCAATTGGCACAGGCTGTTTTATATGCTCTGTACCGTGCAGGCTCTGGTGTTTTGTCGTGTGTGACAACCATATCAAGTAGGGTCTCTTCTGAATCTGTGCAAAATAGATATGGCCTTATTCACAGCACAGCTTTGCGGAAGGTCTTTTTTCTGTCTGGGCAGTGGGCTTAACAACACTTTATTAAGTTTATAAAAAACTACTTTGACTCAACCTACTCTTCAATTCGTAACTGTCAACTAGCAAGTAATACACACGGGAGTGGCAATCAATAAAGTTATGTTGAAGCAATCAATAATTTTTTTTTGTTTCTTTCATGAACTCTACTATAGTTTTTCCTAACACAGCTTCCTCCCAAAACAGTCTCGATTCCTGCTTTTATGTCTAGATAAGACTGAGCATTTTTGTGATTTTCGTTTTCTTTCTAACACTAATAATTTATAATTGCCATCAGTGACATCAAGGCAATTATACCAATACACACTAACATACAAACACAACATATTTCCACCTCTGTTTTCTGTCTTGAACAAAGATTCCCTCCTTTTCCTTTCCGTCTTCTACTTTGCATATTTTTAAAAACTGCCTTCTTCTGTCACAATCCCTCTTTCCTTCCTCCTGTCTCCTTTCTATTGTTGCCATTCTTGCTGTCTTCTCCTCTTTCCCCATTCCTCCCTTTCCCCATTTTCCTTCCCCTCTTTCCCTCAGCATGGCCGAACCGACTTTTCATGGGATGGAATCAATGTAAGTGTTGTGATTATCAGTCCCTCATTTTATCTTTCTTTCTTCCCTTTGCTTTTCTTCAAAACTCACATTAGATAGTGTTGGCCATTCCTTCACCCCTCATTGCAGAACCTGTGCTCTCTTTCTCTCTCTCTTTCTCCAATGACTTCTTTGCAGTAACTTGTTGCACTATGATAGAGCTTGTTGCTAACCGATATGCCAGAAACTACACTTCCCAAAATGCAAGAGGACAAACACTGACCAGCAGACTGTTGGGAAATGTAGTATTTCACACCCATATTAAAACACTAACTCTGTCTACCACCACCTCTCCCATCACCTCTGCCTTTTCTATCCTTCCAAATATTCATAAAATTTCACACTCAATTTTCCCTATCCTCTCTGCTGAGGTGCACGCCCTGCTCCCTCACTGTTCCTCTTCTGCTGCACTTTCTGTTTTTCTTCCCATTCCCTCTCTTTTTCTCTGTCTCCACTATCTTCTTCCCATCCAGCTCTCCATGGAAGACACGACCTCCATTTTGCCCCAGCTAAAGAAGCGGAATTCCAACGCCTACAGCATCGGTGCTTTGGCTAAGTCCTCACTGTCAGGTGTGTCAGGTGTGTGTCTGTCCTGTAAACTGGTAACTGACCCCATGTTGGCTCCAGTCTGAGTGGGTGGAGATGGAGGCAACATGGCCCCTTGTGGGTGCCCTTTTCACTCCCTGTTTCCATTTACAATGCTCGCCAATGGCATGCGAATCCATTGGTGGAATATCAAATATCAGAAGAGATGCTTACTCAGAGCGAAATACACTACCCACAACACATTTTTTTTTTCTATGGCTTGTTGTTTCGGGAGTGGTGATGGACGGGAATTGCAGTTATTTTTGTGTGTTAAGTGCTTGTGGAGTGCAGTGTGGAGATCAGTCAGTGTTTTGTGATATATTCATGTCTTTCTGTCTCTCAGACTGTCATGTGTGTGTACTGACGTACAGTGCAGTCTGATGATTTTTTTCCCCTTTTTTTCTGACATTTCCTTAATGTTTAGTTTATAATCATCGTTACATTTGAGATTATGCAAGGTAAGGTCAGAAAGTCTCCTAATGTCAGATTTATTATAGAACACTGGCATTACCATTGTAAATAATTGACAAGACCATTTATCCCATGTAAGCGGTCAGAGATGGAGTAAACCTGCAGGATATTATATTATATCATAGGTTAGGCTTCGTATAAATATGGCTTATACAATATAATACAAGCTATTTACAGGAGTAGTGGCCCTAAACCTCGTGCATATTAGTGATAGTGCAGAGAGAGATTATTTCAACAAGCCATAGTGTCATTCCTCAGACTATACCCTCATCTTTCTCCAAATAACCTTCTAAATTCACCTTCATCTGTCAGAGTCATAACCATTTTCTTTCCCAAATCAATTTGCACACACTCTTATTAGATAACAGCTTTACATTCACTTAATCAATTCGCCTCTATTCATTCCACCTCATTTGTCACATCAATCCAACTGTGTATTGGCAGTGTAAACACCCTTTCAACTTTCACATCACTGCATCTCACATATCTGTTTTCTGCAAATTACAAACATTACAAAACTGTGGTGGGTTTCCCAAAAGCCTCTTAATGCTAAGAGCATCTTAACTAGGAGGAGAGCATTCATTGTGTTGCTAGCGCTACCATTTAATGATGATCTTTGTGCTGCGACGCTTTTGGGAAACTCAGACCTGATCTGTTAACCCCGCCATCTCTACAATACTCTTCTTCTCATCTCTTGTTTTCTACCTGACGGCATCTCTTAGTTGTCTTTCCATCTTTCCACTTCAGGAGTGACTCGGTCTATGAAAGACAAGGTGACAAAGCCGACAGCCATGGCACAGGGTCGCGTGGCCCATATGATCGAGTGGCAGAACTGGGGCATGCAGACAGTGGGATCAGGAGGAACCAGTGCTGGTCGAATCTCCACTCGCAATCTTCAGCATGAACGCAAGCTGGAGAACGACGCCTACAGTGACCTTAGTGATGGAGAGAAAGAGGCACGCTTTGCAGCAGGTAAAGAGAAAGAAAGAAAGAAAGAAAGAAAGAAAGAAAGAAAGAAAGAAAGAAAGAAAGAAAGAAAGAAAGAAAGAAAAGGCTTAGGATCAAGCATAAGAGCCAGTACCTATATCAGGAATCTACATGTATGAGCGCCTACAGTGTAGAATCTTGTGTTACATCAGGTGTATGTACCACACACATTACCAATAGACACTTACACCTTCTGCCTGTTGTGCAACTTATTAGAATATAAATCAGTCTGAGTGGATTATGATTTTTATATATAGTGATGTTGGGAATATGGCAGTGCTGTGTAGACTCTTATTATCTCATATTTATAATATTGTGTCTCAGCTGTCTTAGCATTTGTCCTCATTCTTCAAGTTTCAGAGGAAGTTTATGATGATGCCTCATATTATGCTGGGAGTTTAATATGTAGGAAAATGAGCAGAATGAGTAGGAGGGAGAATACTTGTTTTGACTGCATTCAAGAAAATGTAAAAAATGCTCAAACTAATTGTAGGCGATTGACTTTGATACTGAAATCACATGGTTCTTTGACTAGCAACAATGCGATGAAGAATTTTCTGTTCCCAGGCACAGTTTCTTCACCACTCTGCTACCACACCAGTTTTAACGTACCTCAAAGCATGCTTTATCCATTATCAGATGAACCTACACCAATTTTATGCCACAATATAACCCAGGTTCTGATAGTTAAATTGAAGCGATAGAGTGCTTATAACTGCTTACGTCTGCCTCTTTGTTCTTTAAGGTGTTATGCAGCAGTTTGCAATATCTGAGGCCACTTTGCTAGCTTGGAATTCCATGGATGGAGAAAGCACAAGTGCAGGCTCCAACCAAGGCAGTGTTGCCCATCTGAGTGAGACCAATCAAGAGAGCATCACCAGCCGAGGTACTTTAACTCCCAGAGTCATTATGATAAGCCTTAATTGTTTACTGTAAATCTGGGAAACACATCGGGGAACTTTATGGCCCATTTATAGCAGTGCATAGTTTCACAAATGCAAAAAAGAACTCAACAAGTGTTGCCAGGCAAGACAAACCTCGCCCGGCAGTATTTATTTTATACCTATATGTTGATGATGGTAATATTTCTCAATCATCAGCTGTCAGGTTATAGTCCTATGAAAATCCATGACCTTGAGTTTGATGTTTCAAAGTCATTCAAGGCCAAAGGTCATGGTGGCAACTGAAAGCCTATATGGGACTTCTTATATGTTGATAATGGTAAACATCTGGCTATCATGAACCATTTTAAAGTTATAGCCCTTTGAAAACCCATGACCTTCAGTTTGACCTTTCAGGGTCACTCAAGGTCAAAGGTCATGGTGCCAGATGAAAGCCTATATGGCACTTCCTATAAGTTGATTATGGTAAATATCTGTCTACCATCAACCGTTTTCAAGTTACAGCCATCTGAAAATCCGTGACCTTGAGTTTGACCTTTCAGGGTCACTCAAGGTCAAAGATCATGGTGCCAAATGAAAGGTCATAAGAGAGATATGCTCATAATAGTAAACAACTGTCTATCGGGAACCGTTTTTGAGTTATAATGGAAAATATGTTATTTTGACCGAAAGGTTGACCTTTCTGGAGACCTTGACCTTCACCTTGACCCAATTATCCCCAAAATTTAATCAGGTAATCTACGGACCATTGCCCACCTACTCTGAAATTCTGAAGTCAATCGGTGCAACCGTCTAGACATTAGATTGTTAACAGAGAGATGCACAAACAAACAGACAGACAGACAAACAACCAAACAGACAAACAAACCGCACTGATTACAATACCTCACCCTGCTTACTCCATTGCGAGCGAGGTAAAAAGAGATGGAGAGAATGACATCAAAATATATAGTATTTAAATACATAAAGTACAAATATGGATTTTTACTGTAATTGGAAAATAACATAAATTTGGCATTCTACACCAGTTTGGGATTTTCACATCTTTTGCTATTTGCTATCACTGCTAAATGTAACTTGAAGCCAAATGAGTAATACAGCTCAGCATATAAATGAGCAATAGAGAAATCGCACACCAAAACAATCATTTATAGAAACAGAAAATTGGATCGGACCTAAAATTGATCTCTGCAGGACACTTTTTATTTGTTGCCAAACAGTACAATGATAAGTTTTGGAAAGTGAAAAGGGGTTAGCATTCATCACTTTATCTGAAATTCAACAGATACTGAGGCTAAAATACCCAGGGGTCACGAATCAGTGACTCTCTGAACATTTCTCACGTTCATAAAAACCTTTGCCCATGGCTCTTTCCACTCACTCTTGCCTCTCAATCAGGGGCGCTGCCAGAAATTTTGGGCCCCTCAACTTTGCCCACCCTCGTCACAATTGCACTACTGTCATTATTTGACTTTTGATAGCCCATGGACCTTGAGTTTGTGACTTTGTTATTACATTTTATGTATTAACCAATGGTTGAAACCAATGGTTTAGAACGTGTGAACATTCCACACACGTAACCATGTCAAACACTTGACTGGTGTCCGTTATTAGTGTAACGGGTTTATTTTTTTCCACTTGCCATTGTGTGTAGTGGTGGGGAAATTCTGCGCTGGCCATTTAAGAGCGCAGGTAGTTATGGGAACGAGGCGCTGGCCTCTTTCAGTTCGTTTTGGAAATGTAAGCGCCAATGCCACTGGACGTTTGCAGCCCGTCCTCAGCAGTGTATTTGTGTCTCATTTCTTCAGAATAAAAAGACTGGTGAACAACACAACGCAATGTCTGTTACATTAGCAACACTTTAATCTAGTAAACTGTATATGGCGCTCGCTCATTAAAAACTTCAATCCTAAAGCATTTATGGGTTGTATTGCTGCTTACCTCCTTCTCCAAACGGGGGTTCAGTGGTTTGGTAGGGCGGCGGTCCCCCTGAGGCTGAATCTGTGCATATTTAGGGCACCCCATTAGTTATGAAACTGGTTATTAGCACTAGTTATTAGCACCAGCATAACGTAATATTTCATCTTGTTTATCACACAAGTCAGTTCAGTTATTAAAATGGAAAAAATGTCACTGTACAAACTGTAAAAGTGTTCTCTTGATAGGCTAATCCAACCACGTTCATACTGTTCATTTACCATTCGCTAATATTTTGAACACACATGTGAGCGATAGCTACCTTTCTTTGGGAAAAACTGAGTGACCAGTTGCCTGCCTCTCCGGTCCCTCTCAGCTTTCAGCTGCCTTTCTCTACGTTTTTGACAGCCACTCTTCATATTTAGCGATCATAGACTGTACGCACTCCACGGCTGGCTGGCTGGCTGCTGCACCGCGACACAGCAGCAAGTAGCGTTGCACTGATCAGCACACAGATTTAACGCATCGCGCTTCTACCAGAACTGGACCGTACCATTTCGCAAAAGGGGGAGGGTTAAATGACAATATGTTGAAGAACTCAAGAAATAGACAACCTTGTTCAATTAGCTCATTTTACCAGATGGAATATTGCATTGTTGTTATTTCAAGAGTCTTATTAAAATCATTAAAAGCATATTATCAGCCCCTTAAAGGGCCCCATGGCAGTGCTGGGCCCCTAGAATTGTTCTAACCTTTCCCCCCCTGGGCGCCCATGCCAGGCCCGGCGCCAGGAACAGTTTACTAAGGGGGCAATTAGAAATCGCAAGGGGGCAAATATTTTTCATATAGTGTGTAGTAGTGATGGCGGTCTGACAACGTGTTTCAAACAATTAACTGCGTCAACCGCAAAACCACGGCCCCGAAGGTTGCTTTAGTACGGGAAAATCATGACATATTACCAGGGCAGTGGCGCTTTATCAACACCCGTGCCCACCTGTTAACCCTCCCCTCCGATTTTCTCACAGACACGCGTTACAACCGGAAAGATGCCAAACATAAAACAACACACACAAACCTACAGGCAAGTCCTTTACATTTAAAATACATACAAATAGCTCCGCGGCATGAAAACAAAACGTCAGTGCAAGTCTAAGGTACTTGGCTCAGCGGCCAAAATCATCTCATCTCATCTCATTATCTCTAGCCGCTTTATCCTTCTACAGGGTCGCAGGCAAGCTGGAGCCTATCCCAGCTGACTACGGGCGAAAGGCGGGGTACACCCTGGACAAGTTGCCAGGTCATCACAGGGCTGACACATAGACACAGACAACCATTCACACTCACATTCACACCTACGCTCAATTTAGAGTCACCAGTTAACCTAACCTGCATGTCTTTGGACTGTGGGGGAAACCGGAGCACCCGGAGGAAACCCACGCGGACACGGGGAGAACATGCAAACTCCACACAGAAAGGCCCTCGCCGGCCCCGGGGCTTGAACCCAGGACCTTCTTGCTGTGAGGCGACAGCGCTAACCACTACACCACCGTGCCGCCCGGCCAAAATCATAATTTAAAAAAAATCAACAGACCCCACGGCTGCACCAGTAATAGCCTTCCTGACTCGCACCGAGTCAACGCTAACCACTTAATCCGCGATCCCAGTTTAGGCGTGTAGGGGACAAAACACTCTGAAGTGATGAATTTTCACCTCCGCTGCATGGGTGGTGACGTCAACGACACATATTCTTACGCTATTTGCGCACAAAGCGGACCATATATGAACACATACACTAACATAAACGGAGATAAACTTAGCCTACAAAGAAAGAAAATGGATTCACAATATTGTGATTGAATTCATTTAATTCGGTGGGGGAAAGACTACTCCCGTAAACTTGACTGCATATTACAGGATATTGCAGAGACAGTGCACTTGTAAGTGTACATGTAAAACCCCCGCCCGCACGACCCCTCCGTCTATAATACATTATATTTTCATAAGAAAACAATTAAGTGATCTGAGTCTCCGTTGAGGGGGCGGGGCTGTAGCCACGAGGGGGCGACGCCCCCTTTCGCCCCCCCACGGCGCCGGGCCTGGCCCATGCTCTCAATATCATCCCAGGTTTTAGATGATATAGGTGGTTAATGACATTTATATCAATCTGAGCCCTTTTTGAATCCACCTTCAAAGTTCTTTCTGAATTCTATACCTAACTGTGTAAAACATTTCCAGAAAAGTGTTCGTAAATGTTATGACCAGCAGCTATCACTGCGTTTACTGAAGTTGAGCCTCCAGTAATATGATGAAACTGTTGTGAAACATTTCCATGAGATGTGCTTCCACAAATAATCTTCACCATATAAGAACAACGTGATCAGATCATAGCTCTACACTGCAAAAAAAAAAAGAAAACTGAATTTAAGGAGAAAATTACTTAATACGAGTGAAATTATCTTGCTGCATGGACAGATAAGTTTACTTGATAAGACATCTTAGAACAAGTTGGTTGCAATCTAGAACTAGGTTTAATAATCTCAGAATTGGTGTCTTGTATTTTTCTAATAGGAAATGCTAGATCGTTTCAACTATTTTCAAGATATTTTCACTTGCTAAGATATCTTTTTTTTTTTTTTTTTTGCAGTGTGCAGTGTATTCACCGAAACAATAATGACATGAATTTGAAAAGCTGAGAAAATGGGTTGCTCTTATTCAATGTACATTCAGAGATCTCTAATAATACTAATTAGGGTTGTACAATTTAATAGTCCTATGGAGATATGAAGCTGTTATAAAAAGATTTCTTTCTTTCTTTTTTTTTAAATATCCAGACCAGATGTTACACCACTCCTCTGCAGAGGTGTGGCCTCACACATATGTCTCCCAGGGTCTCTACTGCCTCTCATCTTCAGATGCTTGGGAACCAATCAGCAACGAACAGTCAGGAGTGGCCTCTCCAGCCGCAGGCTCCTATGTCATGGCTGGTGGAGCTTCCTGTGACGGCAGTTATGATGGAAACGCTGCGGCTCAATTCATAACACAGCAGCAACAGCAGCAGTTCATCCAACATCACCAGACCCAATTACAACAGATACAGCAACTACAGCAGATACAGCAATACCAGCAACAACAGATACTGCAGTATCAGCAACAGCAACAGGTGATCCTGACTGAAGCAGTGCTAGTGATGTTGATATGGACTTCACTGCAACTAGCCTTCACTGCAGCTATCATCCAGTTATAGTATAATCTTGAAGATGTTTTGCCGCTAATTTGTGGGGCTTCATACAACCCCGATTCCAAAAAAGTTGGGACAAAGTACAAATTGTAAATAAAAACGGAATGCAATGATGTGGAAGTTTCAAAATTCCATATTTTATTCAGAATAGAACATAGATGACATATCAAATGTTTAAACTGAGAAAATGTGTCATTTAAAGAGAAAAATTAGGTGATTTTAAATTTCATGACAACAACACATCTCAAAAAAGTTGGGACAAGGCCATGTTTACCACTGTGAGACATCCCCTTTTCTCTTTACAACAGTCTGTAAACGTCTGGGGACTGAGGAGACAAGTTGCTCAAGTTTAGGGATAGGAATGTTAACCCATTCTTGTCTAACGTAGGATTCTAGTTGCTCAACTGTCTTAGGTCTTTTTTGTCGTATCTTCCGTTTTATGATGCGCCAAATGTTTTCTACGGGTGAAAGATCTGGACTGCAGGCTGGCCAGTTCAGTACCCGGACCCTTCTTCTACGCAGCCATGATGCTGTAATTGATGCAGTATGTGGTTTGGCATTGTCATGTTGGAAAATGCAAGGTCTTCCCTGAAAGAGACGTCATCTGGATGGGAGCATATGTTGCTCTAGAACCTGGATATACCTTTCAGCATTGATGGTGTCTTTCCAGATGTGTAAGCTGCTCATGCCACACGCACTAATGCAACCCCATATCATCAGAGATGCAGGCTTCTGAACTGAGCGCTGATAACAACTTGGGTCGTCCTTCTCCTCTTTAGTCCAAATGACATGGTGTCCCTGATTTCCATAAAGAACTTCAAATTTTGATTCGTCTGACCACAGAACAGTTTTCCACTTTGCCACAGTCCATTTTAAATGAGCCTTGGCCCAGAGAAGACGTCTGCGCTTCTGGATCATGTTTAGATGTGGCTTCTTCTTTGAACTATAGAGTTTTAGCTGGCAACGGCGGATGGCACGGTGAATTGTGTTCACAGATAATGTTCTCTGGAAATATTCCTGAGCCCATTTTGTGATTTCCAATACAGAAGCATGCCTGTATGTGATGCAGCGCCGTCTAAGGGCCCGAAGATCACGGGCACCCAGTATGATTTTCCGGCCTTGACCCTTACGCACAGAGATTCTTCCAGATTCTCTGAATCTTTTGATGATATTATGCACTGTAGATGATGATATGTTCAAACTCTTTGCAATTTTACACTGTCGAACTCCTTTCTGATATTGCTCCACTATTTGTCGGCGCAGAATTAGGGGGATTGGTGATCCTCTTCCCATCTTTACTTCTGAGAGCCGCTGCCACTCCAAGATGCTCTTTTTATACCCAGTCATGTTAATGACCTATTGCCAATTGACCTAATGATTTGCAATTTGATCCTCCAGCTGTTCCTTTTTTGTACCTTTAACTTTTCCAGCCTCTTATTGCCCCTGTCCCAACTTTTTTGAGATGTGTTGCTGTCATGAAATTTCAAATGAGCCAATATTTGGCATGAAATTTCAAAATGTCTCACTTTCGACATTCGATATGTTGTCTATGTTTTATTGTGAATACAATATCGGTTTTTGAGATTTGTAAATTATTGCATTACGTTTTTATTTACAATTTGTACTTTGTCCCAACTTTTTTGGACTCGGGGTTGTATGTTGACGTGGTGAGAACCAAATAACCTCGAAGTTTATTAACTGGTGGAAACTTTTGAAACCTGCCTCAGACACAGGATGCTATTGCAACATTTAAAGACAACCTCAAATCCACATTGCAGTTTTTGTGTTGTTAGCTCATGTCCTCAGCGCATGATCGCTTAAAAACAAATTAATTTTGTCTGTAATCTTCCACTAATAAAAATATACAACCAGCAAAGACATGCCCAGCCAAATATACGGTTTCACTCAGAAATGTGTCAGAAAAAAAATGTTTGATTTTCCATTTTGTATCATCTTTAATAGCTGACACACGACTATCTTTGCCTTCCTTCAACAAAATATTTAGACTACTCACAAGACTTCCCAAATACTATTAACTAACATTAATTTGCCAGCTAGCTACTTAGCTTACTAACAAGCAAACACTAGCAATTATGATTTATTATACTGTATGTTATCAAGTTTCTAGCTAACCCTAATTAGCCAGTTAGCTACCTAGCTATCTACCGTAATAAATGCTAGCAGATAAAGGAGTTTGTTTACATTCTGTAGCTTAGCCTTGTAGGCAGTTTTCTAGTGTAACACCAGGAATAGAAAATAACCATTTACTTTTTGCTAACACTGAAAAACTACATATTTTACTGTACATCAAAATTAAAAGTAAGCTCCACCTATTGGTTCTACCAAGGTAGAGGTGCCTTGAGAGCAATTGGGATTAACAACATTTTTTTTTGCACTAAATTAACTAAATGAAAGCATCTCATGAGGAAATGCACACAAACCACAATCTAGCTTTATTTCCGTCACTTGCCACAAACTCACTGCCCCTAAAAATATGCACAAAATAGTCAAGTCCATTTTATTTCTAGAGCACATTTAACAAACAACAGCAAAGAAATGTTTGTACAAAAATGCTGTACAGTGTACTAGAAAAGTAAAAAGTAGACAGAAAAAGTAACACAGACAACCACAAGATGGAACACAACTGAAAATATCTTTAAATAAGGACACAGTTTACATCAAAACCCCTATGGAGAGAAATCCGAGGACCGTGACGTCGCCCGGGATGACGCAGCCGGGGCCCCACCCTGGAGCCAGGCCCGGGGTTGGGGCTCGTATGCGAGCGCTTGGTGGCCGGGCCTTTGCCCATGGGGCCCGGCCGGGCTCAGCCCGAAGAGCTGACGTGGGCCCGACCTCCTGTGGGTTCACCACCCACAGAGGTAGCAGTAGGGGACTGGTGCAATGTGGATTGGGTGGCAGTCGAAGGCAGGGGCCTCGACGACCTGATCCCTGGACACAGCGGCTGGCTGTTGGGACATGGAATGTCACTTCGCTGGGGGGGAAAGAGCCTGAGCTTGTGCGGGAGGTTGAGAGGTACCGGCTAGAGATAGTCGGGCTCACCTCCACGCACAGCTTGGGCTCTGGAACCCAGCTCCTCGAGAGGGGCTGGACTCTCCACTTCTCTGGAGTCACCCGTGGTGAGCGGCGGCGGGCTGGTGTGGGCTTGCTTATAGCTCCCCAGCTCAGCCGCCATGTGTTGGAGTTTACCCCAGTGAACGAGAGGGTCGCCTCGCTGCGCCTTCGGATTGGGGAGAGGGCTCTTGCTGTTGTTTGTGCCTATGGCCCAAATAGCAGTATAGAGTATCCGGCCTTCTTGGAGTCCCTGGGAGAGGTACTGAGGGGTGCTCAGACTGGGGACTCCATTGTGTTACTGGGGGACTTCAATGCTCACGTGGGAGATGACAGTGACACCTGGAGGGGCGTGGTTGGGAGGAACGGCCTCCCCGATCTGAACCCGAGTGGTGTTTTGTTATTGGACTTCTGTGCTAGTCACGGTTTGTCCATAACGAACACCATGTTCGAGCATAGGGGTGTCCATAAGTGCACGTGGCACCAGGACACCTTAGGTCGGAGGTCGATGATCGACTTTGTAGTCGTTTCATCTGATCTCCGGCCCTATGTCTTGGACACTCGGGTGAAGAGAGGGGCTGAGCTGTCAACTGATCACCACCTGGTGGTGAGTTGGATCCGCTGGCGGAGGAGGAAGCTGGACAGACCTGGCAGGCCCAAACGTATGGTGAGGGTCTGCTGGGAACGTCTGGCCGAGCACTCTGTCGGGGAGGTCTTCAACTCCCACCTCCGGGAGAGCTTTTCCCAGCTTCCGAGGGAGGCGGGGGACATTGAGTCTGAGTGTACCATGTTCTCTACCTCCATTGTGGATGCAGCTGTTCAGAGCTGTGGCCGCAAGGTCTCCGGTGCCTGTCGTGGCGGCAATCCCCGAACCCGGTGGTGGACACCAGAAGTAAGGGATGCCGTCAAGCTGAAGAAGGAGTCCTATCGGGCCATGTTAACCTCCAGGACTCCCGAGGCAGCTGACGGGTATCGGCAGGCCAGGCGTGCTGCAGCTCGGGCAGTTGCGGAGGCAAAAACTCGGAACTGGGAGGAGTTCGGGGAGGCCATGGAGAAGGACTATCGGTCGGCCTCGAAGAAATTCTGGCAAACCGTCCGGCGCCTCAGGAGGGGGAAGCAGTACTCTGCCAACACTGTTTACAGTGCGGGTGGGGAGCTGTTGACCTCGACTGGGGACATTGTCGGGCGGTGGAAGGAATACTTTGAGGATCTCCTCAATCCCACCGTCATGTCTTCCACTGAGGAGACTGAGGCTGATGACTCAGAGGTGGACTCGTCCATTACCCAAGCCGAAGTCACTGAGGTGGTTTGCAAGCTCCTCGGTGGCAAGGCACTGGGGGTGGATGAGATCCGCCCTGAGTATCTCAAGTCTCTGGATGTTGTGGGGCTGTCTTGGTTGACACGCCTCTGCAACATCGCGTGGCGGTCAGGGACAGTGCCTCTGGAGTGGCAGACTGGGGTGGTGGTCCCTCTTTTTAAGAAAGGGGACCGGAGAGTGTGCCCCAATTATAGGGGAATCACACTTCTCAGCCTCCCAGGGAAGGTTTACTCCAGGGTACTGGAGAGGAGAATTCGACCAATAGTCGAACCTCGGATCCAGGAGGAACAATGCGGTTTTCGTCCTGGTCGCGGAACACTGGACCAGCTCTATACCCTTCATAGGGTGCTCGAGGGTTCATGGGAGTTTGCCCAACCAGTCCACATGTGCTTTGTGGATCTGGAGAAGGCATTCAACCGTGTCCCCCGTAGTATTCTGTGGGGGGTGCTTCGGGAGTATGGGGTTCGGGGCTCTTTGCTAAGGGCTGTCCGGTCCCTGTACGAACGGAGCAGGAGTCTGGTTCGCATTGCTGGCAGTAAGTCAGACCTGTTCCCAGTGCATGTTGGACTCCGGCAGGGCTGCCCTTTGTCACCGGTTCTGTTCATAATTTTTATGGACAGAATTTCTAGGCGCAGCCAGGGGCCAGAAGGAATCCTGTTTGGGAACCACAGGATTTCATCTCTGCTTTTTGCGGATGATGTTGTCCTGTTGGCTTCTTCAAACCAGGACCTTCAGCATGCACTGGGGCGGTTTGCAGTCGAGTGTGAAGCGGCTGGGATGAGAATCAGCACCTCCAAGTCCGAGGCCATGGTTCTCGACCGGAAAAGGGTGGCTTGCCCTCTCCAGGTTGGTGGAGAAGTTCTGCCTCAAGTGGAGGAGTTTAAGTATCTCGGGATCTTGTTCACGAGTGAGGGAAGGATGGAGCGTGAGATCGACAGGCGGATCGGTGCAGCCTCCGCAGTGATGCGGTCACTTTACCGGTCCGTTGTGGTGAAGAAGGAGCTGAGCCAAAAGGCGAAGCTCTCAATTTACCGGTCGATCTACGTTCCGACTCTCACCTATGGTCATGAGCTTTGGGTAATGACCGAAAGGACAAGATCACGGATACAAGCGGCCGAAATGAGTTTCCTTCGCAGGGTGGCTGGGCGCTCCCTTAGAGATAGGGTGAGAAGCACAGTCACTCGGGAGGAGCTCGGAGTAGAGCCGCTGCTGCTCCACATCGAGAGGAATCAGCTGAGGTGGCTCGGGCATCTTTTTCGGATGCCTCCTGGACGCCTCCCTGGGGAGGTGTTCCAGGCATGTCCCCCCGGGAGGAGGCCCCGGGGAAGACCCAGGACACGCTGGAGGGACTATGTCTCTCGGCTGGCCTGGGAACGCCTCGGTGTTCTTCCCGAGGAGCTGGCCGAGGTGTCTGGGGAAAGGGAAGTTTGGGCTTCCCTGCTTAGACTGCTGCCTCCGCGACCCGGTCCTGGATAAAGCGGAAGAAGACGAGACGAGACGAGACAGTTTACATCTCGATAACAGAGTGAACTACGTCAGGTCATTATTTACGTACGCTAAAATCCAAAGAGTAAAAATGTTTAAGATGAGATTTTAAAGTATCAAAAGAAGGAGACAACATTATACAGAGAGGGACACGTTCCAGATCTTAGGCCCTGGTCCCACTACAGCTCGTGATGGGTTTGCGAATACTTGGTGATGACAAATTGGTAGCATCGCCACCAATCGTGCAATGCACGAATGTTCTCCAAGCTTCGCAAGTTGTTTTTTGGTGTGTCTCTTCCTTGTGAGTGGCCAAAAATATCTAGAAAATTTTCAGTGCATTTCAATGCATGCATTGAAATATGGTAGCAATTTCGTTGGCAAACTAAGCGGCAAATACTCGCAGATGGGTTTGGGAATACTTCCCAGAGCTCAGGGAAACATTGTCACCAAATGCTTCATTTTCATCAATATCCCATCGCAAAGCAGCATGAGCTGTAGTGTGACCGTAGCCTTACAGGTTGCAACTGAGAAAGCATGATACATCAAATAGAACAGCATAGCTTCTGGTCCTTTGTTCCTAATGTCTTTTCGACCACATGATTATTTATAATTATAGAATTTATGCTAAACAAATTGTTATGAAATGACAAAGTATCACAAATAATACTTTATTATTTAAAATTTTAATGTGGACAGAATCTTTCACACACATATACAACCCCAATTCCAAAAAAGTTGGGACACTGTGTGTAAACTGGAAATTAAAACAGAATGTGAATATTTGCAAATCATGGAAACCCTATATTTCATTGAAAATAGTACAAAGACAACATATCAAATGTTGAAACTGAGAAATTGTATTGTTTTTCGAAAAATATATGCTGATTTTGAATGTGATGTTAGCAACGTGTTTCAAAAAAGTTGGGACGGGGCATGTTTACCAGTGTGTTGCATCACCTCTACTTTTAACAACACTCTGTAACTGTTTGGGAACTGAGGAGACCAATTGCTATAGTTTTGAAAGAGAAATGTTGTCCCATTCTTGCCTGATATACAGTTTCAGTTGCTCAACAGTTCGGGGTCTCCTTTGTCGTATTTTGTGCTTCATAATGCAGCAAATGTTTTAAATGGGAGACAGGTCTGGACTGCAGGCAGGCCAGTTTAGCACCCAGACTCTTTTACTACGGAGCCATGCAGTTTTAATATGTGCAGAAAGCGGTTTGGCATTGTCTTGCTGAAAGAAGGAAGGCCTTCCCTGAAAAAGATTTTGTCTGGATGGCAGCATATTGCTCTGAAACATGTATATATCATTCAGCATTAATGATGCCTTCCCACATGTACAAGCTACCCACGTCATGTGCACTAATACACCCTCATACCATCACAGATGCTGGATTTTTAACTGTGCACTGATAACAAGCCAGATGGTCCCTCTCCTCTTTAGCCTGGAGGACGTGATGTCCATAATTTCTAAAAATAATTTCTACTTTTGATTCGTCAGACCTCAGGACAATTTTGCACTTCGCCTCAGTCCATAATAAAAGAGCTCGGGCCCAGAGAAGGTGGTGGTGTTTCTGGATATTGTTTGTATCTGGTTTTAACTTGCATTTGTGGATGCAGTAATGAACTGTTTTCACAGATGATGGTTTTCTGAAGTGTTCCTGAGCCCATACATTGATTTCCACTACAGACATGTGTCTGCTTTTAATGCCATGTCACCTGAGGGCCTGAAGATCACAGGCATCCAATGCCAGCATTCAGCCTTGTCTCTTGCATAGAGATTTCTCCAGATTCTCTGAATCTTTTAATGATATTATGTACCAGAGATGATGTGATCCTCAGATTCTTTGCAATTTTACATTGAGGAATGTTATTCTTAAATTGTTGCAGTTTGCTCACGCAGTCTTTCACAGAGCGGTGAACCCCTCCCCATCGTTACTTCTGAGAGACTCAGCCTCTCTGGGATGCTCTTTTTATACCCAGTCATCTTACTGACCTGTTGCCAGTTAACTAAATTAGTTTTTTTTTTTTTATCATTATACAACTTTTTTAGCCTTTTGTTGTCCCTGTCCCAACTTTTTTGAAATGTGTTGCAGACATGAAATTCAAAATGAGCATATATTTTTCAAAAAACTATAAAATTTCTCAGTTTCAACATTTGATAATGAAAAATAGGGTTTCCATAATTTGCAAATCTTCACATTCTGTTTTAATTGATGTTTTACACAGTGTCCCAACTCTTTTGGAATTGGGGTTGTAAAATTAGTAATTAGATTCCTGCCTTAGAAAGTCATTGACTAATAGCGAGAGAAATTACTATTTACATGGTTTCCTTCTTCTGTTTCCAGATACTGGAACAAAGACTACAAAGTGCCACTCAGTCTTTACAGGCTACGCCCAACAGCACCATCCACAGTCTACCGCCACTTACTCACCCACCCCTGGTGGATCTGTGGGGGGCAGGGCTTACAGAAACCTACCAGGGAGAAGTAGGTGGGTACATAGGTGTGGCTGCAGCCACTGAGGGAAACCTAACAGCCACATCAGAAGACATGGGAACAGAACACTCACCCTTACTGGAAGCTCAAGAAGAGGAAGAGCTCAAGGTGAGGTCCAAGAAGCCATGGAGGTCTTAGTGCTTAGTAGGCTATAACGAAATCAAAATTCCATATTTCCAAGACTTGTACAAGGTTGTGATATTCAAGAAAACATCACAGTCAAATACCTGACATAACATACGTACACAAAAAGACTAATTAATTTCCCCCCCTCATCTCAGGATGAAGAGGTAACATTATACATGGAACCAGAGCCAGTGACTTTAATTCCTTCTCCAGCTGCACAGAGAGAGGAAGTGACCTCAGCAGGAGGAAGCAGTCCAGGACAGGTCCCTGGGGAGTCAATCACAGAATGGAAACCTTCTGATGTCACATCGTCTGTTAATGAAATGTTGGAGGAAAAAGAGGAGGAGTCAGAATCCTCATCGGCCAGTGCCACGGCAACAAAATGAGTGCTGGGAGCCAGAACGAAACTGATTTTATCGACATTTAATGCTACATAATCAACTATTTGAATTGATCCATCAGTTTTCAGGAATCTCTCCTTTGTGATGGATCTTGTGTGACTTCAAATATAATAAAGAGAAAATGGCCGAATTTTCTAACAAACATTACACTTCTGAAGAGGAGCACAGGAGGGAGAGAGAGCAAGTGAGTGAGTGAGTGAGAGAGAGAGAGAGAGAGAGAGAGAGAGAGAGAGGATAAAGATATACACAAAGGGATTCGGAGAGATGAGTACAGACAAAGGTGAAACAAAGGTTAAACACATGCATGCTATTTACATGGATGCTACTCATTGCTCTGAACGTACAATAAACCAAAACACCAAAAACAATCCAGCAAAAAAGGATAGTTTCTAAAAGAGAAATACGCATAAGTGTAAGGTATAGTGTAAAGTCAGCTGTGTTTCAATCAACATCTTCTTCATTCCTTATAGATATCATGTATCATTATAGAAGTAAAACTGATACCACAGAAAACTAATTATAAAGTGGATCTAAACACCCATGGAGCAAAAAAAACCCAACAACAACCACCTTGTCCCTATTGGATATTCATCACTCAATTCACAGACATCTGCACGCACACACACACACATGTTTTTAAAGTATTAAGCGTCAAAGTACAGTTCTGCGCAAGTCTTAGGCACCCTTTTTTGTACAAACTGTGTTATAGACTTTTATTTTATGACTTCTACATTATCGAGTCAGTAACAAAAACCTTTTACTGTACGTAGATTCACAAATATGAAATGTTACAGAAAAATGCAACATCAAATGGAACATGTACAGTAATATCAGTAAAGAAAGCAGCATATTATCTAAGACGCCACTTTTCAGACAAAACATAATGAAGGCTGCTGGGTTTTTCTACAAAAAGTAAGCATCAAGTGTGACAGTCAAAGTGTCCAGAAGAGCTATGGCCGGTTCTACAAGATGCTCAGTAAAACCTACAGCTCATTTCCTTATAAAACTGCACTCACTGTGCTATTATTTTTTTTTTAAAGCAAAGGGTCATCTCATACCAAATATTGACTTTGTTTCATTTATTACTGTTTACTGTTCTCTATAATATTTTTAATGTAGCAACATTTCATTTCATTTCATTTCATTCTTTTTGAAGGCGTCTTTCTTCTACAGCATTTCATTGCCTGTGCCTAAGACTTCCGCACACAGTACTGTATGTCTTTGAAGCATGTAATCTAGCGTACTTTTACCGTACACGTGCGCTTTGACAGACTCATATGCTCCAGCTCACACCTTATTACATTGGACCGGTTGCTGAGAAATGTAAAACAATTCAAAGTTTGCTTTGTGCATGTAGTTTATTCTACTTTATACGGTCCAAATCTCGCACATCAGTTTGATCTGGACCTGTACCTTTTCCAAGACACATCCATGTGATGCTGTTTAAAAGCAAAAATAGGCACATTTTAAGCAGAACCAAATTAATAACGGAATAACAATCAGTTCTCTTAATACTTTATGAAGTTGTGAAGCTTGTAAAATGCACTCATTTCCCAATCTGGGTTATGTGAGGAAGACTGTTCATTTAAAGTGAGCTAAAGTTTTATGTGCCAGCCCATCTGTTCAGGAAACATCAGAAGTTATAAGCTTATTAATGAACACACAAACAGCATACAGTACATACACACACTGTGCTGTGGAAGATTGTATCATAGTGGGCTTCCTTCTCTGTGTCGCCTTTGGCATGCATGCTCTGTGTCAGTGTAATATGACGTCTCATATACAGCACTGTATAGTTATTTGCACTGAACCTTTCCACTCTGGCCTGGTCACTGATACGAACGCTCAGAGTTACGTAAGGCTTTGCTTGGCACAGAGTTGCACAGCCTTTGGATTTTGGTACCATCCTGAGAGGAAAAAGAAGCTACACTCCCCTGAATGAAGCGTTACAGGATTTTCCTTCACAATAAAGCTGGCAGAACATCAGAACACAGACTGGAAGTTAAAGGATGAGGTTCTTTTGCACTTGAATTCAGTGACTATCCATTTTCGCTCATGAAATGTATTCGGAATCGAACAAAATTAATAACAACAACAACAACAAAAAAAAGTCTGAATTGACCATAACATATTAAGACAAGCAAGTGCGTGAGTGAGATGGATGAAAAATGCTGCATAACTAGCAAAAAAGAAAAAAAAATCACAATAAAAAACATTCATTTAAGAAGTTTTCAGTTACATGTATGTAAATACCGCTAACCCTTTTCAGTTACTTATTTATTTTTATACTGTGTGTCTCGACTTCTGTTTGTAAAACAATACAACTTGATTTACTTACTCCTGGACATTTAACGCCTGTATTGTACACAACAGACATAAAGAATTGTCCTTGGGATTAACATCTGTAAATAAATCAACAGAAATATGGACATATTACCTGGAAACATGTTCGAACCGAATCTGGCTTCAGAATGGATGGGACGTGACCTCGTGAAGAACTCAGGCCAATAAGAATGGACTAGGCGTCTTCCTGTTCGCCATGCTTACTGGTTACCACAGTGGCTATGGCTGGACCACTGCGTGCTGAGTGTGTGATCTGTAATGTGTGTGTATGAGCCGAGTTAGAACTAGTAAAGGAAGACACAGTGGTTATCTTCTTCACTCATTTTTGCTGTATGGTCTATCAAGGAGAACAAAATGACAACAACCAGGACTGCTGCATATCCTGGCCAATTTCATTCATTTCTTTTATTATTATTATTGCAGAACACTTCAGTTGAATTCTGAAGATGACGTGAAAGCCAAATACAATAAGATCAAATTGTTTCTTGACTTGAAAGACTTTATTTATTGATTGATTATTTATGCAATGTTGGGACAATGTTTATTTTTGTACAGAATTAAGAGTCCTTCCTCCAGTATATGATAGAGCACATGTCATTCTGCTGAGCTCCTGAGACAGGCATGGAGACTGGCAACTTTGGAAGTTTTTCTGTGTGTGTGTGTGTGTGTGCGTGCATACCGGTCTGTATATCTCTGTGGCATTTTACTCAATCTTCCTCTAAGTCTCCATACATAACATTATCATTATATGCAGGTACATAATAATACAAATATTAAACACTCATAACAATAGTGACATAAGAGCCAGTGTTTATAAGACTTTCATTTTTGTCAGTGCTTGTTATAATAGAGTTCTTATGAAAGTCAGCTTATGAGCTTTCATTGTTTTCCAGTCTTAGTGCCTGGCAGAAGGGAGCACTAAGTTAATGATATGTGCTCATTTATTTATTTAAGAATCATTTTGGGAGAGGACCTCTTTATCATTTAGTGATATAGACACATTTGGTGGAAATGACATCACTCTTCAGTAAGTCAGGGGTTGATTTGCTCGTAATTCGCTGCAACGTCATCTTTTACCGACCGAGCCGATATTTTATCTACTGAACAGATATTTGTGAAGGAAAGAAGGTCAGTTCAGCTACATGTTTTCAAACCTTTGGCGTGGGAATTTATTTTTAAATTCACAGATCGATATGAGAAATGTGTAAATGTGTCAAAGTGGAATGTAGAGCAATTTGGTGCAATGTTCAGGATTTTCTTGTCTGGGCCATACATTATTCGGCTACATCATGTAGAAAATGTGACTGATTTCATTCTTTGTACTTGAATTCATGCAGTTCGATTTCAGTTCAGCCGAAACAGCATACTGTACATGCTGATTGAATGTTGGTTTGCATAGCAGCGCTTGACTTCATCTGAAGGTTGGAGAGTGCTCAATACAAGCCATTACGAGCTCATTGTTCCAAACAATCAAGACAGATCACATCCTCATAGCCAGAAGAGTAATGCCATTTCCTGCTAGGTATTTTACTGCTTTATATGTAAGATAAGAAATATGGATGAATATAGTAATAATCACAAACCAAATGTATTTCTTTGGTTATCACTGTTCGTGACTGCAAATTATTTGTGATTTTAAAGCATTTTTTTGTATGACTCTACTGCCATCTTTCAATATAACACAGCGTAATGGGTATGACTCTATAAACTGTTCTGTTACTGTTTTCTCTCATTTTTTTTAGCCTCTATCTGTTTTTCTGTTCACTTATCAACTTCTGTCTCTCGAACCCTGGTTTTCCTGTTAATGGAGGAATCACAACACAAAGTGACCATCATCCAAGGGTTTTGTTAAAAAAAAAAAAACAATGTAAAGGTTCAACCATTTGTTTGAAACGTCATCCAAATATGTTCTAAACAGACAGATATGAATTCATATGGATTTTATTTGGATATGGACTTATTTGAATAAGTGTAATTGGGAATTCGATCTGTGATGCCTATATCTATGCATGCTTGTCTGAAGGGTCTAATGACATGGTTCTTCCAGTGTGCTTTCACTTCTCTCTCCCTGTCTCTGTCTCATGCTCTCTCCTCCTTTTTCCTGCACGAGATTAAAAAAATCCCTCCCCAACCATAGACAAATACCCCGTCCTATTCTACACTCCTCCCCAAATGACAATAATGAAAAACGAACAAATAAACAAAGAAGAAGTAATTCTGTATTGTATTTTTTTTCCTGAAACAATGTAATGTTTTCTTTAAGTTCAAAAGGAGTAAAAAATAAATAAGTAAAATAAAAAAAAATCTACAGAAAATATATTAATCACATTTTGAGGACACTGGGAATAGGTAATAATTCCATACTAATCATTTAATGATAATTAATCTGAATCATGATCAAGCAGTGTAATAAGAGAAATAAAATTCTATATCTTAAATTATTTGGAAGGCAAATTAATGGATCATCCAGCTAATGGAAGTATTAAACCTGCTGATTAGATCTGATGTTCAAGCACCTGCTTCTGAATAACAGATGAAAGGACACGCAGGCAGCGAGACAGACTGAGGGAGGGCCGATACACAGCGTCCTGAGACAGGTGGGGAGAGACTTTGCCATGAGGACAAGGGATCTGTGTCAGATGTAGAAAAATGTAGAAAAACTTCACATCACATATTACATCGTTCTCGCCCATCTGCAGCCAACGCTGGAGACCTTCTACAGAGGGTTAAGTTTGTGGAAGAAAAAAATGACAGTCAAACCAGTTCATCATCACTGTCTCTCTCTCCACTTGTGTCCTGTTCAGGCAGACGATGGAGGGATGAAAGAGGGATGGAAGGAGACGATGGGGAGGAAGGGGAGGTTGGTTGCCCCTGAGCTGAACAATCTGAATTTCTGCTGCTGTTGTCTACACTGATTTTGCACTCTGTTTCTTTGGACTCGTCCAGTTTGGGCTCATCTTTTATTTCTTTCTCCTCTTCCTTGCTCCACAGCTCTCTGTCTCGGGTGGGAGAAGAAGGGGCAGAGGGTGGGTGGGGGTGCTCCTTGGCTTTACGGCTGGCGTCTCTGAAACTGGCCAGAGGGGGGCGCAGACGCACGCCACTGCAGGTTGAACCTTCTATGGCCTTCTGAAGCTGTGGCAGAAACACATACATGCGCAGAATCAGATGATTACAATGACATTTCATTTATTCTTATGGCGACACGGTGGTGTAGTGGTTAGCACCATCGTCTCGCAGCAAGAAGGTTCTGGGTTCAAGCCCAGCAGCTGACAGGGGCCTTTCTGTGTGGAGTTTGCATGTTCTCTCCATTGGTTTACTCCGGGTGCTCCAGTTTCCTCCACAGTCCAAAGACATGTGGTTAAGTTAACATGGGGCAGCCTTGGCCTGAAGGTTGGGTTGAAGTGCCTTTGAGCAAGGCACCTAACCCCCAACTGATCCCTGGGCGCTGTAGCATAACTACCCACTGCTCTGGGTATGTATGTGCTCTGATTGCTTGCATGTGTGTGTTCACTGGAAACATTTCACTGTGCTTAAGGCCCTGTCCACACAGCAACGGATTCAGGTGAATCTGATAAAATTGTTTATCGTTTCGGCCTGGCGTCCACACGGCACCGGCGTTGTGGGTGCCCCAAAACGAAATCTTTTGAGAACGCGTTCCAGAGTGGAAAAATCTGGCAACGTCCCCGTTGCGAAGTCGTCTGGATGAGTAGAACGGATTTGTTTACGATGACGTCACAACCACATGACTGTCAGTGCTTCACGCCGGGTAGAAGTGTAACGAACTTGATGCGAGTTGTCAACAAATCCTATAACTTGGTTCATGAAACGTGCTTACAAAATATTTCCACTGTGAATATTTATTGTGTAATGGTGCAAAGAGAGAGAGAGAGAGAGAGAGAGAGAGAATAGCCCTTAGGGCAGAGTCTTTAATCCAAACACTGTGGAAGTACTGAGTATAACCAAACCGCGCACCGCCCGTGCGCTTTCCAAAAACAAAAACAATCCCGCCAGCAAAAATAGGAAAAAAAAGAAGGAGCGATCTCACCTCTTCAGATGTTGGTTTAAGTCCGACAATACATTCCTCAAAAAGGGCGTAGAAGAACAAAGTAATCCATCAACGTGTAGCATTCAATTTATTCCGGACCATTAAAGAATTCTGGAGGATATCAGAATGTTGGCGTACCGGCTTCCATCTACCCCCATTCACTCCTCTTTCCGCGTCTTTCGTTTTACGCTACTGATTAATAAACAAAACTTTGTGGCTGATGCTACAGAAGAAGGGGTTTATGCGCATGCGTCTACTTCTATTGTTCTGGTGTCTCCGATGGGACCGTCTTACAGCGCACGTAGAGGTGTGGCATGTGTATTGCATCGTTTTCAGCAAGCGTTGCGTTGCCATATGAACCTGATATTTTACTGATCCGTTGCCCATGTGGACGCGATATTTAAAAAAAAAATCTCGTTGCCGTTGTCGTGTGGATGTAGCCTAAGTCTGTGCTTGAGTGTACATGTGATAAATAAAGGCTTCTTGTTCTTGTTGAACACAGTGTGGACGGTGGAATAATGCACTGCAGATAGGACACCAGTCCATCACAGGGCATCAAGCATGCACTCATTCACACCTAGGGGCAAGTTAGAGCAGCTGATCCTCCTAGCTGCATGCTTTTGCACAATCAGGGAATCTGGAGGAAACCTACGTGAACATGGTGAGAAAAAAAACAACAACTCTGCACAGACATTAACCTGAGCTCACAATTAAACCAGTTACCCTGGAGCTGTCAGGTGGCAACTCTACCCACTGTGCCACCTATGGCACACTTAAACATCATAATTCTTTTTTAAAGATTTTTTTTGGGCTTTTTGCACAGGACAGTGTAGAGACAGGAAATGAGCGGGAGAGAGAGACGGGGAGGGATTGGGAAATGACCTCGGGCAGGAATCGAACCCGGGTCCCTGAATTAATGGTATGGCGCCTTATCCACCTGAGCCACAACGCCCCCAAACGTCATAATTCTCATCTCATTATCTCTAGCCGCTTTATCCTTCTACAGGGTCGCAGGCAAGCTGGAGCCTATCCCAGCTGACTATGGGCGAAAGGCGGGGTACACCCTGGACAAGTCGCCAGGTCATCACAGGGCTGACACATAGACACAGACAACCATTCACACTCACATTCACACCTACGGTCAATTTAGAATCACCAGTTAACCTAACCTGCATGTCTTTGGACTGTGGGGGAAACCGGAGCACCCGGAGGAAACCCACGCGGACACGGGGAGAACATGCAAACTCCACACAGAAAGGCCCTCGCCGGCCCCGGGGCTCGAACCCAGGACCTTCTTGCTGTGAGGCGACAGCGCTAACCACTACACCACCATGCCGCCCACGTCATAATTCTGATTAGAAAAAAAAAAACAAGGGGGAAGAGACAAAAGATGACAGATATGCAAGTGACTCACCTCTTTAAGTGCTACGACCCCCACTAGTTTACCTATGCTGGTGACATAGGCATGACTGAGACCCAACAGAGAGAAAAGTGTGTGTGTCTGAAAGAGAGAAAGAAAGAAATGGATGTATCCTTGACTTGTAAGTGACATCAAAGCAAAATAGAAACCCGGATGTCAGCCATGTTGGTGGATATACAAATGCAGGGTCAAGCGACATTCCATACAAAACATAGTCACACGTGCGCGATAGGGTGGTCCCGAAATGTATGGGAAAATTTTTTTTTTACCAAAACATTCCAACCACCCTACCATTTTTTTTTACATAGGATAAAAGAAGGCAACAAGCAAAATTTCAGAAAAATTGGTTAATATTTAGAGGTGCCACACGAGGTTGCAAATCGGGTTAAGCCATTAACATTAGTTGGTGCGTAGACTGTTGCAGAGAAGATCTCAGACCCCCAGAAAGTCACAGTTCTAGAGGGAATATGCCACTTCTATGAAAAAGAAGAGGCAGGAAGAGTTTATAGACTGATAGAAGGTTAACTTTCATGCACTAAGGGGTTCTTAAACAATGAGCACTGATCGTAATATGCTGATGAAGTTGTGAATGTTTTTCTTTCTATGTTTTTCAGATGGCCAGCAACAGTAATACAAGTAGTACCGGTGGTGCAAAGCACAAAACCAGAAAGTACAATTATGTTTGGTTAATTGGTCCCACTTCCAAGGAACTGTCTGGGAGAAAGCTTCCTTCTGCTAGGGAAGTCCTTAGTGTGTTCTTTTATCTCCACAAGATACCATAATACCGAAGGGTTTAGAAAATCACAGACAAGTAATAGCTATTGTTACTTTGAACACAGGAAGTTATATTACTGTATTGTTTGTATCAATATGAAACAGTTAATAAGCCACGTTATTTTATATTGTGTCTTGAGTGAAAACTTTAATGGCTTTGTGGCACCTCTAAACATTGTTCAATCTTAACCAAATTTCGCACAATAACTTCTTTTAGGCAATGTAAAAAAAAAAGGTAAGGTGGTCGTAACAAAATCCTAAAAAAAATATTTGGGGACCACCCTAGTGCGCAACTCTCTGTTTTTCCATTGCTTCTTTGAGCTCTGCCATATCTTTGTGCTGTATATGGTTGTGGTCACAACAGTACTCGTGACCAAGGCACGTTCCGATTTTTTAGAATTCCGTCCGTGATTCGGAAAGAGGGCGGGGAAACTCTGAGGCTTAGTACGGAGAGGAGACGAGCACGGCTGAACAACATCGGCAGGGCCGATATAACAGAGGCTAAAACCAAAACAGCGCGTGTTTGCAGTGATCATTTTATCTCAGGTGAGATTCAAAAGCTCTCTCAATAACATCATGGAAGCATTTTATTTCGTGTTGCTAGAATTTTGCTATAAAATGAGCGTTCTCGTGGGCGGCACGGTGGTGTAGTGGTTAGCGCTGTCGCCTCACAGCAAGAAGGTCCGGGTTTGAGCCCCGTGGCCGGCGAGGGCCTTTCTGTGTGGAGTTTGCATGTTCTCCCCGTGTCCGCGTGGGTTTCCTCCGGGTGCTCCGGTTTCCCCCACAGTCCAAAGACATGCAGGTTAGGTTAACTGGTGACTCTAAATTGACCGTAGGTGTGAATGTGAGTGTGAATGGTTGTCTGTGTCTATGTGTCAGCCCTGTGATGACCTGGCGACTTGTCCAGGGTGTACCCCGCCTTTCGCCCATAGTCAGCTGGGATAGGCTCCAGCTTGCCTGCGACCCTGTAGAAGGATAAAGCGGCTAGAGATAATGAGATGAGCGTTCTCGTGTCGTGGTTCACTTGGTCGTTGTTATAATTTTAACACGTGTATTACCATTTAGTTTCTGGGAGCGCCAACAAAATTATACGATAGAAACAATCCAGACTGGGCACCCACTCAGAAAATGGGCTATGTTTCGTCCAAGGTCAGACTTGATTCTTCGGCAGCCAAACCAGATAGAACGCGATATCTGGGCACTCGATGGTTGGTAGAAGTGTCTTATCTTCAGAAAAGTCCATCCATCCATTATCTGTAGCTGCTTATCCTGTACAAGGTCACAGGCAAGCTGGAGCCTATCCCAGCTGACTATGGGCGAGAGGCGGGGTACACCCTGGACAAGTCGCCAGATCATTGCAGGACCTTCAGAAATGTCTGACTTTTTAAAATAATATGGGTCAAAACCCACACATATCTATCTTCTCTTTGTATTGAATCTTCGCTCAACTGTTCAAATCGTGGTAATACTGAGAAAATTCAGCAGTGTTTACAGACACGCTTTCAGCGGCTGCCATCCTAGTTGCTTTGTATATCCACCATCATGGCGGACGCTCATGACGGAGCACATTTTGATCACGTGGTTGCAAGTCATCTACAGTGGTGCTTGAAAGTTTGTGAACCCTTTAGAATTTTCTATATTTCTGCATAAATATGACCTAAAACATCATCAGATTTTCACACAAGTCCTAAAAGTAGATAAAGAGAACCCAGTTAAACAAATGAGACAAAAATATTTTACTTGGTCATTTTTTTATTGAGGAAAATGATCCAATATTACATATCTGTGAGTGGCAAAAGTATGTGAACCTCTAGGATTAGCAGTTAATTTGAAGGTGAAATTAGAGTCAGGTGTTTTCAATCAATGGGATGACAATCAGGTGTGAGTGGGCACCCTGTTTTATTTAAAGAACAGGGATCTATCCAAGTCTGATCTTCACAACACATGTTTGTGGAAGTGTATCATGGCAGGAACCAAGGAGATTTCTGAGGACCTCAGAAAAAGTGTTGTTGATGCTCATCAGGTTGGAAAAGGTTACAAAACCATCTCTAAAGAGTTTGGAGTCCACCAATCCACAGTCAGACAGATTGTGTACAAATGGAGGAAATTCAAGACCATTGTTACCCTCCCCAGGAGTGGTCAATCAACAAAGATCACTCCAAGAGCAAGGCATGTAATAGTCGGCAAGGTCACAAAGGACCACAGGTTAACTTCTAAGCAACTGAAGGCCTCTCTCACATTGGCTAATGTTAATGTTCATGAGTCCACCATCAGGAGAACACTGAACAACAATGGTGTGCATGCCAGGGTTGCAAGAAGAAAGCCACTGCTCTCCAAAATGAACAATGCTGCTCGTCTACAGTTTGCTAAAGATCACATGGACAAGCCAGAAGGCTATTGGAAAAATGTTTTGTGGACGGATGAGACCAAAATAGAACTTTTTGGTTTAAATGAGAAGCGTTATGTTTGGAGAAAGGAAAACACTGCATTCCAGCATAAGAACCTTATCCTATCTGTGAAACATGATGGTGGTAGTATCATGGTTTGGGCCTGTTTTGCTGCAGCTGGGCCAGGACGGCTTGCCATCATTATGCTTGCTGAATTATACCAGTTAATTCTAAAGGAAAATGTCAGGACATCTGTCCATGAACTGAATCTCAAGAGAAGGTTGGTCATGCAGCAAGACAACGACCCTAAGCACACAAGTCGTTCTACCAAAGAATGGTTAAAGAAGAATAAAGTTAATGTTTTGGAATGGTCAAGTCAAAGTCCTGACCTTAATCCAATGGAAATGTTGTGGAAGGACCTGAAGCGAGCAGTTCATGTGAGGAAACCCACCAACATCCCAGAGTTGAAGCTGTTCTGTACGGAGGAATGGGCTAAAATTCCTCCAAGCCAGTGTGCAGGACTGATCAACAGTTACCAGAAACATTAGTTGCAGTTATTGCTGCACAAGGGGGTCACACCAGATACTGAAAGCAAAGGTTCACATACTTTTGCCACGCACAAATATGTTATATTGGATCATTTTCCTCAATAAATAAATGACCAAGTATAATATTTTTGTCTCATTTGTTTACCTGGGTTCTCTTTATTTACTTTTAGGACTTGTGTGAAAATCTGATGATGTTTTAGGTCATTTTTATGCAGAAATATAGAAAATTATGAAGGGTTCACAAACTTTCAAGCACCACTGTATATATTAAAATCTGCAGCATGTGCTAGGTATAATGACAGATACTAATGCTGCTTGCCATCTGTGAAAAAAAAGGCCTTTCTTTCTGCATAGGTCTGGAAAACATATCAACCAGTGTCATGATGTTAAAGCAAGACCAACACAAAATGTGTTATTAGCGTAGCTTTAATCCGCGGTTGGAATTAAAGTTGTGTATGTATCTCAGTATCAGTGTTCCAGCCTGCACATTTACATGAAGCTACCTTATGCAGCGATGTCCTTTCCACCAACTGAAAAGGGGAGGGATCGATGCGAATCTGATCAATATCAATCGGCTTATCCAGCTCAGCATCCTCCCAAGCTTTGATCTGTACAGGCCAATCAGAAGCTGCATCAGCGATGATGTTATAATAACTGAGTTATGCAGAAAAGAGAGGAAGAAATGAAAGAATCGTTTTGTTCACCTCATCTGGAGTCATGCTGTCTGGTACAGGAACGGGCAACATGTCCTGGAAATAGACATAAGATAAAGAGTGATTCATTTCTCATTTTTATGAAACAAATCTGAGAAAGACAGTGAGAATAAGAACATTAAAAAAAGGCTTTCTAATTCATGTTAAAAATAAGAATGCATTTTTTTTCTCATTGTACTACACGGCTATAAATACTGTGCAGCATAACTGATGACAAATATGACAAATGAATTGCTTAGTCAGAGAAACAGTGGTTCAGTGGCCTAGAAAGCTGCAAATGCCTAAATATGGCAAAAGTGCTCCTGAAGATGGAACATAAGAAAATGGGAGAATTTGTCTCCACCTTGTGTCGTAGTGATACAAGATTTTTTTGCTTAACAAGCAAAGTTTAGTTCAAATCTAATTTCCAAACAGGTTTAAAAAAAAAAAAAAATCACCGTCAGTATTTAGATCGTATCACCATTTCAGAGCGCAATCGAGTCATTTTTATGACACAGACTTTCTGTCTTAGTTGCCCTTTATGCATGTGTGAGATGTACCTGTGACTCAGCCTGCTGCGATGAGGATGAGTTTGACAAGAGGCGATGAAGTGCGCTCCTCATGATCCTGAGTACACCTGTGATTAATCATAAGATCAGTCCAGACACGAACCGTTCTACCGAGGCTCTAAAGCAAATCCATATATCCTGTCTGTTTCATACACACTCAAAAGCTAGATAGTAAGGAATACTATATGCAGTGATAATTAATCAAGCCAGTCCCATACATGTCAACCTATACGGAATGTCCGTATTTTATACGGATTTGATTCAATAAACGTAGTACAACCCCGATTCCAAAAAAGTTGGGACAAAGTACAAATTGTAAATAAAAACAGAATGCAATGATGTGGAAGTTTCAAAATTCCATATTTTATTCAGAATAGAACATAGATGACATATCAAATGTTTAAACTGAGAAAATGTATTATTTAAAGAGAAAAATTAGGTGATTTTAAATTTCATGACAACAACACATCTCAAAAAAGTTGGGACAAGGCCATGTTTACCACTGTGAGACATCCCCTTTTCTCTTTGCAACCGTCTGTAAACGTCTGGGGACTGAGGAGACAAGTTGCTCAAGTTTAGGGATAGGAATGTTAACCCATTCTTGTCTAATGTAGGATTCTAGCTGCTCAACTGTTTTAGGTCTTTTTTGTCGTATCTTCCGTTTTATGATGCGCCAAATGTTTTCTACGGGTGAAAGATCTGGACTGCAGGCTGGCCAGTTCAGTACCCGGACCCTTCTTCTACGCAGCCATGATGCTGTAATTGATGCAGTATGTGGTTTGGCGTTGTCATGTTGGAAAATGCAAGGTCTTCCCTGAAAGAGATGTCGTCTGGATGGGAGCATATGTTGCTCTAGAACCTGGATATACCTTTCAGCATTGATGGTGTCTTTCCAGATGTGTAAGCTGTACATGCCACACGCACTAATGCAACCCCGTACCATCAGAGATGCAGGCTTCTGAACTGAGCGCTGATAACAACTTGGGTCGTCCTTCTCCTCTTTAGTCTGAATGACACGGCGTCCCTGATTTCCATAAAGAACTTCAAATTTTGATTCGTCTGACCACAGAACAGTTTTCCACTTTGCCACAGTCCATTTTAAATGAGCCTTGGCCCAGAGAAGATGTCTGCGCTTCTGGATCATGTTTAGATACGGCTTCTTCTTTAAACTATAGAGTTTTAGCTGGCAATGGCAGATGGCACGGTGAATTGTGTTCACAGATAATGTTCTCTGGAAATATTCCTGAGCCCATTTTGTGATTTCCAATACAGAAGCATGCCTGTATGTGATGCAGTGCCGTCTAAGGGCCCGAAGATCACGGGCGCCCAGTATGGTTTAATGGCCTTGACCCTTACGCACAGAGATTCTTCCAGATTCTCTGAATCTTTTGATGATATTATGCACTGTAGATGATGATATGTTCAAACTCTTTGCAATTTTACACTGTCGAACTCCTTTCTGATATTGCTCCACTATTTGTTGGCGCAGAATTAGGGGGATTGGTGATCCTCTTCCCATCTTTACTTCTGAGAGCTGCTGCCACTCCAAGATGCTCTTTTTATACCCAGTCATGTTAATGACCTATTGCCAATTGGCCTAATGAGTTGCAATTTGATCCTCCAGCTGTTCCTTTTTTGTACCTTTAACTTTTCCAGCCTCTTATTGCCCCTGTCCCAACTTTTTTGAGATGTGTTGCTGTCATGAAATTTCAAATGAGCCAATATTTGGCATGAAATTTCAAAATGTCTCACTTTCGACATTTGATATGTTGTCTATGTTCTATTGTGAATACAATATCAGTTTTTGAGATTTGTAAATTATTGCATTCCATTTTTATTTACAATTTGTACTTTGTCCCAACTTTTTTGGAATCAGGGTTGTATACGGGCGTATAAATAAAGTTATACGGATTCTTTAAAAAAACTTCAATATTTATTTAGAGCTATAATCAATTCCCACGATGATAAAAGAGCGCATAACATTTACAAACGTACTGTACACCACAGACAGCCAGTAAAGAGTCTTATGAAATCGCGTGTTATCTCGTGGTAGCGGGACTTCGTTCCACTTTTGATCATGCGCACACCGCATTGCGAGAATCCCGCCAACCGGGAAGTCATAGACATATAAACATAGACGCCGCCTTCTGCGTAGAATCATACGTCATCCTCGTTGCCATATTGGATGTGGCAAAGTGGAGATTCTTCAACCGTCTCTGGTATAGAGGGATTTCACTGATGTCACCCGAAACCGGAAGTAAACAGACCCTGCGCCATATTGGAAGACCAACAAACTTATGATTGGGGGAAATAACGGCAGCGGTATGTGAACCCACGAGAATAAAGTGGAGTGGCAAACGACTTAAACAAACAAATCTGAGCTGTTTTATTTATGATTTATTGGCCCAACAGTAGACTTGAAAGAAACCTGTGTGAGACTTGGCAAAAAACTGTGGATATAATGGATAAGTCTGTGCATGATCTGTGGACACTTTGAGGTAAGCGAACGCAAGAGATTCAGATTTAAAACATGCTAAATTGGCCCCAATTTGATAACTGTATGAGGAGCAAGCCTCCCAGACTTCTACAATATAATAATAATAATAATAATAATAATAATAATAATAATAATAATAATAATTTAGGATGGTTTGGGGCTTGCTCTCCCTCCTATTATATAAATAAAGCATAGTTGTTGTGTAGGCATATATCATAAATACATATGTATAATTTGGATAAATTAACCTAAATTATGGATACCTTAATAGTAACAAAAAGTATTAATTTTTCAACTGAAAAGATATATTATTAAAAGATATCAACAAGATTACCTTGGCCATAACTATGTGTAGGTTATTCTTAACAACAGCTGTAATATCACGAACCAAGCCGCTAACAACATAATTGTAAGCCTGTAGCCCTTTGTAGGCCTTCAAGTCATCAGCAGTGTAGGCACTGGGTGTAAACAACAAATAGTTTACAATGTCTGGGTAGCAAACAGATGGCAGAATTGGTGTCCGGTCCTCCTTATGTTTCCATTCTCCCTTGCCGCGAGTCTTATCATATGGGTCAAACCCATCAATCACAGCCAGTTTCTCCACATACCCTTTCTGCAGCTGGTAATGTACTCACATAACCCGAATTATCAGCCATCGTGTCACTTCACTCTCGCTCGTAGTTTGTTTTATATTGTGAGTATGTATGTATGTATGTATGTACTTGAGGTCTTCCAATATGGCGCCCTAACAAAATCTCACGGTACGGTGACATCACGCGGTAGCCCTCTATAGCGTCTAGACAGTAGCCGAGAATAAAGATGCCTCATTCATGTGCTGCGTTTAACTGTACCAACAGGTTTACCGTCCAAACGACATCACATGGGATTACCTTTCACAGGTGAGACTGGAAAAATACTTTTCATTGTATTTGGTCATTATAACGTAATTTTACGAACAGGTTTTCCTGACTTTGTGGCTAATATGAAGTCTCGTGCATAATAGCCGATCGGTGAAACCTGTCTCCAAACAACGAAGTATTTCCTTCGTAACTACGCTGATAACACTTTGTGTTTTTGTCAAACATTGGAGCTTTGTATTCATTCTGAAGGTTTATTGTTATTAATATTGAATAAAAAGTAATTGGGATATATCATTGTTAATTATCATTCAAATTTTAGGTAAATTATTTTAATTTGCATCTTATAAGGATTTTATAAGGGAAATACGGATTTTGGAGGTTGGTTATACAGGTTCGATTGACCAAAGGTTGACATGTATGCAGTCCGATTGGGAAGAGTAACTAGGAAATAATAGAAAAGGGCCGGTAATGCACTGGGTAGGGAAACTAGAGGAAAAAGCCTGCAGTGTGTTCAGAAGAAGGACAAGGGGACTAGAAGAAAAAGCCTGCAGTGACTTTGAGGATGGGATTAGATTACTAGAGACGTGGGTCTGCGGTGCATTCAGAAAAGGTAATAGTGGCTTGAGGATAGAGCCTGCCATACACTGAGAAGGCAGTCTAGGGGATTAGAGATAAGAGCCTGTGTGGAACAAGGGTACTAGAGAAAACAGCCTGCAGTGTATTGGGGAACTGGATCTAGGACACTTGAGGAAAGAGCATGAAGTGCATTTGGTTTGGATATCACAGGAAATCTCTGATGTATCTAACACTTTCATTTTTTTTTTTTTTTTACCTGGCTTCTGACGATTTTCTACATAATTATTGTAAGTAAAAGAGCAGAGATACAAAACCTACACCTGAGCCCGACTCACCAGGTGCCGTGTGATTGGTGAGATCCCCCACAGTGTCCAACGGGCCGTTCCGCTCCTCAGAGACTGTGTTTTCCTGCAAATTAGTTTAAAGAGCACCAAGTTCATGTAAACTGTAAACAGAGCTCATTTTCATTTTTAAATGTAACAGAACACAAGATTCCTTTCCCTGGTTGACATTTGTAATAACATTTTTATTTCATGTCCTCCGAGATAAAACTCTCGTGTCTGCACGGCAATGGATTTAAAGTGGCACAAACATGCTTCCATGGGGTTATTTTTCATTTATTTCATATTTATAAATATAATCTGGCTTTATATCTGAAGTTATCATTAAAACACCCCTTTTAATTTCTTGATTCACAAAGTGTTTAATATTGATATGCAGTGGTGGCGTGGATGCAACCGTGAAAAACTTCTCTCCCAACACAAGAGGCAGGATCTGCCTGCAAAATACTGTTGATGTGTTGATTACCAAAAACCGTAGGTAATTCAGTAGCACTTGGAAATAGTGGAATTAACCCAGATCCTCATTTAAATGTAATCACATTGAAGTTGAGGTGCAGACCGCATCGCGTGAATCCATTATGGCCCCACTCTCACCTTTTCTTTGCTCTCCTCTCCTCCTTCGTCATCTACCAAACTGAAGGACTCCCAGCTGACCACTGACCCTGGACTGCGCATTGCCTGACCTTGGTTCATAATCCGTCTCTCTGCTGACAGCCACCAGTCACAGGCTGCTTGAAGCTCACACCGCTCAATAGAGCCCAACAAAGTCATTGACTCTAAGGACAGAAATATGATCTTGTGTTTATGCTGCATGTTATGTTCATTTAAAGGTTCTGACTGCAAAGTTGAATTCTGGGCAAAATTTTCCATTTCTATTGCTGGTGGAGTTTCGAGATGTTTCGCTGTTACACACACCATATATCCTACATGTAAACGTTTTATCAAGATAAAATGCGTCCTGCATTTTACGATTCCAAAAATTGCCGAAGTAGGCAAACAACAATATCACATAACCACCGTGGGGCGTGTTTGACCTATTTTTATCCAAAACAAGCCGGCATGGGCAAACATGGCAGACTCCGCTCTCCTACCAACTAAGAGCCAGTGGAAAAGAAAAGGAAAGTCTGACTAGTTAGAGCAAGGTTCGATGATGTCATTTTTTCGGACAGATAACGAAATCATTCTAGCTAGCACTTAGCTATCTTAGCCTGAGAATGCACAGGTTCGACTCCATGGTAGCGAGTACGGAGTTAGTTCTACGCCTAATGTTTGATCTTACAGAGAAAGAAACGATAACGCAAAAGCAGTAACAGAGAAAAGATAGAGTATATTCGTCTTTTGTTTCATGGATCTATTCCCGAATGCCAACCACAAATTACACACCTGAGATTCAAAACTCTCCGAGGTTGATGCAGTCATGATGTTTTCCGCGCGTCACCATCTTGGTGTGACACAATTCCATAGTTATGCTAATTAGTTCAAGCTCCTCGTGTTTGGCTATTTCTGTAGCGTTTGGCTATTTCCTCTGTTTACCACAAGAGGTAGGAAAATGGTCCCAAAATGGAGAAAAGCGACCCTCAGGACATCAAAACGATCACATCTTGTCCACATGATACTGTTCTTGTGAGACATAGGAAAATGCCATGCACGATAAAAAAAATGTGAAAATTTCATATGACTTTGCAGTCAGCACCTTTAAATGCTTTTAATACTATGCATAAGTGTTTTATAAATACATTAAAGGAATGGAAAATGTAAAGTAAATACATGCACGGGTTGGTAGCTTGTAATATTGAGAGCCTGTAAGAAAGGTTTCGGGCATGTTTGACCATTTATGAGAAAGTTGTGAACGTTTTTGTATCGCTGCTCTAATGCCACCAGTAGGCTGCCATGCAGCCTGTTGGAAGGGTGATGCATGACATCACTAGGCTGCAAGGCTGAGTGTCGCTGTTCAGTACTGAAGGGGCAAAGCGTTAAGCAGTAATCAACTTCTGCAGACAAGATAGCGGAAAGTGACTTGGAAGGCTGACACATCACTGCCATCAGTTCAGTTTTAGGGGTCTTGAACGAATATATAAAGGGTCCAATACTATGGAAAGAAATCAGAATTGCTTCTTCAAAAAGGTCATGTGATGTGAGCGATAATAGGGCATCGAGCAATCAGTTAACGCGTTTGGTGTTTCTAACGCGAATAGATCTAAACAGACAGACTGACAAACTTACTATGTTCAAATTCTGTTGGCACAGCATCTTCCTTCAATCGTCTCTGTCTCTTCTGGCCTTCCGCCACACTGACGTATTTGGTGTACAAATCCTCCTTAAAACAGGTATCCAGAAAGTGTGCTACACACAAGCGGGAATTCGTTGTAGGAACGAAGCCCATCCTTTTCATGTTGACTAGCCACTTCCTGAGCAAGTCTGTTTTTTTTTTTCAGCGGAAAGCCATAGAACGTGCGGCCATGCTGCTGACCTGATCCAATCCTGCATGTGCACCCGACCGCTGCACAGCTAGGCATTTTGTTCTCTCTCGGTCGTTGAACAGCCTTCTTGAATAATTTCCCTGCTTAGTAAGGTCTGTTTGAGACTAACAGTGTCCTTTAGCACAGGAAAAGGGTGAAAACTACAGTTGATGTAATGGCCTACAATCCCAATGCTTCAAGTCTTACTCACCATGCGGAGCTTCCATGTGATGTCAGAGCATTGCCGCAAATGATCGGGGGGATTTTTCTGATTGATTAAAATATTTTCAATGGTGGCATTTATGAAATTGTCGATAATGGGGGAATTCTGCATAGAAACTGACTTTCGTAGATGGATATCTTATGGCCCTTTTCCACTACCCTTTTTCAGCTCACTTCAGCTCGCTTCAGCTCACTTCCGCCCGACACGGCTCGCGTTTCGACTACCTCAGAGCAGCACAACTCAGCTCGCTTCAGCCCTACTCAGCTCCCAAAACTCGCACGGTTTTGGAGTGGGGCTGAAGCGAGCCAAAGCGAGCTGAGTGGGGCTAGGGGCGTGAGCAGACACTCCCCTGTGCACTGATTGGTGAGGAGGAGTGTCCTCACATGCCCACACACGCCCCGCGAGCACGCTGGGATCTGTAAACACCGTAAACCCGGAAGAAGAAGAATTACGAATTACGAGAATTTCTGAAGCCTTATGTGCCTCGCCTCATCTATACGCTCTTGCCAGTATCTGTTGGCGTTGTCGGTGACAACAAGCCACAGCACCAAGACCAGCAACACTAACGACTCCATGTCCTCCATGTTTATTGTTTACTATCCGGGTCGTGAGACTACCGCTTAAAAGATCACTGATGTCACTGTTTGCGCCGTCTAACGACATCACGTGACGTCCACCCACTTTCGCTAACTCCACCCAATGTGTCCACCCACTTCCAGCCAGCACGGTTCAGCGCGGTTGTAGTCGAAATGCAACTCCAACAGCCCCACTCAGCTCGACTCAGCCCAACTCAGCACGGCACGGCTCAGCCCAACTCAGCCGCGTTGGTAGTGGAAAAGCGGCATTAGTTGTGTGAGCTCCTTATTTTCAATTATTTGCATGAATCAGTTTATATCATAATCTATCTTCATAACTGTATTTTAACCATGTGCTTTCTTTTCCTTTAAATGTCTCGTTTTTATACAATACATTTCTTTATCGTCTTGTCTTAATAGTATATAAAATTTGCACCCAACTGTGTTCAATACGTTCAACAGATGCACACACACACACACACACACACACACACATGCATGCACATACACATATACCTTTAGAATCAACCACTGGGATGGTTTTGAGGGTAGTGATCTGCAGAAGGTGAAGAAGTTCACGGTAGGTGGTCTGAGGAGACAAAAACTTCACCTTCTTCACCATGATGTCCTCCACACAGATATTATACTTACTGAGTGAAGAGCAAAGGTCAGAAATATCAGGTTAAACGAGGTTCACTAAAAATAAATCTCATGATTGAAAAAGCTGAGAAGAGATCTGTCAGATGTTTTCTGTATGTGTGTGTATGTGAATACCTGATGTGGCCAAAACCAAGCTCTGGGAGATAGGGGAGCTTTTTGATCTGGATTATGGAATCATAGAGGGATGGCTGCAGACCCTGTGCCACCATGTTAGCCAGGATCACTGCCACCATCATGGGTAGAATGTGAGAGATCTGCCCGGTTAGCTCAAAGCAGATCACTGCAGTTGAAACTGTGTGTGTGACTGCACCGGTCATCGCTGCGGCACCTAGACATCCAGGCATTCACACAAATATGACCAATAGGTTGCAGTACTTAAAGTAAACTGAGGAGGTGATGTTGAGCATTTACTAACCGATCACAGCATAGCCTCCAGGTAGGATTTGGTAAATAATACCATCAAAGAGAATACCATTTGGAAAAAGTGTGGCCATGATCTCTCCCACCAACCGGCCAAATGCAGCTCCTAAACATTTAAGCATCACCAGTAAAGGATTCAGTCAGGTCTTACACACATCAAATACATCATTATTGTGCAAAAAAAAAATGGAACTGATCTCAAGCCTAATCTCATTAAGACTTACGGACCGAGTATAAAGACAGGCATGAAGGCACCAGAGGGGATAGGCATCGTTGTTGATACTGCAGACATCCAAAACTGAGTCACAGAGGGATATAAAAACACCAGGAAGGAAAAAGAATAAGCCCTAGGATACCGTTGCAATTTAATGCAAACTCTAACAAAGAGACGAAATAGTCTTCAAGTGAATAAGAGAAGATCCTGTCTTAAATTTTGCTGAGCTCACATTAAGACATACTACAGGGTCACATGTATCATGTTTCATTATTTGCAAGCATGCAATTGTGTACCTTCATGATGAAAAAGAGGAGGAGGATGATGAAGACGCTGACTTTTGAATGGAACCAGGCAGTAGAGCGGCCCAGGCCCGGTACCATGGTGGGGTCCAAGACTTTTGTCCAGGTGAAGTTATCAAACAGAGAGTTAATACACTCTCTCGGCATCAGCTACACAGGGAACAGGGAAGAGAAAGTGGCAGGTTTACTAATGTGGAAAAAACAAACAAACAAACCAAGGTCAAGGACACAACCCACATCTGAACGAGTGTATATCTCATTGAATAGAACTCATAAACCTAGTAAACCCACTAAAGCTTTTGTGTCAGTCACAGACACACCAACCTACCTCACCAGCCATAAATTGTCCGAAGCCTGGTGGAAATGTGAAGGTGGCAATAATGAGAGTCACCACACCAGGGTAAATCAACCGGCTTAAACAAACACACAACAACACTGCTATAAATATGCAGCAATTAAGTCATGATGTGATGGATGTCATATGCAAGTAAACAACAACAATAATAATAATTAGTGCTGTCAAGCGATTAAAATATTTAATCGCGATTAATGTCGCGACTTTCATAGTTAACTCGCGATTAATCGCAATTTAATCGTACATTTTTGTCACATGAAAAACCATTGTAATTCTCTTATCAGCATAAAAAAGTGAATGGGCTTGCTCACCGTTCGAACTACGGGGGTACTCGGGGGATCCGAGATCCCCTGAAACAGACATGAGATCCCTTGAAAACATGACTTGGGAAATGTTGGGGGGTCTCTAAAATATTGGCAAAATGATGTTTATTGACATAGCAATCGTGTGTAACGGGAAGCATTTGCATATCCGAAGTGAGCGCGCGATGGAGAGCCGTGCTCTGAGACAAGTGCAAGCACCCCCCCAAGGGAAAAAAAAGGGACCCCCCGAAAATATCGGCATAGTTCGAACACTGGTTGTACCAAAGTGTTTTTTTTTTTTTTTTTATTGCAGAGCATAACACGTCTTGTCACAGCCACTGCAAAGTGGGGCTGGAGCCGCCGATGGGAAAACGAAACCTAAGCCGAGCACCGTGGCTCTTCGGGGGAGGGCAGAGGACTCTGGCTGTGCGGGGCGTGGCATCATGTCACAGAGCGTTAATCTCGCGATAAAAAAATTATCGCCGTTAAAATTGAGTTAAGTTAACGCGTTAATAACGCGACATTTTTGACAGCACTAATAATAATAAAACACATAGACAGAGAGAGAGAGAGAGAGAGACTTTATATCATAATTTATAATGTAGGAATGCATGCATTTATGAGATGGTCTCTCACTATTTTGTGAGGAAGTGAGTGAGTGCTGTTGGTCTTCTCATGAACAAAACAACCTGTCTGTTCAGATAAACAAAGAACGCTCCCAGAAATCCACATGAGATCCTATAAGAAATACAGGATCATTCAGAGAGACAATAAATTAACCCCCTGCAGCAGAACGAACTCATAAAATACAGAATTAAAGCTACAGATTCTCTGTTAAATTGAACAGCTCTGTGTGTTATATGCCAAACACACCCAATGACGGCGAATGCCGGTAGCTCCTGCAGATCAAATGGAAAGTCCATCCGGAATTTTGTGCGAAACAAAGCTGTAATTGTGACTATGGGAAAAGAGCAAACTGTGAATCTCACAAATCAATAAAAATCATTCATCAGCTCACTGAACTGTGAATTATGCATTTATATTGCTCCATTAAAAAGGTTTTGTGTGCATGCCCACCAGAGTCTTTGTTCCATACAGAGAGCACTCGGAATATAAAGGCACTGAACGTAGCGGCTAAGTATCCTCTCCAATAATTCCTCACTGCAAAATAAGTGGATGTGACCTCAATACTGAACAACACACCTGCGAGAGAGAGAGAGAGAGAGAGAGAGAGAAGTGAAAGAGATGCAGAGATGTGAGAAATATACACAGATAAGAACATGGGAGGAAAAACAGATGAATGAAGGACAAAAAAGGTCAGAGATGACCAGGTAAGAAGGAGGAAATGGATAGATGGGAAGATGATTATGCAGAAACAGAAAACAGGTCAGGAAGAGGAGCGCGAGAAGATATCCTGCTGAAGATGACATGAATAAGAACTGTGGTACAAATGTCAAAGACTCATATACTTAACAATTATTCACCGAAGGCGAAGTGAATATTGGTGAATAATAACTTCAACTTCGTCTCGGTTATTATTCACCGATATTCACCGAGCCTGAGGCGGATAATTGTTTTACTATAAATACACAGGTGATTATTTAAAAAAATAGTATTGAAAATAATCATTTATTTCAAACGTCAAAAGCAGCATGCAAATATAATAAAGTTGCGGCGCAGACTTGTGTCACTTATCTACGCCCACTCACATAAAATACTTGGTTTTGAAATCGATAAAATAAATCACAATTCCACTTTACCTTTGAATAGTTTTAGACCAAACTTCGTCTCATCTCATTAACTGTAGCCGCTTTATCCTGTTCTACAGGGTCGCAGGCAAGCTGGAGCCTATCCCAGCTGACTATGGGCGAAAGGCGGGGTACACCCTGGACAAGTCGCCAGGTCATCACAGGGCTGACACATAGACACAGACAACCATTCACACTCACATTCACACCTACGCTCAATTTAGAGTCACCAGTTAACCTAACCTGCATGTCTTTGGACTGTGGGGGAAACCGGAGCACCCGGAGGAAACCCACGCGGACACGGGGAGAACATGCAAACTCCGCACAGAAAGGCCCTCGCCGGCCACGGGGCTCGAACCCGGACCTTCTTGCTGTGAGGCGACAGCGCTAACCACTACACCACCGTGCCGCCACCAAACTTCGTCGCATCTTTAATGCTTTTAGGAACAGCATTTTCTTTCATGATTCGTAATTCTTCCTCGCTTACGGTGACAAAGCAATCGGCCGCCATTTTGCCGAGTCGCTCGAGGTGATTATCGAGAGATAGTCCGAATTTCTTGACCAATCAGTGCATGAGATTTTCTATCATCACCTGCGTATTTATACTAAAATACATTATATAGTTTGTATGTTAAAGCACCTACTGTGTTACTGATTACTGTAAGTAATGTGATTAGGGGAAATGATTTGTACATTGATGAAGAAAAGAAACTGTGAAGAGAGAAACAGCAAAAGGGGGCAAAAGTGTGTTTTACCTCCAAGAGGAGTGCCGAAACAGCAGCCGACCCCTACAGCACACCCCACTGTCAGAATATCAGTGTAACCATAGGGGTTCTACTGAGAGAGAGACAGATAGAAGAATGCGGGTTATGGAGGACTGAGGGGAGAGAAGGTAAGAGGAGGAAAGTAAAGGAGCAGGTGAGAGAAAATAAGATGGAAAATTTAAATGAAATGAAAAAAGGAGAGTGTACTGGGATGAGAGAATAAAGTGAATCAGAGAGAATAAGTGAACAGGGGAACAGTGGGAAAACAAACGGATAGAGTAATTAAATCATTCCAGAGAGGCCAGTGAGGAATTACAACCAGTCAGGAGCAAATCTGAGACCAAACTCTATACAGTTCTGCACATTCACTCAAAACAAGCACCGACTTTACTTTAGCTGCCCTTAATAACTGTGTCTCTAGTGTAAATAGATAAATAAATCGATACATAAACAGAGAGGTGTGTTGATAGATAGACAGACAGACAGACAGACAGACAGACAGATGAAATTGCTGGTCTTGTCCAAATTTGCAGTATCATTAGATAGATAGATAGATAGATAGATAGATAGATAGATAGATAGATAGATAGATAGATAGATAGAGACAGACAGACAGACAGACAGATAGAGACAGACAGACAGACAGACAGACAGACAGACAGACAGATAGATAGATAGATAGATAGATAGATAGATAGATAGATAGATAGATAGATAGATAGATGAAATTGCTGGTCTTGTCCAAATTTGCAGTATCATCAGATAGATAGATAGATAGATAGACAGACAGACAGACAGACAGATAGATAGATAGATAGATAGATAGATAGATAGATAGATAGATAGATAGATGAAATTGCTGGTTTTGTCCAAATTTGCAGTATCATTAGATAGATAGATAGATAGATAGATAGATAGATAGATAGATAGATAGATAGATAGATAGATAGATGAAATTGCTGGTCTTGTCCAAATTTGCAGTATCATCAGATAGATAGATAGATAGATAGACAGACAGACAGACAGACAGACAGATAGATAGATAGATAGATAGATAGATAGATAGATAGATAGATAGATAGATAGATAGATAGATAGATAGATAGATAGATGAAATTGCTGGTCTTGATAGATAGATAGATAGATAGATAGATAGATAGATAGATAGATAGATAGATAGATAGATAGATAGATAGATGAAATTGCTGGTCTTGTCCAAATTTGCAGTATCATTATTTAGATCATGTCCTGACAGAATTGTAATAGTTATTATGGACAGCTAACCACAAGCTGGAGGATCCGTTGCCCAGAGCAGAGCAGAGCGAGAGGGGAATCACATTTCTCTTGACTCAGAAAACACTGTGTATACTGCACATCTACAGTATAATGCACTGTCCATGAAAGCTGGAGTTACTTGCCTCCCAGGGGGGCACCGAAACAGGTGCCGACTCCCACTGCACACGCACACACCAGCAGGTCCTGAACATGGGTGCTATTCTGGGCGGGGTTAAGAAAACAACACAAAGGCAAACACACACGCGCACACACAGGGCGGTAAAGACAGTTAATACTCACACTATTAATACAAAGACCAGTAGGAAGAGACAAAACGTGAGGCAGAGTAAATAAGATACATGGAGAGAGAGAGAAAGGGAAACAGAGGGACAGCAAGGGAGAAAATGAATTAAAAAATATTACATGACAGATGCAAGCATAGATGTACTTTGCAGATTGTCAAAAATGTTGCGTCACAACATGTACAGTATAATAGCATTATTGCCCTTAATCATTGCTCTGAGGTCAGAGTTGCAGACTGAGCCGAGTCCAGCAGTAATTAACAATTATTCACTGAAGATGAAGTGAATATCGGTGAATGCTAACCGAGATGAGGTCGAGGTGATTTTTCACCGATATTCACTGAGCCTGAGGCAGATAATTGTTTTAGTGTAAATACATAGGTGATTATTTTAAAAAATCGTATTAAAAAATCATTTATTTTAAGCTTCAAAAGCGACATGCAAATGTAATAATGGCATGGCGCAGACTTGCGTCACTTATCTATACCGACTCACATAAAATACTTTGTTTTGAAATCGATAAAATAAATCACAATTCCACCTTACCTTTGAATAGTTTCAGACCAAACTTCGTAGCATCTTTAGTGCTTTTAGGAACAGCATTTTCTTTCATTATTTCCAATTTTTCCTCACTTACAGTGACGAAGCGATTAGCTGCCATTTTGACGAGTCAACCAAGATGATTATCTAAAAATAATCCGAATCTCTCGACCAATCAGCACGCACGATTTTCTATAATCACCTGTGTATTTATACTAAATACTATTAGTACTGAGTGAGCCAGCATTAACATGCTCACATCACAGCTTCACATCTAAAGGTGGGTGATTATTTCTTTATTCACATTCTTATCGGTAATGAACTAAACTATGTTTGTGTTACATGGTATGCACGTGTACTTGCAGTATGATTCCTCATCTCATCTCATCTCATTATCTGTAGCCGCTTTATCCTGTTCTACAGGGTCGCAGGCAAGCTGGAGCCTATCCCAGCTGACTACGGGCGAAAGGCGGGGTACACCCTGGACAAGTCGCCAGGTCATCACAGGGCTGACACATAGACACAGACAACCATTCACACTCACATTCACACCTACGCTCAATTTAGAGTCACCAGTTAACCTAACCTGCATGTCTTTGGACTGTGGGGGAAACCGGAGCACCCGGAGGAAACCCACGCGGACACGGGGAGAACATGCAAACTCCACACAGAAAGGCCCTCGCCGGCCACGGGGCTCGAACCTGGACCTTCTTGCTGTGAGGCGACAGCGCTAACCACTACACCACCGTGCCGCCCATGTATGATTCCTTTCCTACTATTTTGTTCACTACTGCTGTTCGTCTCATCTCATTATCTGTAGCCGCTTTATCCTGTTCTACAGGGTCGCAGGCAAGCTGGAGCCTATCCCAGCTGACTACAGGCGAAAGGCGGGGTACACCCTGGACAAGTCGCCAGGTCATCACAGGGCTACTACTGCTGTTTTGTAACCAAAATCAATCATGTATTTGTATTTTATGGACGGGCGGCACGGTGTTACAGTGGTTAGCACTGTTGCTTCACAGCAAGGAGGGTCCGGGTTCGAACCTCACGGCCGATTGGGGGCCTTTCTGTGTGGAGTTTGCATGTTCTCCCTGTGTCTATGTGGGTTTCCTCCGGGTGCTCCGGTTTTCCCCCACAGTCCAAAGACATGCAGGTTAGGTAAAATACCCAGCCACTGGGATTACACAAGCCAGTGCATTCTTAGTGCTGGTCCCAAGCCTGGATAGTTTGGGGAGAGTTGTGTCAGGAAGGGCATCTGGTGTAAAACCTATGCCAAATCAAATATGCGGAACAGATCCGTGGTGGCGACCCCTAATGGGAGCAGCCAGAAGAAGAAGCAGCTTGTATTTTATGGACATATTTTTGATGCACCTATACTAATTAATTAAATTGGTAATCATTACATGGAAGCTGATTTGCAATTAAATTTTTAATTTTTAAGTGGCTTCTAACTGGTAGATTTGAAGAAATTTGAATTGCATTTTTATGCCTCCGCCACCGTAAGGTGCAGGAGGCATTATGTTTTCGGGTTGTCCGTCTGTCCGTGCGTCCGTCTGTGCGTCCGTGCATGCGTGCGTCCGTCCGTCAGTCCGTCCCAAAACCTTGTGAACACGGTATCTCAAAGGCTAATGAAAGGAATTTCAACAAACTTTCACCATTTGTGCGCTTTGGGACAAAGTTTTATCGCATCGCTCCTGTGGAGGACGGCCCCATGAGGACAGTTGAGGGTTACACCTGGAGGACGCTCTAGACTCTTACAGTAATGCTTTTATGGCTGAGGACTACAGTTTACTTGCTAACTTTAGGACTGCAGTTGTCATGAACAGTTTTGCACTCAAGTTTCCATCAATGAAGAGTTACAACATCAACGAAACTGTCCTCATGTTAAAACTGTTAATGTTATAGTCAGGCTGTCTGTTGTTGCCCAAATGAGGATGGGTTCCCTTTTGAGTCTGGTTCCTCTCGAGGTTTCTTCCTCATGTTTTCTGAGGGAGTTTTTCCTTGCCACCGTCGCCACAGGCTTGCTCATTGGGGATAGATTAGGGGCAAAATTAGCTCATGTTTTAAGTCGTTCAAATTCTGTAAAGCTGCTTTGCGACAATGTTTATTGTTAAAAGTGCTATACAAATAAACTTGACTTGACAAACATGAACTGATTAGATTTTGAGATCAAAAGGTCTAAGGTCAAGGTCACTGTGAGGTCAAATGTCTGTCTGAAAACCTTGGGAACACAATATCTCCAAGGCTAATACTAGTAATTTCACCAGGTCAAGATTACTGTGAGGTCAAATGTTCCTCCCCAGATCACAACTTAATAAGGCGTGTAGTCTACCGGGCGGAGGGATCCCCATCAACGCCGTTGGCGTCGAGTTCTATCTAGTTCCTATAAGAAGCTCATAATCCAAGCCAGTTTAGGGATAATCCAGTGGATTTGTTATTCACCAAGAGCAAATCATGGGCATATCCTAAAACAGGTAACTCCAGCTAATAATGGCATAATCTTAGTGTGTGTGAAATATTTATTGACAACAAGGTTTTAAACGGGTATGTTGTCCCATATTTTCATTCCTAATAAGAATGATAATAAATGGATGAATAACCCACCATACATGCTGGTGCAGTTCAGCACTCAGACACAAACACAGTGCAGATCAGAGGCTTTACCTCATACACTCCTGTGAAGATGGACATGACTCGACTCAGAACAGCAGCACAGATACTTGCAATGTGGACAAAAGGGCCCTGGAGGAAAAAACACAGACAGATATGTGAATTCATTATTCCCTATTTTGGCATGTATTTTGGAGTTAACAGGCAGCTACTGTAACGAATAATTATATGATTCTTAATGTAAACTTTGTTTACCATAATGGCACATTGTGTCGCATTTTTAATTGTGGTTTTTACAAAACAACAAGCCGGTGCCAGCATATTACTGTAAAAATTGGAGTTTTAGTTATAGTGCAATTTTTATCCTGCGATATACTGCAATTTTAGTTATAGTGATGTTTTAATACTTTTACTGACAAATATAAAACTTTCAATAAATTTGAATCAATATGCAAAAGAATCAGATAAAATCATTTCAGTTCATATACAGTGGATATAAAACGCATACACACCTCTGTGAAAATGGCAGGGTTTTGTGATGTATTGTAGAAAGAAAAAAAAAGATATTTGCGATATATTTTACCTTTTAATGTGATACAGCAACCAACAAAATAGAACGAACCCCCCCCCCCCCCCCCCAAACCCTTACAATAACCTGGTTGCGTAAGTCTGCATACCCCGTAAACGAATCCTTTGTTAATAAAGCACCTTCTGCTTCTAACACAGCACTCAGTCTTTTTGAGTAAGAGTGTACCAACATAGCAAATCCTGATTTAGCAGTTTTATTCTACTCTTCACTGCAAAATACTGTAGCTCTCCCAAATAGGAAGGGCTCTCCTGTGCACAGATCTCTTCAAGTCATTCCACAGATGTTCAATAGGATTTAGATTTTCAACAGGACTTAGAGCTCTGTCTAGACCATTCCAAAGCGTTGATCTTCTTCTGAAACCATTCCTTTGTTGACTCAGATTTGTGCGTTGGGTCATTATTGTGCTCGATGGTGAATTTTTTTCTTCTTCTCTTCGGCCGTCTAACAGGCCTGCAGGTTTTGTGCCAAAATAGACTGGTGTTTGGAACTAGCCATAATTCCCTCTACCTTGACTAAAGCCCCAGTCCCAGCTAAAGAAAAGCAGCCGCTGCCATCACCATGCTTCACCGTGGCGATGGTATTCTTTGGGTGATAAGCTGTCTTGCTTTTGTGCCAAATATAATAAAATTTTACCTTGGTCTCATCAGACATTGGACACATTGCCACATGGTTTAGGGTGATTTAAGAGAGCTTAAGAGGCTTTAAAAAAAAAAAGCCAGCCTATTCTTGGTTGCGTTTTATGTCACAAAACCTACAATTTTAACAATGGTGTGTATCTCCATTGTAAGTATAGATTTAATTTCGTCTCAGTTCACAGAATTATAAGTGTAAGTTATACAAATTACACAATAAGGCATAAGAAAGCAGTTAGTACCGAATACCACAGAGACAAAAACAAAAATCCAGTTTCATTGGTTATATATTTAAAACATCATGCGAGCGATCATATTTTACTACCCAGTTAAGCTAAAGGCCCGGTCCCACTGCACTTACGGATGCAAAGAGGATGTAAAACGTAAAAAAATCTTTGCCATCCGTTGGAAAACGCTATGCATCCGTTGTGTACTCATTGCATACGTGCTTCATACGCTCTATCCATCGAGCATCCGTCCACTGTGATTTCATCCGCGCAAAAAGTTTTGAGCTGCACAAAACTTTTAGAACGGATGAACTTTCCGCCGTGTACGATGTAAATCCGCGACATATACGAGCAACAAACGTTCTATGTCCGTTATCATCCGTTAAACGTCTGCTGTATCCTCTCTGCATCCTCTGGGCATCCTCGCAACTCACATCCGCTGCAGCTGAAAACGGAAAGAGGGAGGAAAGATAAGGTACATGAAACGTCTATTCATCGTTAGTAGCACGGAAATAGAAAGGATGTAAGCGTATGCATCTCGTATATAAAGTATTCAAAACGGACAAAGCGTTTATATCTGGGATGTATCTCGTATATTTAGGATGTCTGGAGTATGTCTAGAGTATGTAGAAGGACACCTAGCGGACAATCGATATTTTGTATAAAAAGGGGGAGTAGCCTTCTTCAAAAACGAGATGTAGTAGAGATGTATCGATGTAGCCGCCAGCACGTCTTTCCGCTTTATGCTAACGGCGTGCGTGCTGCATCCCTTTATATCCGCGGAGCAGACGCAATTCATACCCCCCGCATGCGCAGTGAACGGTCTGCATCCGATATACATCCGCGCAACATCCCCTTTGTTTCCGTTAGGCGTACGTGATGCATCCCCTTCATCCGCTATGCATCCGCTCTTTCTGCTATGCGTCCGCTTCTCAGTTATCACCGGTAACCCCTTCGGAGCTGTCATCCACTTCCATCCGCTTTCATCCGCTAGGCTTCCTATGAACATGCGTTTAACATCCCCGCTATATACTACCCACGTCCGTTCTTTTCCGTTCTGTTTTCGCAAATTTTCGCCAATTTTGTCCATTTCTGGAGCGGATGAAAACGGATAGAGCCACCCCCGAAATTTTGCTCGTCCGCTGTGTCCTTTTTGCATACGTTTTGTGTCCATTGGCCAGTGGGACCGGGCCTTAAAGTTGCTGAGCTTTATCTCCAGTTTACACTTGTTCCACCATGATTATAACTGCAAACTTATGAAGACTATACAAATTGAAGCTATTTTTATCAAAACATAGAGGAACAAAAAAGCCAAAAGAGGTTCCTGTGCTGCTTCAACTAAATGCTTCTGACAACCATGCTTTATAGTAAAGTATATTTGATCTGTATATTTTACTGTATTATTCATGTATAATCTACAATAGTAAGGTATAGTAAGTCATTTGATATAATCTGCTCATGACTACTTTCCCAGAATTCAAGGCAGGCTACAGTATTGAAGTGTAAAACAGATTTACAGAGATTTTGTTCGTCTGTTTTTTTTTTTTTGAATGACAGAAATTCAAAAAACCTCTTTTCCCAAAGGCATGCCACTGCCCAGGCTTGCAGTCAGGCCGATGACTTTAGCCACAAAGGCTTTCAGAGTTAAATACTCCTTCAGCACCACACCACGTAGAATGGTCTTCAGCTCTGGGATACCAGAGCCTACGTTTAGAGGAAAGGAAAAAACACAGATGTAAAATGGTGACAAAAACCGTACAAATTGTGACGTGAGTATTATAAAGTTATATAGTATAACTAGTAGTATTATAAGCTATCTGGGAGATAGAAATGTTTGTTACTAATGTCAAGAAATGCATGCATTGCATGATTTCTAAACACAGACACAAATTAAAGAAGAGAGAACAATATAGGAATTGTGCGATGCTGTGCAATCAGTTTTTTCACTCCGTGTTACATTACAGAATTCTCTCCCCCTTCATACATCTGGAAAAGAGGTGCAGGCAGGCAGAAAACTTGTAAATGGGTTTTGGAGAATGTAGATGGGTTTTATTGAAGTTTCTTGCACTGAACTTAGATGTTACCACTTCAGGTCCCAATTACAAAACTCCAGTAAAGCTCTTCCTTTATTCTACCTGAACACCCAAGGTCATATACAGCCTATGAGAGCTTTTTCTTTTTTTTTTCATCCTGATGCCCCTCTTATGAGGCTGTCTGCGTCTATCGAGAGCACACACACACTTAGGCTACATCCACACGACAACGGCAACGAGATTTTTTTTTAGCGGGTAAAAAAAATATCGCGTCCACATGGGTAACGGATCAGTAAAATATCAGGTACATATGGCAACGCAACGCTTGCTGAAAACGATGCAATACACATGCCACACCTCTACGTGCGCTGTAAGACGGCCCCATTGGAGACACCAGAACAATAGAAGAAGTAGGATGCATGCGCATAAACCCCTTCTTCTACCCGGCGTGAAGCACTCACAGGAACAAACACACAACAACAAGAAGAAGATGGCTGCGACTACGCGAGGAAATCGTGCCTTCTGTGTGTACAAATTAGTTTTATTAGTGTGCATAGTTTTATATAACTTAATTTTCTTATTGTGTGTGAACATTTTGAAAAGCATTTTTATATAATTTATATAACTTTTTATATTGTGTGTGAACATTTTGAAAAGCAGTCTTATCCAATAAAAAAAAGAAATTCAAGAAATGGTTCAGTTACTTGTTTATTTAAAAGAAAAGTTGTATACAAAAGTGAATGCAATGCAGTGGTTCATACAAAACAGTCCGTTGAAGGGTCTTCTGACCCTTTTCCCCTCTGCCTCCATTATAGTCAGGTAACTGTTGCTTTGTGTGGAAGGCTGTACTTTCTGTTCAACAAAGCAGGTGTAAATTGTCTGTCTGGCAGGTCAGTCAGGTTAATGTGTAAACAATTTCAAAAGATTCTTATCCAATGATAAAGATTCTTATCCATTGTTGCTGTTTTTGTTACGAATGATGCGTGCGAGAGTGCTGCTTGTTCTAGTCATGTGGTTGTGACGTCATCGTAAACAAATCCGTTCTACTCATCCAGACGACTTCGCAAGGGCGCCGTTGCCAGATTTTTCCACTCTGGAACCCGTTCTCAAAAAATATCGTTTTGGGGCACCCAAAACGCTGGTGCCGTGTGGACGCCAGGCCGAAACGATAAACAATTTTATCAGATTCACCTGAATCCGTTGCCGTGTGGACAGGGCCTTAATCTACTGCTGGTAGCTTCACAACCATTCACACCTACGGTCAATTTAGAGCCACCAATTAGTCTAACCTGCATGTCTTTGGACTGTGGGGGAAACTGGAGCACCCGGAGGAAACCCACACAGACACGGGGAGAACATGCAAACTCCACACAGAAAGGCCCCCATTGGCCGCTGGGCTCAAACCCAGAACTTTCTTGCTGTGAGGCGACAGTGCTAACCATTACAATACCAATGCCGCTGAGCTTTTCCATAACAACCTTATAGCAATAGAATTCCTCTGTTCCTGCACCACCGATATTTACCCAACACATACGGTACAGGGGCCCTCGTCAGAGTTTCAGGTTTGACCATACAGGGGTTTAAAAAAGGTGAAACCATGGCCTAATGGTTAGAGAAGCAGCTTTGGGACTGAAAGTTTGCTGGTTCGATTCCCTGGACCAGCAGGAATGGCTCAAGTGCCCTTGAGCAAGACATCTAACCCCCAACAGGCCGCTCTGGGTATGTTGTATGTTGCTTTGGATAAGAGCGTCTGCTAAATGCCGTTAATGTAATGTAAAATTAAAAACTCATAATATTGTACATCCAATTTGGCCACTGTATTTCGGTCTCACAACAGCAGCCAGTCTGATAGGGTTATGAGCTGAGCAGATGAGGGATAAGGGTATTGTTCAAGGCAGCTTGGTGGTACCTGGATTCAAATTCACGATCTTCCAAGCAGCAGTCCAGAGCTTTAACCACTGAGCCACAACGACCTCATACTCCTACAGTACAATGCATAGAGCTAACTCTGCTCTCATAATGTCATAGTGAAACTTAACAAACTTGGAGAAGAACTTATTCTGTTTATATGAACAAACTGACATCCTTCCCACCCGAACTGCAGGTCCAATTAAGCAATCTTAGGCTAAATGCAGTGGATGGATATGGAATCATCAGGAGATCATGAGTTCAATGTGAAACCATGCTTTCAGGATTAAAGCAACTAAAATGAGTACAGTTACAAAATGGAATGCAGAGAAAGCCAGAAAACAGGACAACGTGGAGGCTGGATTTCATTTAAGGAAAAAAAAATGCAGACAAACAGGAATATTAGGGCATGTTGAGTAAATGCATGCTTGCTTTTGTAATAGAGAAAGGGAAACGGATAAGGAGAGCAAGCAGACCACACCTATAGCTTGTGGGGAGACCAGGTGGCAGAAGAGGGAGGAGAACACAATGAGAATGATGGGATATGTGACCCAGGCCAGGTACTGAAGTGGCACGTTCCCTTTCAGCTTTGCATACATCCATTTGTAAGCTTTGGAAAAGAGGGGAAAAAGGTTAATTTGTGAAAAAATCATAAAGTAAATAGTTTCTCGGAGATTTATAGGAGATATAAGAGTTTGATAGCATACCTTGCAGGCTCTTCGCACTGGCATAGTCCATACTCCAGCTGACCAGAGCCATGGTGAGACCCAGCAGCACCAAGAAGATCCAGTCCTCCCCAAGCTTTGTTATTATATACCTTTGAATCCGTCGCAGGCAGTCTGCAGAGCAACGTCCCCACCAGACATTTTAGACAAAAAAAATCACTATAGGATAACTAAGGTAACAATCTAGTCTAATCTGATCTGCTCAGGTCATCGTTTCTCTTGAGACTGGGATTTGTGGAGAGGGAGAAGATCCTATATCAGATATGCCTCACCTTGGCATTTTGAGTAAGGTTCAGGTTTCTTTATCGATGAAGAGTGGCTAAATCCTGGGGTCATGGGTCCTGTTTCCAAGGCGATACGATGTGTTCGGCCATAGCCTCTCCTGATTGCTCTCGCATTGCCAGCATGTTTATTTGACTGGTTCTCGGTTAGCAGACGTGTGGCCTCCCTTCGGGCAAAATCACCCAGCTGCTCCCTGTACTCCCCATACAGCTGAGGAAAAAAAAGAGAAGCAGATGACAAAGAGATGTGAGAATGTGTGAAAACGAGCAAAGAGAAATGAATGTTCAGTAAAATTAAACTTGGACACACAGGTTAACTGGCGGCACGGTGGTGTAGTGGTTAGCGCTGTCGCCTCACAGCAAGAAGGTCCGGGTTCGAGCCCCGGGGCCGGCGAGGGCCTTTCTGTGTGGAGTTTGCATGTTCTCCCCGTGTCCGCGTGGGTTTCCTCCAGGTGCTCCGGTTTCCCCCACAGTCCAAAGACATGCAGGTTAGGTTAACTGGTGACTCTAAGGATACGTTTACATTACGTCGAATCATCAGATCATCAGATTAACGTTCTTAAAACGATTCGCGTTTACACTAAAACCGTTAGCCGTGCACACAGCAACGCCAATACGCGGATACGCTAATCACATGACTTTAGACGGCGCATAACATGATCCCAGTGCATTTAGGGCATGCGCAAGGCTCACCACTTGCAAGTAGAAGGATAGCAAGCCTAATACACGGATACGCTCGGCTCCGCAGGCATCCTGCGCTCCAAATCACTCCGCCCTGAACAGCGAGTGCCCTCTGGAGGGTGCGCACTCCGGCCCTGCGCAGCTCACACAACGCGCGAGTGAAGTGAACAAGCCACGATTCAGGACTGAGCCGCTGTGTGTGTGATCCCAGCGCATATCACTTACCACTTGCAAGTGGAAGGATGGCAAGCCTAAAGACAATCATAACTACACAATGGGCAGTATTTGCATCAGTATTTGCAGTATTTTCATACATTTATACTCTTTAATGAAAGGTGATACAAGGCGGAAGTCCGCGCCGTTTTTCAGCAGTCGCGTCACATGACCAACGCCAGTGAATCAGGAAGGTGGATGTCACAGTGACGTTGTCCAATGAGATGCCAGCTAGAGCTCAGCACAGCGTATCCGCGTATTCTGAATGTTTACACAGCACCGGAGCTGACACGATCTGGATTGAATACGTGGACGCTGGCGGATTTCCGTTTCCCGGCGTTTCCAGGGGGTTTAATGTAAACGGACAGTGCATCCGCGAAGAAAACGAGACAGATACGGTCTAATGTAAACGTAGCCTAAATTGAGCGTAGGTGTGAATGTGAGTGTGAATGGTTGTCTGTGTCTATGTGTCAGTCCTGTGATGACCTGGCGACTTGTCCAGGGTGTACCCCGCCTTTCGCCCGTAGTCAGCTGGGATAGGCTCCAGCTTGCCTGCGACCCTGTAGAAGGATAAAGCGGCTAGAGATAATGAAATGAGATGAGACACAGGTTAACTGTAATAAATTAATAGTAACTGGGGAAAAATCCCTATGAGCTCTATAATTATAAATGCGCAATGCTCCTTTCTTGTAAACACACCATGAAGAAAATCAGGTTAGAAATCACAGTTATGGCTCTGTGTGTGTGTGTGTTGGTGTAAGGAAGATACAGTTGAGTGCCCTTTAGTGTCACAGTTAAATAGGCTGAGGCTGGTAGAGCTGCATGAATAAGAGATCCTCAGATCAACAGCCTCAACACATGCTTCAGCACAACACACACACACAAGTACATGCATGACCACACCTTAATTATATGCTGACACGCTGTTCTTGACATGTGACAAATATACAAATGAAAGGAAAACGGCCGTGGCAATAAAGAAGGAAATTATTTAACATACAGGACATTCTTCACCTTTTCTCCACTGCACCCAATCTCTCAGTGTTTCACTCACATACTCTCAAGTGTGCTCACTCACACCTCTTTCATACTGAAGAAAAGGGCTAAAAGCACATCTGACCAATGTTCAACCCTTCTTTTGTCAAGTCAAACCAAGAGAGTCAACACTGGTTAACCCCGGTCATGACAGTTCAGATAGAGGGATGGGAGAGATGCATAACTACAGTGCTTTGCAAAAGTATTCATCCCCCTTGGTGTTTGTCCTGTTTTGTTGCATTACAAGCTGGAATTAAAATGGATTTTTGGGGGGTTAGCACCATTTGATTTATGCAGCATGTCGACAACTTTAATGGTGCACATTGTTTTTTGATTGTGACACAAACAATAATTAAGATGAAAAAACAGTAATCTGGAGCGTGCATACCGTAAGTATCCCCCCCCCCCCCAAGTCAATACTTTGTAGAGCCAACTTTTGCTACAATTACAGCTGCAAGTCTCTTATGGCATATCTCTATTAGCTTAGCACATCTAGCCACTGGGATTGTTGCCCATTCCTCAAGGCAAAACTGCTCCAACTCCTTCAAGTTAGATGGGCTGTGTTGGTGTAGAGCAATCTTCAAGTTATGCCACAGATTCTCAATTGGATTGAGGTCTGGGCTTTGACTAGGCCATTCCAAGACATTTAAATGTTTCCCTTTAAACCACTCCAGTGTAGCTTTAGCAGTGTGTTTAGGGTCATTGTCCTGCTGGAACATGAACCTTCGTCCCAGTCTCAAACCTCTGGCTGACTCAAACAGGTTTTCCTCCAGAATTGCCCTGTATTTAGTGCCATCCATCTTTCCTTCAGTCCTGACCAGTTTTCCTGTCCCTGTAGATGAAAAACATCCCCACAGCATGATGCTGCCACCACCATGCTTCACTGTAGGAATGGTGTTCTCAGGGTGTTGGGTTTGCGCCACACATGGCATTTCCCATGATGGCCAGAAAGTTCAATTTTCCTCTCCTTTGACCAGAAAATCTTCTTCCATGTGTTTGGGGAGTCTTTCAGATGCTATTGGAAAAACTCCAAGCGTGATTTTTTAAGCAATTACTTTTTTCTGACCACTCTTCCGTAAAGCCCCACTCTGTGGAGTGTACGGCTTAAAGTGGTCCTATGGACAGATACTCCCATCTCCGCTGTGGATCTTTGCAGCTCTTTCAGTGTTATCTTTGGTGTCTTTGTTGCATCTCTGCTTAATGCCCTCCTTGCCCGGTCTGTGAGTTTTGGTGGGCGGCCTTCTCTTGTCAGCTTTGTAGTGGTCCCATATTCTTTCCATTTTGCTGTAATGGATTTAATGATGCTCCCTGGGATATTCAAAGTTTGGGATATTTTTTATAACCCAACCCTGATCTATACTTCTCCACAACTTTGCCTCTGACCTGTCTGGAGCGCTCCTTGGTTTTCATGTTGCTTGCTTAGTAGTGTTGCAGAGTCAAGGTCCTTCCAGAACAGGTTGATTTATACACGCATCATATGACAGATCATGTGACACTTTGATTGCACACAGGTGGATCTTAATCAACTAATTATGTGACTTATGAAGTGAATTGGTTGGACCAGCTCTTATTTAGGGGTTTCATACAAAAGGGGGTGAATACTTATGCACACTCCAGATTTCTCTCATCTCATCTCATTATCTCTAGCCGCTTTATCCTGTTCTACAGGGTCGCAGGCAAGCTGGAGCCTATCCCAGCTGACTACGGGCGAAAGGCGGGGTACACCCTGGACAAGTTGCCAGGTCATCACAGGGCTGACACATAGACACAGACAACCATTCACACTCACATTCACACCTACGGTCAATTTAGAGTCACCAGTTAACCTAACCTGCATGTCTTTGGACTGTGGGGGAAACCGGAGCACCCGGAGGAAACCCACGCGGACACGGGGAGAACATGCAAACTCCGCACAGAAAGGCCCTCGCCGGCCCCAGGGCTCGAACCCGGACCTTCTTGCTGTGAGGCGACAGCGCTAACCACTACACCACCGTGCCGCCCACTCCAGATTTCTGTTTTTTCATTTTAATTATTAATACACACACACACACACACACACACACACACACACACATATATATACTGTGTCTGGACCTCACACGCTCTTTTCTTCTTGACTGTGCCATCTCTGCATCTGTCATAAATGAGGCTTTCTCAGTGCTGGCTTTCATTGGCACCCCATATGATGAGAACGTGAATAAGGATTTTGATTCGTTTGTGCATCGTTTGTGCAAAGTAAAATAACTTGTGCTCAAACACTTTTAGAGACATTTTAATGACATGATGCCACCCAACACCCCGTTAACATTAATACCTTAAGAAATAATGATGCACATGTTTACTTTGCATGCACAAATGATGCATGGACAAACCAAAATACTTTTAATCCCATAACTACGACTAATAATCAAGGAGAAGCGCAAGAACAGGTGAGTGTTTTATTTCAGCTGCAGTGTTTTCATTTTCACCCAGAGCTCATGCATGTGGCGGCACGGTGGTGTAGTGGTTAGCGCTGTCGCCTCACAGCAAGAAGGTCCGGGTTCGAGCCCCATGGCCGGCGAGGGCCTTTCTGTGTGGAGTTTGCATGCTCTCCCCGTGTCCGCGTGGGTTTCCTCCGGGTGCTCCGGTTTCCCCCACAGTCCAAAGACATGCAGGTTAGGTTAACTGGTGACTCTAAATTGAGCGTAGGTGTGAATGTGAGTGTGAATGGTTGTCTGTGTCTATGTGTCAGCCCTGTGATGACCTGGTGACTTGTCCAGGGTGTACCCCGCCTTTCGCCCGTAGTCAGCTGGGATAGGCTCCAGCTTGCCTGCGACCCTGTAGAACAGGATAAAGCGGCTACAGATAATGAGATGAGCTCATCCATGTGCTGAGTATCTTTAGTGGAGAAAAATGGCCTATGCAGATTGTCTTGTTTAATGCGTTTGAAAATAAACAAAGTTTGCACTGTGTGTGTCTCTGCCTGCAGGAGATTCATTAGTTCTGCCCCTGGCTGTTAGCACCCCGGCTGGTGCAATTCACATTGAAATTGACCCTTGTCCATCCTGAGTCTGACACACCTTGAGGGGTGGGATACAAAGCCGAGTTGGGCAACACAGGTTAACACTTTCAGATGCAAATCAACATGGGTATAACCCGGGCTGGTTACTCGGTATAACGGGGTATCACACACACACACCTATTATCACACTTGCTGAATAATATATAGATATTTTAAGCAGTGCCTAAAAGCAGAGCTCCTGCTGACTGTATGAGCACAATGTTTGCAAGGGCACAAAATCAGCCTGAATATAATAATAATATAGCAAATGAACCGGCGGCACGGTGGTGTAGTGGTTAGCGCTGTTGCCTCACAGCAAGAAGGTCCTGGGTTCGAGCCCCGTGGCCGGCGAGGGCCTTTCTGTGTGGAGTTTGCATGTTCTCCCCGTGTCCGCATGGGTTTCCTCCGGGTGCTCCAGTTTCCCCCACAGTCCAAAGACATGCAGGTTAGGTTAACTGGTGACTCTAAATTGACCGTAGGTGTGAATGTGAGTGTGAATGGTTGTCTGTGTCTATGTGTCAGCCCTGTGATGACCTGGCGACTTGTCCAGGGTGTACCCCGCCTTTCGCCCGTAGTCAGCTGGGATAGACTCCAGCTTGCCTGCGACCCTGTAGAACAGGATAAAGCGGCTAGAGATAATGAGATGAGATGAGATGAGATGAGATGAGATGAGATAAGCATATGAACCACTGAATTGTGTAGTGTAGTGTATTTCGTTTCAGTAAATTGCTGCAGTGTCTTGTGACAGTGATACCAATAATGAGAGACGCATCACAGGTAGGAATACATATTTATTCCTTTCTTTGTCACCATATACCACGCGCCAGAAACAACACCACAACATTAATTATGGTGTGACTCTGCTGGGTGCCTGGTGGACAGCAGTGAACTAGCACTTTCACTTTGCATCATTACTATACAAGTTATGATCAAATATCACACTTGATATGTCAAACAGTTGTCTGGTTACATCTTTCACATCCATGTGCGTTGTGCGCTTGGAGCGCGCAGCACTATTAGGACTAATTACCATGCACCTGTTCCTGATTACTGTGCAATCACAGCGCATACATGTAAGGACTCTGAGTAACACACAGACTTTGCGAAGTAAACGCTCTGTATCCTGCATCTGACATTACCAAGCCTTGTATTATGTATCGCTTTTCTACTTTTGACCCTGTTTGTGTTTTTGGACTGTGAGTATTGTGTTACCTCTGATATCCTCTCTGTGCCTCACTCAACCACTGCCTGTTATTCGACTCTGCCTTTGCCTACATTTTGGATCTGTCTATTAGCGTGCTTTCAATAAATCTCTTTCTGCACTTCCGTCTATTGCCCTTACATGACAGAAACTGTCAACTGTCCAACAAGCTCGTGGACTAATAAAACTGTTTTAAGTAGTTTTATATAAAACTGTTGTGATTATTTTCCATAAAATCTGTTAGTAAATAATCCCACATTATTTTTAAAAAGCAAATTAAAAATAAATGCTGGATAAAACCCATATATCTTATGTAAATAAAGATACAAATTTCATTGTCCGGGGGTCAAGTGTTTATGAGATATGTTGCCTTGCACTTATGATCGGGGTCCCTGTGGTGGTACATGTTCATTGTTTGTACGGACGTTCTATGGTCAAAAGCCATCAGAAATCAGGTTGATGCATTACTATATTCTCTTAAGTATGGGGCTCCACTCTGCGTGCTTTGCACGTGAGGCACGCCGCTATAACAAGGTCTACATCTTAATCTTTGTCCCTCAAACAGCTTGTGATCGGTGACTTCTTTACACATCCACATGAAAAGCAAAGTCACTATAAAAGTAGAATAATTAATTTAAAAAATCCCTCACTACCCATTAAATTAATCATCTAAAAATGTAGAAATTACAAAATTAAGGTGGAATTACAATAACATCCAAAATAATCAAAAGTATCTGTTTTTTTCTGATTTTTCAAGCGCTAGATTCTATACACTAATGGACTTTATTTATTTCTCTCTCTTATTATGAAGGTAAGTAATTTAAACTGTTTTCTTATTTTATAAAGTCATGCTTCTTTTCAACCTTAAATTCAATTAAAACTATCAGTATGCATTTCAATACAAAGTTATATATATATATATATATATATATATATATATATATATATATATATATATATATATATATTTTTTTTTTTTTTCTGCAAAGCATCCTTGGGTTGCTGAAAGGTGCTTTATAAATTAAACGTGTTAAAATCAATGTAACATAAAATGTAATATAAAATGTAAGTGGTAATGAAACCACTGTAAATGATATACTTCAGAATTACTGGCGTGCTTTGTAACGATAGGTAAAAGAAAGTTTGAAAAATGTATGACATTAATTAGCTTAATCTCAATGAAAATATGAAAAAAATCAAATCTTTAACTTATTTCTATGTACACACACACACACACACACACACACACACACACACACACACACACACACACACACAGCACTGCAAAAGTCTTAGGCACATGCAGTGAAATGCTGTCGAGCAAAAACACGTTCAAAAATAATGAAATTAAAAGTTTCTACATTTAAAAAAATATCATGAAGATCAGTAAGCAGTAATGCATGAAAAACGTCAATATTTGGTGCAAGACGACCCTTTGCTTAAAAAAAAAAATCATAGTCTCAGGTACAATGAGTGCAGTTTTATAAGGAAATGAGCTGTAGGTTTTACTGAGCATCTTACAGAAGCAGCCACGGTTCTTCTGGACACTTTGACTGTCACGTTCGCGTCTTCATTTTGCAGCAAAACCCAGCAGCCTTCATTATGTTTTTGTCTGAAAAGTGGTCTGTTATGAAATATGCTGCTTTCTTTTACTGACCCACAAACTTTTCTGTCACATTTAATTTTATCCTGGAAAACTAATGTTTGGAAATCTAAAGTGTTTTTGTACTGGTTCCATAATGTAGAAGTCATAAAATAAAAGTCTATAACAAAATTTGGACTAACAAATAAGAAATAGAAATAAGTCTTATACACAAATATAGATACACTAATTAATCTCTTTAATTTATACTAATATAACCCAATCAGTATGCTGTGTTGTGTAACTGCCCTTTTCATTTAAACATAGCTTAATTTAGCAATAAGTTTCTTAAATGCTGTGCCGTTTAATTAAGAAACTGGATGATAAGAGAGAAAAAATAGCTACAAACATTTTCGGAATATTTGAACCTACCTCCTTTGAAGTAGTTCTCTTGGGCATTCTGTATTTAGACTGTACAAAGTGGCTCCAAACCTGAAACACTGGGAAACTGTCTGTCTGTCTGTCTGTCTGTCTGTCTGTCTGTCCGTCCCTCTTTTCTCTCTCTCACTCAGACACACGAAGAGAACTTTGAATGTAACACACACGTTAATAATAAGGGACATGAATGGATAAGAACAAATACTAATCGTAAAGCAGTATATAAAACACGTATTTTTTCGCTGAAATACAATAATGAATAAATTTGAGGTTCAATAATGTAAATTTGAATGGAACCGTTTCAAAGACAGAAAGTTGTGTAAAAGTGTGTGTGCATGTGTGTATGAGTGTGTGACCAAGGCTGACTTCATCATTCTCTCGTTCATCTTGTCTGTTGACTTGTTTGTATGGTTGGAGGTCAGAAAGGTAATTCATAAACCTTTAGACAGCGTGAGAGAAACTGTGTCTGAGAATGAAATGGTGTTGAATGGCATCTTTCTCTGAATGCCATGTTTTCTTTTTAGTGCTACTGTCCTTTCATTTCAAACTCAACAAGTTACATTGACCTCACATTTTAGCCACAGAACACATCAGGAAAACCAACGAAACTGGCTTTCATGGCTTCAAGAATAGGACTGGGGAAAAAATAAATATGCTATATTTACTGTATGGACATGGTATCAGAAAGCAATTTTATTTATAAACGGTAGCCACATGTACCCATAGGGTACTTATTTTCTCTGAGTGCTACCAAACTAAGTTTTGTCATATAACTACAGTGAAAATAAATTCTTTTATTTTTTTCGCAGTCCGGTTTCCATCAAATCCTGCGCTCTGATTGGCTGGCAAGCGGGTCCGTATCCTACTGTACGGACCCCAGTTACGGACCCCGGGTTATGGACCTCTGGCGACTCGCTGGTTCACAACAACAACAAACATAGTAGCAATTTTTGTCAACATTTATCTTTTTTATAAGATTTATTTATAAGATTTTTTTATCAAAAATCTTATAAATTTTTTGCCAGCATTTCTCAGCATAATAGCATTAATTTTACAGCATGGATAGCGATAACGACAGTCTTCACAGCGAAAGCGAGTTTTACTACCCTGAGGAAGAAGAAATAAAAGAAAACATTTCAGGAGAAAGCTGAAAACCTCTAACTCGCTAACGCCGAGGAAAAACATGGCTGAATCCTGAATGACTCAATTTTGTATAAATAGGGGACTACATAGGCGGCAAAATGTAGTTTTTTCCTGCCATGGAAGTGCACTTGTATACCGAGGAGGAAGCCATTTGCACTACAGCCGTGAATGAGGATTCAAAATGGCGGCTCGCCTCGGCTCGGTTTTCCCTTTCGGGCGCTCTCGTTTTCTGTTAGAATTTGTTAAAGAAAAAAATAAATATATTATTTACCAGCTTAAGGTCGGTCCGTATGGTGAAATACCGTGACCTCGGCCTTGAATACTGACCTCGGCCCAGAGGGCCTCGCTCAGTACTGTCAAGACCTCGGTCACGGTATTTCATGATACGGACCTCCCAGCTGGTAAATAACATTTATATCTTGTGTCCAGAGGATCATGTAACTCGATGCATGATGTGCAGCTTGACATTTCACTGCATTTAAGAACTTAAAGAAACATCAGAGTAATAAACCATGAATTGTTCAGAGATTTTCACAGTTATTCATGACTTTAGACTGCACCGATTCTTGCATTCAGTTTAAGCCTAAAAAGAGAGTGTACTGTAAACGTTTTCTTTCAAAAACATCATAGGACTTTCATGTCATTGTTCTCTAATCCCTGACTGTGAGCTTAAGAACTTAACCCTTTTGTTGTGTTCTGGTCAAATTTGGGGCGATTTGCTTATTTTTTCCCCTCGATTTGCTGTCTGGCATAAAGCTTAAAGGAACAGTCCACTGTATTTCCATAATGAAATATGCTCTTACCTGAATTGAGACGAGCTGCTCCGTACCTCTCCGAGCTTTGCGCGACCTCCCAGTCAGTCAGACGCAGTCAGACGCGCTGTCACTCCTGTTAGCAATGTAGCTAGGCTCAGTATGGCCAATGGTATTTTTTGGGGCTGTAGTTAGATGCGACCAAACTCTTCCGCGTTTTTCCTGTTTACATAGGTTTATATGACCAGTGACATGAAACAAGTTCAGTTACACAAATTGAAACGTAGCGATTTTCTATGCTATGGAAAGTCCGCACTATAATGACAGGCGTACTAACACCTTCTGCGTGCTTTGGCAGCGCATTGATATCTGAGCTCCGTATCAATGTGCTGCCGAAGCGTGCAGAAGGTGTTAGTACGCCTGTCATTATAGTGCGGACTTTCCATAGCATAGAAAATCGCTACGTTTCAATTTGTGTAACTGAACTTGTTTCATGTCACTGGTCATATAAACCTATGTAAACAGGAAAAACGCGGAAGAGTTTGGTCGCATCTAACTACAGCCCCAAAAAATACCATTGGCCATACTGAGCCTAGCTACATTGCTAACAGGAGTGACAGCGCGTCTGACTGCGTCTGACTGACTGGGAGGTCGCGCAAAGCTCGGAGAGGTACGGAGCAGCTCGTCTCAATTCAGGTAAGAGCATATTTCATTAGGCAGCTGGGCCATAGAAGGTTCACGCTGCACGCTGCATGCTGCACGCTACACGCGTGTAAAGAAAAGTGGACAAACGTAGCATGACTTGCTCTGGGCCATAGAACGGCGTTCACGTTGCACGCTGCACACTTCACGCGTGAAGCGAGAAATGAACATGCACACTTTTTTCTCGGCGTGAAGATGGAAATTCCAGTCAATGCATGTGGTCACCGCCGCGCCAGCCAATCAGAACGGGTCTAGGGAGATAACGCTATGCTTTCAGGGGAAAACTTCAGAAAAAATATAATTGAATGGTATAATTGAAAAATAGTTCTTCATCGGGATTGTCAAGCAGATTATAGAATGTTCGGTGAAATTCACCACGGGTTTCTCTCAGAAGGAAGTGTTCTCGGCTCCAAATTCTGTTCCTTTTTCTCTTCCTCTGTCTCAGTAAAAGCAGAATGAGGCAATCGTCGTCATCCGAAGAGTCCATATTGTTGGTTACTCGGTCAAAGTAGAACAGACGCAACACGTGAACATCCAAGCATGAAGTTTAATGGCCCAGGGTCCGGTTCTTCACGTGAACGTGTAGCGTGTAGCGTGCAGCGTGAACCTTCTATGGCCCAGCTGCCTTATGGAAATACGGTGGACTGTTCCTTTAATATCTTTTTCCAGAATGTGTGTCTGAATAATAAGTGGTTTTGTTGACTTTTTGGTAGCTTCTTCAAATGTTCTACATCCGCTGTGTTCCAGTTAAATCCGAATAGCTATATACACAATAAGTAGAGCATAAGAAGATGCAGAATTAAAGTCGTCTCTGTGTCTGTCTCCTTCTGTCCCATACACACCCACACACAAACAGGGGTCATTTCTTATCGCAAATTAGGCAAGGTTTGGAACAAGTCTGAGAGTGAAAAAAGCAAGTTTGTGTGTTTGTGGTTTTTGGGAGACTTTAAAACCAGTCAAATAATCCAAATTAAATCCAACCAATTTAATTTCCAGAAACAGGCTATGGATAGCAAAGCGAACGGAAAAAGTGCAGACAGTAAACCATTCCTGTTCTAAGTATATTGAGTATGGTGTGTCCATATTAGGTGATCAAAAAAGCATATTGAACATACTGCAAATCAAAAAGTTGTGCACAATACAGTAAACAAAAACATTAGTCTCTTTTTTCCAAATGACAGAATTTTGGGCTAGTTTCAGATCTTATGTAGTTCTTCAGATGTATTTGGGCTCAAAAATGAAAACCTGGCAACCCTGCATATAATTTTGGCCCCAGCGCCGCACCCCAAGGGATGTAAAAACCAGCAACATCTGCAAGAAATGCAGCAAATACATTTGCAAGGGACATGCTATTGTGACACACTGTCACTCATGTGCATGAACACATGTATACACACACCTGGGAATCCAGGACGATTCATCTTTAACCAAACATGTAAAATCTGTAGTTTTGAAATGTAATTTTTGGGATTTGTATGTAGGGTTTGAATTCTTTACAACCTGAAATCTTAGTGCTCTTATTTTTTAAATCTTATACAAAACAAAGGGGGAAAAATCAAAATGAATTTCTTTAAATACACCACAGAAAAAAAATTACTTTTATTTAATGTGACATGTGTATAATGCAAATATATACAGAATTCATATATTCCAATATTTTTTGGCAGCTTCCTAGTTCAAGAATAATAAATATTTTAAAATGCTTTTGAAACAGTTTTAAGGGGCATGGTTTATTTTGACCCAAAAAGCAGCTATAAACCTGACTCAACCACAAGACCAGGGTTAAGATGACTTTTAGGAGTTATTTTAGGGTCTGTGACCCAGAAAATAAAAAAGCATCAGAGATTGGTGAGTAGCCAGACAGTTTCATTTAACAGATGAAACCTTTTAGGACCAGGCAACAAAAGTCTGATGATGAGAGTGATACCTTAATCCTACAAACTTACTAATTATATAATGGCATTTAAACATGATGAGCAACAGCAGTAAATGTGCTACATATCGCTATCCACGGTTTTTCAATCACAAAAAATATAATCATTAAAACATGGAGGGAGAGAGAGAGAGAGAGAGAAACAGAGAGAGACACAGACAGAGAGAGAGAGACACACGCACAGAGACACAGACAGACAGAGACACACAGAAAGAGAGACACAGAGAGACAGACAGACAGACACAGACAGAGACAGACAATCAGAAATACAGAGACAGACAGACAGACAGACAATCAGAAACACAGACAGAGACAGACAGACAGAGAGAGAGAGACAGACAGAGAGACAGACAATCAGAAACACAGACAGAAAGTGAGAGGCAGACAGACACAGAGAGAGAGAGAGAAACAGACAGACAGACACAGAGAAAGACAGAGAAAGAGACAGACAGACAAAGAGACAGACACAGACAGAGAGACAGACAGACAGAGACACACACACAGACAGAGAGAGACAGAGAAAGAGACAGACAGACAGACACAGACAGAGAGAGACAGACAGAGAGAGAGAAAGAGAATTGCTCATGTGGACGCAAGACACGAAGGTCACAGTGTCTTTGAGAGTTAATTAAAACTATAATAATCAGGCATTCCTTGACATGACTCCTTTGTGTATATGTGTGCATCAGGATAAAATCTAAAATTTGACCCAGTCACTGACAGATTTTACACACGCACACACACACACTGAATTCTGTCCATCAAATTAAGTTCTCTGTAACAAACTGTCCAATAATATGAGATAGGAGTGACAAAAATATAAATACAGGGTGTTTCAAAAAATTTTTGATATCATTTCACAATCTAATAACTTTGCCAACTCTCGTTCAATTGACCTCAAATTTTAACAGCATGTGTGGAAACAGGTCAAAATTTTATGTTTAATGTTTTTATCTTTATAGGTATAGAAATGCCATTCACTGGAAAAGAAAAGGCGTTGTGTGTGTTAGAGTACGCTCGAACACAGTCGAACGAGACTGTGCAGCGTGCATTTATGAGAGAATTCTCTAAAAACGCACCAACTGCAATGCAGATTTGGACACGGAACAAAAAGTTCAGGGTGGCACGGTGGTGTAGTGGTTAGCGCCGTTGCCTCACAGCAAGAAGGTCCGGGTTCGAGCCCCGTGGCCGGCGAGGGCCTTTCTGTGCGGAGTTTGCATGTTCTCCCCGTGTCCGCGTGGGTTTCCTCCGGGTGCTCCGGTTTCCCCCACAGCCCAAAGACATGCAGGTTAGGTTAACTGGTGACTCTAAATTGACCGTAGGTGTGAATGTGAGTGTGAATGGTTGTCTGTGTCTATGTGTCAGCCCTGTGATGACCTGGCGACTTGTCCAGGGTGTACCCCGCCTTTCGCCCGTAGTCAGCTGGGATAGGCTCCAGCTTGCCTGTGACCCTGTAGAACAGGATAAAGCGGCTAGAGATAATGAGATGAGATGAGACAAAAAGTTCAAAGAGGAAGGCTGTCTGTGCAGGACAAAAGGATCTGGACGATCACCAGCATCGGAAGAGACGGTCGAGCGGGTTCGTGAATATTGAAAGTTTGTGAAATCCTTAATGGAATCCACACACCTTTGAATTTCTCATTCAAGTTTTGAGGAATAAATCTTATATTGCGCAACATTAAGCCTGTTCAGTTTCATTTGCCTAGACTATGTAGTTTCTGGGATATTTACATCTCAAATAATATCAACTTTTTTAAAACACCCTGTATTTTTGGACAGGATACAAGTAAACAATTCTTTCCCACAATCAACGATTAAAAACTGAAAAAGATCTGATTATCTCATAAACAGAATAAGGTCATGCTCATGTACCAGTATCTCTCTTACAGATGCTTCAGCTCTTATTTAATCAGCTGAACATTTCACGACATAGGTCTGATACAGTAAAGAAAGTTTATTTATTAAACAGTATTAAATATTTTTTACATAATCAAAATGTGCAGTGACTCAAATCCTAATGTAAGGAAATTCATATTCCATGACTACAGTAAATCAATGACAAAATTTTCCCTGTAAAAATGACATGGCATCATCCAATTAACAGTTAATATGACTTAAAAATGATGTAACAATTTTTATTTAACATTTCTGTCACTTTATAGCTGTGATAAATTCCTCAAATTGTATTCTGGGTCAATAAATAGTTCATAAATATCTTTCCAGAATTCTTACCGGAATTTGATCTAAATTCATTACTGTCTCAGAGGCCTCAGTGCACTCGTTCATCATGCGCTCCACTCTGCTGCTGTCTGTTCCTATTTCTCCCTCTTTTGCTCAGGCTGCTTTTTATCCCTCTCTTACCTCTCCATCGCTGTCCCTTTAACCTTCAGAAAACATTCAGGTATTAGTAATTGTGCCTTCTATGTGTCTACTGTATACGGTATATGGGGAGGAAACTACATCACCCACAGTGCAGTTGTGATTAATGTCCTGCTTGTGCAGTTGACAAAGTGCTGTCAACAACATTTAATACACAGGGCAGGAGTCCCACATGACCAGTTCATCAATCAGATGAAGAAAAAAAAAACTATAATTGTGTTTTGTTCTGCTTGTTCATGATGCACAACATTTTTTGCATTTGCTGTCATAAATTCTGAAGCTTAAATGCACAGCATTACATTATATCGCATCACATTACATCCGTCACCAAGATTAACGCAGCTCTGAACAGCATAGCATGTGGTTTATAATAAATTATATACAGTATGTGTGTAAAATGTGTTGCAAATTTATTGATTTCCAGTACTGTGCAAAAGTCTTGGGCACACGTAAAGAAATGCTGTCGATCAAAAATGGCTTAAGATAATGAAATGAAATATTTCAACATTAAAACAAATACTATAAACAGCAGTAAGCTATAATAAATGAAACAAAGTCAATATTTGGTGTGAGACGACCCTTTGCTTTAAAAAAAATAGTAGTCTCAGGTATAATGAGTGCAGTTTTATAAGGAAATGAGCTGTAGGTTTTACTGAGCATCTTGCAGAAGCAGCCACAGTTCTTCTGGACACTTTGACTGTCACACTCGCTTCTTCATTTGGCACCAAATCCCAGTAGTCTTCATTATGTTTTCTTTTTTAATCTGAAAAGTGCTCTCTTAGGTAGCTCAGCAACAAACTATTTTTTTCTGTAACATTTAATTTTGTGCTGGAAAACGAACGTTTGGAATCTAAAATGTTTTTGTACTGACCTTTACACAGTACTGTACTTCTCAGCAACTTGTGAATAAGATAAATAAGTGGAATGAATACATTTTATAGGTGCAAGCCTACATTTGCTCAGGTGCAATTTATTACCTTAAAGAGTCTCTGTTAAATTTGCTTTTCGAAGAAACCACAAAATCTATTTTCTCTATGTGCTTTTATCAGCATTTTATAAAAATTATTAATATTTTTTAATTACTAATTCCTACGAGGGCCTTTCGCCCGTAGTCAGCTGGGATAGCCTCCAGCTTGCCTGCAAACCTGTAGAACAGAATAAAGCAGCTAGAGATAATGAGATGAGATTCCTACTTGGCGGCACGGTGGTGTAGTGTTTAGCGCTGTTGCCTCACAGCAAGAAGGTTCTGGGTTCGAGCCCCGTGGCCGGCGAGGGCCTTTCTGTGCAGAGTTTGCTTGTTCTCCCCGTGTCCACGTGGGTTTCCTCCGGGTGCTCCGGTTTCCCCCACAGTCCAAAGACATGCAGGTTAGGTTAACTGGTGACTCTAAATTGAGCGTAGGTGTGAATGTGTGTCAGCCCTGTGATGACCTGGCGACTTGTCCAGGGTGTACCCCGCCTTTCGCCCGTAGTCAGCTGGGATAGGCTCCAGCTTGCCTGCGACCCTGTAGAACAGGATAAAGCGGCTAGAGATGATCTTTTATGATATTTTGAGATTGGGAAGTGTTACAAAGTAATAATAATAATACTTGTTATTGTTGTTAGATAGACAGCTAGCTAGATAAAGTATCTCATCTCATCTCATTATCTCTAGCCGCTTTATCCTGTTCTACAGGGTCGCAGGCAAGCTGGAGCCTATCCCAGCTGACTACGGGCGAAAGGCGGGGTACACCCTGGACAAGTCGCCAGGTCATCACAGGGCTGACACATAAACACAGACAACCATTCACACTCACATTCACACCTACGATCAATTTAGAGTCACCAGTTAACCTAACCTGCATGTCTTTGGACTGTGGGGGAAACCGGAGCACCCGGAGGAAACCCACGCGGACACGGGGAGAACATGCAAACTCCACACAGAAAGGCCCTCGCCGGCCACGGGGCTCGAACCCGGACCTTCTTGCTGTGAGGCGACAGCGCTAACCACTACACCACCGTGCCGCCCTAGATAAAGTATGTTTTGATAAATTAAAAACAATACTGAACATACAGTTGTGGTCAGAAGTTAACATACACAGACATGAATGCTATGGCAGTGTTGGGCTTTCAGTGATTTCTTTGAAATGTTCTTTTTCTGTGGCAGAATGATTGTACAAAATAGTTTAACAGTAAACAAAAAACACAAGAATTTGGCACAAGAGTTTTAATTTCTTTTGGGTTTTCTGAAATTAATATAGGGTTAAAAATTATACATACAGGGTCAAAAATATACATACAACACACCTGGTGAAATGCCCTTAAGCAAGTTTCACCTTGACTTGACCAGATACTTTTGGTTGCCATCAGCAAACTTCTGGCAGAATTCTGGTTGGATATTTGAAAACTCTTATTGGTAGAATTGGTAGAGTTCAATTAAATTAGTTTGTTCCCTGCACAGATCCGACTTTTAAAGACAGTCCACACATATTCAGTAGGGTTGAGGTCAGGTCTTGTTTTAAGCTTAAAGGAGAAACGCAGAGCCATGGCTGGACTTTTTGTTTATAAATGCCTTAAGACCTCAAGAATGGCACAGGAATAGCTTTAAGCATTAATAATAAATCGAATGTAGTAATTTTTATGATTAAAGTGATTCATATAGGTAGCGGTCTGAGTGAATGACCTTGACATCTGTGACATCACAACAGGAAGTCTATCGGTCTCATTGCCATTTCCGCTATACTAAAACACAGAGCTGACTGCAACTCCGATCCTCCATTTTGAGCTAATTTATCGCCATGCCACGTAGATGTGTTGCTGGCGGGTGCAGCAACACGACAGAAGGTGGACTTACGTTGCATTCCTGGCCCAAGAATGTTCAAACTGCAAAGATTTGGATGCATTTTGCGAGAAATTCACGGATTGGGCACCTACGAAGTGGTCTCTCCTCTGCTCTGCACACTTTACTGAGGACTCGTACGAAATCTTTGATCTGTTGAGGAGCATTGGCTATAAGCCCGTATTGAAAGAGGGTGCAGTACCAACAATTAAAGGAAAAGACAACTACAAGAAAAGGAAAGTAAGTTCAGTTGCACCAGTTCTCCCAGAGTGTGAGCCGAGCAGTAATGGCGGAGTACTCAGTATGGAGAAAATGGAGAATGAGTGGAGCAGTCGTCAGCAGCAATATCTCGCCCTTACGTGGAAGAAGCGAATGAATGAAGAACTGAAAGTCAGATTGTTTCAAAACAATCGCCCATAAGCTCAGCCTTCAAGAAGCGAGAACACAGATGGGTAAGCTCCGACTCTCATTTGAATACAAAACAACAAAAACAACAACACTCGTTGTTTACCTGCATTTAGATTAATACATGTAACTTGTATTGTGTGTTTAAGTTAGCGGTATAAGATTATTTAATTTGCTTCAGAATGTGATTGTCTCAGTTCATCTGATTATTTAATTAGCCTTTTACGTTTTATCAGTGAAAATGCATGCATGTACATATATGTTGCATAAGTTATAACACCTATCCTGTTTTAATGAGAGTCACATGATACTGTCAGTTCAATTCCATCCAATTCTCTAGACGGCTTTGTTCTCTGGCTTTATTTCGTAAGGTGGGGGCCTCTGTGGCCAACGTGTTACTATCGGATTCACTTTCCGATGGTTAGAACTGATACGGTTCTACATGTATAGCAGTAGCATGTACACACACTCCAATTTCAGGACTATCACAGTCAGACGTACTATTATCTGAGGAATCCGAAGAATCTCCAATAAATCCGAACGAAGAGGCCATTGTAACCACTCTCGCCTGCCAGGTCTGGCTTTGGTCTATAGCAGCGGTTCCCGCTGTGATGTTACCTACCCAGGGCTGGCTGGCTCAGCGGGGCAGCTCGAATGCCAACTTTGCAGTCGATTTTAACTCTCAAAAATATATGTATTTTTTAATTCCCAATTACGCAGCATACAAGAGTCAAGGATGGAGATACTATCCACTCAGAAATGTATTTAAAAATAAAGGTTCTGCGTCTCTCCTTTAACATTGGCCTGCTTTATCCATTCCACATCCAGCTGTGATGTATTTGGGGTCACTGTCATGTTGGAACACAGAATTGCATCTAAGTTTCTGATGATTTGAGGTTATGGTGAAGAATTCTTACATAGTCCTCCTTCTTTCTTATTCCAGCCACTCTGTTCAATGCACAAGCTCAACTGGGAGCAAAACAACCCCAGAGCATGATGCTACCACCACCATGCTTAATAGCGCTTGTTTGTCAGTTTGGACAAACAACTCAATCTTTGTCTCATGTGACATACAGTTGTGGTCAGAAGTTTACATACACTCATCATGGATGTCATGGTAAGTTTGGGCTGTTAATGATTTCCTTGAACTGTTCTTTTTCCAGGGTGGAATGATTGTACAGCATACATCTTTAATGACTTCAAAAAGCAAGAATTGAGTGCACAAGTTTGAATTTATTTGGGATTTTCTCTAATCCACACAGGGTCAAAATTATACATACAGGCTCAAATATATACAACCCCAATTCCAAAAAAGTTGGGATGCTGTGTAAACTGTAAATAAAAACAGAATGCGATAATTTGCAAATCATGGAAACTCTATATTTCATTGAAAATAGTGCAAAGACAACAGATCAGATGCTGAAAGTGAGAAATGTTATTGTTTTTTGAAAAATATATTCTCATTTTGAATTTGATATCAGCAACACGTTTCAGAAAAGTTGGGACGGGGCATGTTTACGACTGTGTTGCATCACCACTACTTTTAACAACACTCTGTAAATGTTTGGGAACTGAGGAGACCAATTATACTGTAATTTTGAAAGAGAAATGTTGTCCCATTCTTGCCTGATAAACAATTTCAGATGCTCAATAGTTCGGGGTCTCCTTTGTCATATTTTGCGCTTCATAATGCAGCAAATGTTTTAAATGGGAGACAGGTCTAGACTGCAGGCAGGCCAGTTTAGCACCCGGACTCTTTTACTATATAGCCATGCAGTTTTAATATGTGCAGAAAGCAGTTTGGCATTGTCTTGCTGAAAGAAGGAAGGCCTTCCCTGAAAAAGATTTTGTCTGGATGGCAGCATATTGCTCTGAAACGTATATATGTCATTCAGCATTAATGATGCCTTCCTAGATATACAAGTTACCCATGTCATGTGCACTAATGCCCCCTCATACTGTCACAGATGCTGGCTTTTGAACTTTTGAACTGTGCACTGATAAGTTCCAAATTGGTCCCTCTCCTCTTCAGTCTAGAGGACGTGGTGTCCATGATTTCTAAAAAGAATTTCTACTTTTGATTCATCAGGCCTTGGGACAGTTTTCCACTTCGCCTCAGTCCATCGTAAAAGAGCTCGGGCCCAGAGAAGGTGGCGGCGTTTCTGGATATTGTTTATATCTGGTTTTAACTTGCATTTGTGGATGCAGTAATGAAGTGTTTTCACAGATGACGGTTTTCTGAAGTGTTCCTGAGCCCATACAGTGATTTCCACTACAGACATGTGTCTGCTTTTAATGCAGTGTCGCCTGAGGGCCTGAAGATCACAGGCATCCAATGTCAGTTTTCAGCCTTGTCTCTTGCATACAGAGATTTCTCCAGATTCTCTGAATCTTTTAATGATATTATGTACTAGAGATGATGTGATCCCCAAATTCTTTGCAGTTTTACATTGAGGAACATTATTCTTAAATTGTTGCAGTTTGCCCACGCAGTCTTTCACAGAGCGGTGAACCCCTCCCCATCTTTACTTCTGAGAGACTCCGCCTCTCTGGGATGCTCTTTTTATACCCAATCATGTTACTGACCTGTTGCCAATTAACCAAATTATTATTATTATTATTATTTTTTTTTTTACCATTACACAACTTGTTCAGTCTTTTGTTGCCCCTGTCCCAACTTTTCTGAAACTTGTTGCTGACATCAAATCCAAAATGAGCATATATTTGACAAAAAACAATAGCATTTCTCATTTTCAACATTTGATGTTGTCTTCGTACTATTTTTAATGAAATATAGGGTTTCCATGATTTGCAAATCTTCACATTCTGTTTTTATTTATGTTTTGCACAGTGTCCCAACTTTTTTGAAATTGGGGTTGTACATACATTCACTTAAATCTGTTAATAAGTGGTGCTGAAGGTTCTAGAATGTCTTATAACTTGACAAGGCCAAGGCCTATTAATTTCTTGTTACTGATCGTGATTGACTACAACTGGTAGTGTCTCTTTGCCAGCATAAAAAGGATTTGTTTGACAGCACTCATTGGACTGACCAATACTCAGAACCATGGAAAAGTCCAAGTAACTCAGTGAAGATCTAAGAAGGAGAATTGCAGATTTACACAAGTTGGGAAGGTCTCTTGGAGCCATTTCTAAACAACTAAGATTCCAAGATCATCAGTTCAATTAACTGTACGTAAGTACAAGTTATTCGGATGTGTCACCACTTTGGCAAGGTCTGAAAGAAGATCCAAACTGTCACCCTCAGATGAGAGGAAATTGGTTAGGATGTTCAGGAACAACCCAGGAACCACCAAGTCTCAAGCCTGCCATGAACTGGAAGCTGCTGGAACACCAGCATCACTGTTCACAGTGAAGCGAGTTTTACATTGCCATGGACTGAAAGGGTGCCGACCAAGAAAGAAGCCCCTGCTCCAAAATCGACATCTTCAAGCTCGACTGAAATTTGCAGCTGACCACATGGGCAAAGAAAAAGCTTTCTGTAGGAAAGATTTACTGTAAATCTTTCCTACAGAAAGCTTTTTCTTTGTCCATGTGGTCAGCTGCAAACTTAATCGAGCTTGAAAGTGCTGATTTTGGAGCAGGGGCTTCTTTCTTGGACAGCAACCTCTCAATCCATGGTGATGTAAAACTCGCTTGACTGTCGACAGCATTCCAGCATGTTCCAATTCATGGCAGGTCTGTCTTCATGGTTCCTGGATTGTTTCTGACTATCCCTATTTCCTCTTCACTGACTGAAGGTGACACTTAGGGCCTTCTTCCAGCAATGTGGCTTGGCAAAGTGGCTACAACTCCCAATAACTTGTTCTTACATAAAATTGTTTGAACTGATGATCTTGGATCCCTGCAGTTGTTTAGAAATGGCTCCAACAGACATTCCTGATTTGTGTAAATCTATGATCCTCTTTCTCAGATCTGCACTGAGCTCCTTGGACTTTCCCATTGTACTGTGTGGTTGTCAATCCAATAAGTGCTCTCAAACAAACCCTTTTTATGCTGGCACAGAGAAGCTACCAGCTACGATCAATCATGATCACTAACAGGAAGTTAAGAGGTCTTGGCAAGTTAAAAGAAATTTCAACAAAATCCATTATTTATACAGTTTATCTGTCAGGGTCACAGGGGAAGCTGGAGTTAATGTTGGGCAAGAGGCAGGGTACACCTTGGACAGATCACCAATCTACCATAGGGCTATCACAGAGACAAATAACCATTCACACTAATGGGCAATTTAGTGTAGCCAGCCACCTAATCTGTATATCACTGGACTGTGGGAGGAAACCAGACCACCCAGAGGAAACCCATGCAAGCACAGGGAGCACATTCAAACTCCACACAGAAAGTTCCTAGTTGACTGTCAGGTTTGAACCCAGAACTTTCTTGCTACGAGACAACAGAGATAACCAATGCACCACCGTACCCACTTTCAGCACCACTGAATCAATAATCTAAGTTGGCAAATATAAAATTTTGACAGAGTTAATTTCAGAAAAACAAAAATTAATTAAAACATCAAATTCTTTTTTTTCTATTAAAATATGTATGTTGTACAAATCATTCTGCCACAGAAAAAGAACAGTTCAAAAATCACTGAAAGCTCAATATTCCCATGATAGTCATGTCCGTGTATGTAAACTTCTGACCGCAACTGTAGCATGAAGGAGCAAAAATTTTACACGCCTACAACCATAATCTAGACAGTGAAGAAATAGTTTCATGTTTGTATTCTTAAACACTTGTGTACCCTGGAGTGCACTGTGCTTTTGAAAGTGGTTTGTTTTTATTGAGGGCTTTTTCTAATGCAGGAGAGAAGAGAAAAGTTGCAATTGATTGCCATGATATGGCTTCTTTATTATTTGCTGATGATTTTCCTTAGTTCAATTTACATTTCTACGTGTCTAAACATACAGCGGAACATACGAGGCACTAAAGGCCTTTCACAGGTACAACAGTGGACTTTGAACTCACTTTCGAGTCCCAAACGCAGAATCTTAACCACTGAACCAATGTGTGAAGATGAAGAATATATGAAAGTTTATTCAATAACACTGACCGCGAGTTGGACTAGTGGTTAGCATGTCCACCTCTCACAGGCTTGTAGTACTTGAGTCCAGGACTCGGACTCAAGTCCGACTTGTGCCCTAACTTTAAGGACTCCTGACTCCACTTGGACTCGTGCATTAACTGCATTAGGATTCGCCAATTGGAGACGAGGACTTGGATTTTTTTCTTTATTTTTTGTAACATGCCATAATAATTTGGCATAAGATGTTTATATCTACATTAATTTTTGTACTAATTTCATGCAAGAGTGTCACACCTGCGTGCCTTGGCGCGTGCATCAGATAGACTCTCGGGCGTTCTCCGGGCAGTGCGCGTGCCAAGTGGACTCTCGCGTGCGCCGTAAACGACTCGCACCTGCACAGGATTAAGGTGCAGTCAGCGTGCCTATAAAAAGACTGTGAAAACGCACTTACTTTGCGAAGTATTGAGCTGCGTTGCTGACACATTACCAAGCTTTATTTCCTTGTTTGTTTTCCTGACCCCTGATTTCCTGTTTCTTGTCTTTGATTCTGCCGAGTCTACGATAGCCTGTTTGTGCCTTGCTCAACCTACTGCCTGTTTCATTGTTTTACGATTTTGCCTGCCGTTCTGGATTGTTTATATCTTCACTTGTATTAATAAACACACCTTCTGCACTTACATCCGTCTCCCAACCATCTCTGACAGAATACTTCGCACTCCCTGACAAACAGAATGCACATTCACCTGTTCATACTCCATGTTCAGGAACAAACTAACGTTCATGGCGCTAAAACAGCCACCGTCAAATGGTGTGGTTGGAGTCTTGTTCTCGGACTCGACTCGGCTTAATAGTGGACTCGACTCGAATTTTTTTTAATGACTTGGACTTGGCTCGGACTTGAACGCTGGGGACTCGAGACTGGACTCAGACTGGAGGTTTAGTGACTCGACTACAACACTGGCCTCTCAAACGGAAGATCGTGAGTTCTACTCACGGTCGGGTCATACCAAAGACCATCATAAAAATGGTACCTACTACCATCTGGCAAGGCACGCTGCAATACAGATGCAAGTGGGGAGTCAAACCCTCGCGGTTACCAGAGGACTAGCCCCCCACTGTAACCCTGGCTGTATAGACGAGAGGCCGAGGGCTATCGAAACGGAGATAGGCGTTGCACCCATACACCTTAAAGAGTTGGTTAGTACTGGGACAAGAGACTGCCTGGGAGGACCAGATTCCGGCGTGAGAAGGACTTTAAGGTTTTTTTTGATACAATGAAACTAAATATTCTGAAATACATTTCATATATTCTGTGAAAGTCCTAAACAATACAGACTAGCACACAAGCCCAGTCTGAGTATACTGTAGTATCTGTGCAGTAAATAATTTAGCCAGTCCCAAATTATCTTAATTTAGGAATAAAGTCCCCTGAAAGGTTAAAGGAACAGTCCACCGTACTTCCATAATGAAATATGCTCTTATCTGAATTGAGACGAGCTGCTCCGTACCTCTCCGAGCTTTGCGCGACCTCCCAGTCAGTCAGACGCAGTCAGACGCGCTGTCACTCCTGTTAGCAATGTAGCTAGGCTCAGTATGGCCAATGGTATTTTTTGGGGCTGTAGTTAGATGCGACCAAACTCTTCCGCGTTTTTCCTGTTTACATAGGTTTATATGACCAGTGACATGAAACAAAGTTCAGTTACACAAATTGAAACGTAGCGATTTTCTACGCTATGGAAAGTCCGCACTATAATGACAGGCGTACTAACACCTTCTGCGCGCTTCGGCAGCGCACTGATATCTGAGCTCCGTATCAATGCGCTGTCGAAGCGCGCAGAAGGTGTTAGTATGCCTGTCATTATAGTGCGGACTTTCCATAGCATAGAAAATCGCTACGTTTCAATTTGTGTAACTGAACTTGTTTCATATCACTGGTCATATAAACCTATGTAAACAGGAAAAACGCGGAAGAGTTTGGTCGCATCTAACTACAGCCCCAAAAAATACCGTTGGCCATACTGAGCCTAGCTACATTGCTAACAGGAGTGACAGCGCGTCTGACTGCGTCTGACTGACTGGGAGGTCGCACAAAGCTCGGACAGGTACGGAGCAGCTCGTCTCAATTCAGATAAGAGCATATTTCATTATGGAAGTACGGTGGACTGTTCCTTTAAGTTTTCAGGGGACAAGCTTCACTTCTTTGGTCACAAACCCTGGAGGTATATGCTTTAACTATGTCCAGCAAACTACACATGAACATAATGTGCCAAATTCATTGCTCAGACACACACACACACACACACGTCCCAAATAAGCAAAATATGCATCAGTCTGGCATAATAAAGAGATCACCACAACCATGAAACCTATTTATAGAACTGCTGACAGAGCTTTATGCCGATGGGAGCCATTCCCTTTGCAGGTATATGATATGTGTGCGCATGAGGGTAAAGAAAAGTCTAATAAAGGACAGACCACTATCAGATCCTCCTTTTGCGCAGTACAGTGAGAGGGAGGACACAGGGATGAAGGAAACCTATGAGCAAAATCTACATGTGGTCAGAAAACCACAGTCTAGGAACAGAGGAGGTGAGGGCAAAGCTAGACATGACACCACGTTGACACGTGCAAAGACATGTGTCTCTCCAACACTCGATTCCTTTCCAACACAGAATTCTTTTCCATCCTTCCCCTCTCCCCTCCTTCGCTGGTACCCCAGGGGCAAAGCTAAGCCACGTGCTGTAATTAATAACCCAGGCCCATGCTTTCTACAGCTCTATGCTGAAGAGAATTGGTGGATGTATATTTAACCTGCATGCTCGAGTTTCCGCTCACACACAGCCACACAGATGTGGAGCGTATGTTATAGTCAGCATATATACTCACACACAGATAAGTTGTGAGAATGGAGCAGCTACACGGCCACTGATCACCACATAATACACTTTCTACAGTCCTGGATAGGGTTCGTTCAACTCGGGTATAAAACAATTCTCATCTGAAAATAATAACCAGGATAATGAATCTCCATAGGAGTGCTTAATAGTGTAAAAATTCCTTCTAAAAACAGCTCGAGATGCTCTGATTGTTAAAGTAAATGAAACAGATGTTATTATTAAAAGGTGGAGAACACAATATTAAAAAAAAAGATTAAGAAGTTACAATATTTACTTACTTTTGGTCAGTGTGATAACATGCTGCGGCAGGCACCATAAGAAACACATTCAAATCACAGCCATGACCAAGTTACTGGTTCAGGTTCTTTCTAGCCACTGCCCAGCTACTTTCAGCGAGCTCGGACATGTCACCACTCAGAATAGAATGGAAAACCAATTAAAGTGTGAGCTATTGGAGGCCAGCATGGTAAAGTCCGTTATTTAAAGTGAGTTCAATTTGGTAGATAAAACCGTTCATGTTATTACAGTTCATCTCAACAAAGGGTCCAAACACAGCATGTCAGCAACGTACCTGAGCACAAAGTAACACAAAGGGCAGACAGAGAGACAGAGACAGTCAGTCAGTCAGTCAGACTGAGAGAGAGAGAGAGAGAGAGAGAGAGAGAGAGAGAGAGAGAGACTGACCAGGGTCTGCTGATATCTCAGAGCTTTTCTTTGTGATGCATCGGCAGCCATCGACAAGCTTATACTGAGCCAAAAATAAACATACACACCGTCCCGTTCCTGTATTACAGTGCCTGGAACACCCGCATACGCACACAAGCAGAAATATATACACAGTCTTGAGCCGGCGATATGCCACCTGTAACACAACAACACACAAAAATAACTGTGCAAGTCACACTTACATTATGGCACCTGTATGGTGCTTAACTTAACTTACAGTGGTGCTTGAAAGTTTGTGAACCCTTTAGAATTTTCTATATTTCTGCATAAATATGACCTAAAACATCATCAGATTTTCACACAAGTCCTAAAAGCAGATAAAGAGAACCCAGTTAAACAAATGAGACAAAAATATTATACTTGATCATTTATTTATTGAGGAAAATGATCTAATATTACATATCTGTGAGTGGCAAAAGTATGTGAACCTTTGCTTTCAGTATCTGGTGTGACCCCCTTGTGCAGCAATAACTGCGACTAAACGTTTGCGGTAACTGTTGATCAGTCCTGCACACCGGCTTGAAGGAATTTTAGCCCGTTGTTCCTCCGTACAGAACAGCTTCAACTCTGGGATGGTGGTGGGTTTCCTCACATGAACTGCTCGCTTCAGGTCCTTCCACAACATTTCGATTGGATTAAGGTCAGGACTTTGACTTGGCCATTCCAAAACATTAACTTTATTCTTCTTTAACCATTCTTTGGTAGAATGACTTGTGTGCTTAGGGTCGTTGTCTTGCTGCACGACCCACCTTCTCTTGAGATTCAGTTCATGGACAGATGTCCTGACATTTTCCTTTAGAATTCGCTGGTATAATTCAGAATTCATTGTTCCATCAATGATGGCAAGCCGTCCTGGCCCAGATGCAGCAAAACGGACCCAAACCATGATACTACCACCACCATGTTTCACAGATCCTAGAGGTTCACATACTTTTGCCACTCACAGATATGTAATATTGGATCATTTTCCTCAATAAATAAATGACCAAGTATAATATTTTTGTCTCATTTGTTTAACTGGGTTCTCTTTATCTACTTTTAGGACTTGTGTGAAAATCTGATGATGTTTTAGGTCATATTTATGCAGAAATATAGACAATTCTAAAGGGTTCACAAATTTTCAAGCACCACTATGTGCAGGTTTTACAAAATAATACATTTCAAGGAATACAAACATTCAAGTCACATATCTGAAAAACCCTGGACATGCCAAGAAAAAGATTAACAATCGAACAACAGAAGTGTGAAAGGTCTTATCAGTGAAATCCATAGCACATCAAGCAGATGTGAGGTGACCGATGGAGATTAGGATGGAAAGAAAGAGAGGTGATGGTCAGACAAAAAGTGAGGGAAAGTGAAAACAGACACTACACATAGTTTGTGAATTCAGGTATGTTTCTACAAAAAAAAAAAGAACAAAGCTGTAAAAGAGAGAAGGAATAATACATACAAATATTAAATCACACATTAATAATGTGATGATGTCATTAAAGCGATAAAGATTGTGGAAATAAATCTGAAAAGTAAGAACATTCATTATCAGCTACTTTTTTATTATTCAAGTCTTGCTCCTTACGTCCCATCTCGCACCCTCAAGTCCTCTGACAGCAGGCTGCTTGCTGTACTTGAGGAAAGGCCTACTCAAATCTTTTTTTTTTTTCCTTATAATTTCTAACCTCAGCTGGAAACTTTCACGTCACACAATATTATTCTGGGGGTTTTTTTGTTACTACTTTTGGTTAAACAGCTTATACAGTGACTCTGCATGCTAGAAACATGTTATATAAATAAATCACCTGCAATATTACAGTTTTGGATTGGCTGTGTTTACATTTATAATAAAAAAAAAAAGAAGAAGTGTGTGCGTGTGTCCATGTTAAAGCAATGGATAGATAATCGTTTAGCCATGTCTGTCTTTATGGTCGCCTTGCAGCATGTCCCTTGACACCATGCCAACATATTGGCACGCCCCTCCCGCCTGGATTTCCGTTTTGCTTCCTCTCTGTTCCCTTCAGACCAACATGGGAGTGTTTTGGAGAGGACGCTGCTTCCCTTTAGGGTGCCCCTGTAACCTGATGAGGGTCTGTGTGTGTGTGTGTGTGTGTGTTTTGGCAGGGGGGGAGTCTCAGCAACTTTCACCTCGTCAGAGAGGAGGAAGCTGAGACACACTGTTCACGGGGGCAGAGCCAAAATCCCCCTCCAAACACCAACACACACAGACACACGCACAGGCTTTAAATATGACTTGACTTGCATATCAAACCACAGCTGTGATTAGTGACTGATGGACTACCTCTTTAGTTATTCAGGAATTTCAGGCTGTGATAGGCTCACACACAATATGTCTTTGAATAAGTATAATAAATTAAATAAAATGTGGGTTTTGAACAGATTTTATGCATTATCATTTAATGTAAATGGAAGAATAAAAAACCAGAATTAAAAAAACTGTAAATAAACATTTACATGTGTTTTTCTGTGTTGGAATCATGGCTTTTGGACACACTGAAAAAGATGTACTCGCAAACCCTGGTGAAAACACGGTGACAAAATAGCCTGAGGACAGACAGGACACTGTACACCTTGCGATCTACTTACTAACACACCGTTATAGACATGAAAACATGAGGGCAAGCAAGCGTAATGTGATCGGGGTGAATCACATCGGTTGTGGTCATTCCATCGGTCACAGTCGAACAGCAAGGTGCAGAAAATGCACCCTCATGGAAAGCAGACAGGGAACGATGCAGAAAATCTAGAGAGATAAAGAGTAAGTACAGAGTAAACTACAGTCTTAACCTCCTAGGGCCTAGCAGTCACATACAGTGGTGCTTGAAAGTTTGTGAACCCTTTAGAATTTTCTATATTTCTGCATAAATATGACCTAAAACATCATCAGATTTTCACACAAGTCCTAAAAGTAGATAAAGAGAACCCAGTTAAACAAATGAGACAAAAATATTATACTTGGTCATTTATTTATTGAGAAAAATGATCCAATATTACATATCTGTGAGTGGCAAAAGTATGTGAACCTCTAGGATTAGCAGTTAATTTGAAGGTGAAATTAGAGTCAGGTGTTTTCAATCAATGGGATGACAATCAGGTGTGAGTGGGCATCCTTGTTTTATTTAAAGAACAGGGATCTATCAAAGTCTGATCTTCACAACACATGTTTGGGGAAGTGTATCATGGCACGAACAAAAGAGATTTCTGAGGACCTCAGAAAAAGTGTTGTTGATGCTCATCAGGCTGGAAATGGTTACAAAACCATCTCTAAAGAGTTTGGACTCCACCAATCCACAGTCAGACAGATTGTGTACAAATGGAGGAAATTCAAGACCATTGTTACCCTCCCCAGGAGTGGTTGACCATCAAAGATCACTCCAAGAGCAAGGCGTGTAATAGTTGGCAAGGTCACAAAGGACCACACGGTAACTTCTAAGCAACTGAAGGCCTCTCTCACATTGGCTAATGTTAATGTTCATGAGTCCACCATCAGGAGAACACTGAACAACAATGGTGTGCATGGCAGGGTTGCAAGGAGAAATCCAGTGCTCTCCAAAAAGAACATTGCTGCTCATCTGGTTTGCTAAAGATCACATGGACAAGCCAGAAGGCTGTTGGAAAAATGTTTTGTGGATGGATGAGACCAAACTATAACTTTTTGGTTTAAATGAGGAGTGTTATGTTTGGAGAAAGGAAAATACTGCATTCCAGCATAAGAACCTTATCCCATCTGTGAAACATGGTGGTGGGAGTATCATGGTTTGGGCCTGTTTTGCTGCATCTGGGCCAGGGCGGCTTGCCATCATTGATGGAACAATGAATTCTGAATTATACCAGCGAATTCTAAAGGAAAATGCCAGGACATCTGTCCATGAACTGAATCTCAAGAAAAGGTGGGTCATGCAGCAAGACAATGACCCTAAGCACACAAGTCATTCTACCAAAAATGGTTAAAGAAGAATAAAGGTAATGTTTTGGAATGGCCAAGTCAAAGTCCTGACCTTAATCCAATGGAAATGTTGTGGAAGGACCTGAAGCAAGCAGTTCATGTGAGGAAACCCACCAACATCCCAGAGTTGAAGCTGTTCTGTACGGAGGAATGGGCTAAAATTCCTCCAAGCCGGTGTGCAGGACTGATCAACGGTTACCGGAAATGTGTAGTTGCAATTATTGCTGTACAAGGGGGTCACACCAGATATTGAAAGCAAAGGTTCACATACTTTTGCCACTCACAGATATGTAATATTGGATCATTTTCCTCAATAAATAAATGACCAAGTATAATATTTTTGTCTCATTTGTTTAACTGGGTTCTCTGTATCTACTTTTAGGACTTGTGTGAAAATCTGATGATGTTTTAGGTCATATTTATGCAGAAATATAGAAAATTCTAAAAGGTTCACAAACTTTCAAGCACCACTGTACGTGGACAGCACTTTTTAGAAATTCAGAATAAGAATCCACATATGTGGACATACTTTTTTTCAAAAAGTACATCTTATCAAAGATGATGCTTAGTTTTTATTCTAATCAGGTTCTAATAAGCCCAAATAGCAAAACGAAATAAAAAATGCATGTAAAAAAACAGCTTGGGTCTTAGGAGGTTAAACATTAGAAATCCTGCACTTTAAAAGGCAGAATTGATAAGGACCAGAATATGAGCACTGCACTCACATACGGGTAACACTGACCAAGTGAGCAAACCAACAAACCATACAACCTACTACAACACAAGCAAAAGGACATATGAGCTGAACATCCCTCGCAACCCATACACATAGGCACACACGCAATTAAGGACCAGGAAAACACAATGGGAGCAAAAAAACAAAAGCACACCTGGAGAGGCAGGCACACACACACACACACTCAAACAGACAAGCATAAACACAGACATTCTATCTTTACAAATGTGTTTTTCAACAATGCAGTTTTTATTCAAATAGACAGTTTTTTTTATACAAAAATATCACAAATTATTGACAGCACTGTCCACAGCACCATCCAGGACTTACAACATTAACGGCAGTGAATAACAATCAAATATTCACTTACAAATTGAACCGTTAGCTTAAAATGTACAAAGCTCAGCTAGTAATGAGATCTTTTCAGTAATGAGACTGAATAGAAAATGCACCATATAATAAATTATTTTTTTTTTTGCACTTCCAGGGTCTCAATTATTTTTAATAGCTCATAAGACCGCAGAGTGGAGCTGGTCATAATTGGACTGTCGCTCAATTGTAATTTATTCCATGTCGACTTTCGAATCATCTCCCTAAAAATATTAACAAAAAAGTATGTGGCACAGAACAAGACACTATTATATGTCGTGTTTAAAATGTATAAAATGGGGGAAGTGCTGTCTGGATGCTCTTATATTAATACTCTCAGAATGGGGTTCATTTTTTAAATGAAGTCGTTTACTGATTCACTAGTCATCCTCACACATATATAAAACTATCTGCACGTTACTATTTGGTCTAAGTTGGAGTTGAACCATGACAGCACTACGTCCACAGAAGCAGGAAATCAATAGTGCTCTGAGTCTATCAACTGGGATGCTGAAATTTATCTCTCTGTGTTTTAACACTTGAGGGTAACATTAAAGCACTTCCTGCACAAAAGGAAGGCATTATCAATAAGCATTGCATCTCTTGGAATCTACAACACAATGATTCCAAAGTAAAAGTTAATTTCTCCCTATAAACATTTCAATCCAGTGTAAAAAATTCTACTTAAGCACCAGAAAGATGCACACTTGGCAGAATATGGAAAATATTTATATCTTTGATAACGTTCGTTCGATCAGTAAAATATTATTATACCATGTACAAGATATTCTGCCACGTCAAAGTAGCTTGCAGGTGGATGATATAAAAGAGTCAGATGTGTGAAAGAGGACAAATTAGAAATGAAATGATAAACTATGTTACAGATTTGTGACTCCTGACAGGCAAACATATGTGATTTGGTTCACTAGGAGTGTCAAAGTGTGCAAAATAAAGCGTGCGTTAAAGCGCCATTACTGTATGTGAAGCTTTGCAAAGCTTCTCTCCTTCACTATCCATTGCACTAAAGTGAGCGAGGGAAATCTGCAGACCGGGGCAATTACTGTACTGACTATAAAACACTGAATCTTTGAAACACCTTTGAGAGTGAGAATGGTCCTTTAATGTCTTCAATCTTCAGCCTTGAGTCAGGAGTTGAAGTGGTAAAAGTGTCAATCTAAGCACTACTTCTAGACCTCTACTGCCCTCTGGTGACAGAGAAAAATGGAAACAACTACATTTTCAGGTGGAAAATGAGCTGGTTAATAAAACAGTAATAAGGTAACAGAATGCTACAAAGACTATGGTGATACCAACACACACTTTGCTGCCTCCAAAGCTTTTCAATGTCGACCAAGTCTAGGTTTTTATAATAAAATATTGGTCTGAGTCATACGAATTTAAAAAAAGACTATATTTGTACAAACAGAAGTAGATACAATGCAACACGCTGCACCACAAAAATAGTGGTGTGGAATACTGCAGGTGAGCAGAGCAGAACTGAAACTCAGCGTGCATTTACTGATTCAGTGTAAATGGGGGGGAAAAAAAAGAGTTCGGTGGATTGACGGTAACGAGGAAGTGCTTATCGGTGTGTGGCATTGGCTCTGCCAAAAACTGACACAAAAGCATTTGATCAAGAATAACTAATAAAAAGAAAGAAACTAGAAAAAAAAGTAAAATGAGCTAAAAAGATAAAAACTGTACAAAGTCCATATATTTCCTACAAAACTAACAAAAATAGATCTTAATGTGTTAAAAAGGGGTACACCATAGTTAATAAACTTGTGATTAATGCATATCAAAGAAAATCCCCCAAAAGAAACAGAATAAAAAAAGGTAATTTCATTGGCCAAAATATTGGCTTCAGCTTTCTAATACATGGAAATGTATATAGAAAATAATTACTGATATTTACAAATAACTGATTATGTGCTCATGTTCTTGAATTCATACAAAACCATTCCTCTTTTATATATATATATGTATACACGTAAAATATGTGTAAAAACACTCTGTTTTTAGTTTAAACTGGTTATAAAGTGAAAAACAAAATGGAATGGGTTACTGTGATGGTCCAGAAGAAACAAATACTATTTACAGAGCAGAGTCCTGTGTGTCTGTTTTATGGAATGAGCCTGCTACCGTTTATTATTGTGTCTAGTGACTTGGACAGTACTTGGGAAAGAGGTAGAGGTCTTTGCAGAGTGAACTAGTGAATTCAGACATCTCTTTGCAGCGATGGTGTGCTGAACCTGGAGCATGGCCTTCTCTCTCCTTAATCCGGTTATTCACCTACCCGGATAAAACAAAGAACAAAGACAAAATAAAAACGTTACCCAGCATAATTACATGTTACAGATTAGCCTTGGCGGCACAGTAGTGTAGTGATTAGCGCTGTCGCCTCACAGCAAGAAGGTCCGGGTTCGAGCCCCGTGGCCGGCGAGGGCCTTTCTGTGTGGAGTTTGCATGTTCTCCCCGTGTCCGCGTGGGTTTCCTCCGGGTGCTCCGGTTTCCCCCACAGTCCAAAGACATGCAGGTTAGGTTAACTGGTGACTCTAAATTGACCGTAGGTGTGAATGTGAGTGTGAATGGTTGTCTGTGTCTATGTGTCAGCCCTGTGATGACCTGGTGACTTGTCCAGGGTGTACCCCGCCTTTCGCCCGTAGTCAGCTGGGATAGGCTCCAGCTTGCCTGCGACCCTGTAGAAGGATAAAGCGGCTACAGATAATGAGATGAGATGAGATTAGCCTTTTGCAATATAACGTTTATTAGAAGATAAACTCTGCCACAGGATCAAGTATTGCTGACTCAAACTGTCTCCAAATATTAATAACTCTTTATTTATTACCAACTAAACGTGTCATGGTAGTGGTTTTTTTTTTCTTACGTGAAAATTTTCTGTTTAGTTTCCCTTTTAGCTTTATATTAATCAGTATATATTTAAAAGTACTGTATGTACGGTACTGGAACAGCAATATCTGTCAAGCAGTGGCACGACTGAACGTCTGTATTTTCTTAAACCCAAAATGCTTGTTTTTCTGTCAAAGAACCCTTTAAGTTTAGTCAATTTTAGTACATCAGGGGATCAAAAATAACTTATGGATCCAATAACGCCAAACAGCATTTTCTTTCAATTAGAATGGCACTGAAACAATATTATTTAAGTTCATACTGACACAACTATGAAGGTGCAATTGTGGATTTTCTTATTTCTTACTTGTATAAATAACCTGGAAAATATGCAGAATATGATAAAAAATTATTTTTAAGTCATGGGCTGAGCACAAGTGCATTACGTGGCTATGAAAATTCATTTGGAAAACTGCATTACTATCTCGAGTGCTTGTTCGTGTTTACATTAGTCATTTTGTATACACTCCCCACTGCCCTTTCACTCCAGCCCAATCTCAAGTCTGTATTCAGTAAGCACTCAAAACACCCAAATAATTATCAAAAAAAAAAAAAGCATCTAAAAATCACACCAGAGCAGCGGCTACAATTATCGACACCTTAAAGATCTTTTGGCCATTGCAAAAGTAGAAAAGACTTTCAATACGTAAATTGTGCATGAATAATTACTGACAAATCCACTGGAAAAAAAACCCGAGTTGATTCCTGCTTACTTAGCATATCAGATCACATGACACCGTTCCACAATTATCGACACCTTTGTCCACAGTTATCGACACTGTTCCACAATTATCGACACCCACATGATTATTTATTATTATAAATAAATAAATAAATATTCAGTATATGGTATTAAGATAACAAAACAGTTTTTATTTAAAATTTGTTTTACATACTTATATTTAGTACAAAATATCTTTTATATAAATATATGGATGTCAGTGCTTAGGTAAATGAGGAAGTAATTCTAATGTTTGTAAACAAATTAATTGATAATGTTTAACCTGTCAGAAAATCTTTTTGTTCCACTTTCTAAGTATTTTCGTAGATCACATTTTGTTAATCATTCCTTGTTGTTTGTATTAATTTCTAGTTTTGTAGTTTACCAATAAATGTCAACAGGCAATTAACGCTGTAACCACGTGAAAATCCAGGTCAAAGGTCGCATGTCATTTCTCAAACCAAAACTTTATATTTTTACATCTAAAAATATAAAATGTCTACTGGTATTGTAATATGTGGTAGATATTTACAACAAACTGCAAAAAAATAATAAATTCTGAATGGAATAGAAAAATCTGAATATTTCAAGCATGTAATTTTTTTTATATGCTAGGAATTTAATTCTGGTCTAATTCTATTTACTGCAATAGGATTCCAAATACTCTATAAACATTCCATTCTGTTATGAATCAGAAAAAAAATATTATAAATCACAACACTTTTATTTTCTTAAAGTACTTCATTTACTTCAACAATGTTACACAAAGCTCGATCCATAACGGTTGTAATTCCACAGGGTGTCGATAATGGTGGACACCGGTGAAAGTGATTACCATTATCGACACCTCACGTGATTCTCAAACGCGAGTTTAGATACAAAATGGCGACTGTCAAATGAAAGAGGAAGAAACAAGGTAGGTTTCGACAGGGAGATCATGAAATATCAGTGAATTTGATCAGTAAAAACATGTCCATGATCTTTCCACCATGTTTACCTGCGATGATAACGTCCGGGTTTTCCTCAAATTGTTGATCGTGCTAAAAAAATTCCATCTCAGGTAACGAGCTGTGTCATCAGACGATAAGATAAAAGGGCGAGGCGAGTCTTCCAGTTGATTAATTAACCAATAATAACTGTTGTAACCAAGGGCGGGTGGTGCATAAGGGCGATTGGGCGACGCACTGCCAAAACGAAAAAAAAAAGAAGTTTTTTTTCTTTTTTTAAAACAAACTTTCACCAGCGCTGCTCGAGGCCGTTTTAATCTGTCTCTGGGTATCATTGTCCAATCAGGGTGGTCTTGCTTCTAGAGTACCGCCCCTTTTGGGGCGATTTCAGTCACGCTGAAAATCGCCCAAGAGTTCACTGATAGAGTCCCATGTTAATATATTTTTTTTCTCCTGACTGACACTTCAATGCAATCTCTATGGGTTCCGGGAGGGCTTGCCCGAACGTGCTTACGTCACTGCGAAGCGCAGCAAAGTTGCGTTCGATCCGCTCAGTTTCTGAGGTGAGATGGATGAAGAAAGCAATTCAGTGCGGTCCTTAAAAGAAGTTCCATTTAGTCAGCGATCAAATCGAGCTAAATTGGCAACAAAACAAGCTGGACCCCCCTCGACCAAATCTAAACATAAAACAAATTTCGACAAGGGGGGGAATCATATACTCGAGGTTTTACTTCAGCATGGTACTAGTGCAAATCCTGGCGAGCTGGGGGCGTCGTGGCTCAGGTGGATAAGGCACCATACCATAAATCTGGGGACCCGGGTTCGATTCCGACCCGAGGTCATTTCCTGATCCCTCCCTGTCTCTCTCTCCTGCTCATTTCCTGTCTCTACACTGTCCTATCCAATAAAGGTGAAAAAAGCCCAGAAAAAAAAAAAACAATCCTGGCAAGCTGGCTGCGAGGACGCCTCAGCGGTTTTCTGCTCACCCTGCTTACTTTTCCACCCTGGAGGCTCCACGGACAACACTGCTTGGATGGTCACTGGAGTTTCGGACATGCATCATTTGTCGGAGAAAATAAAAAAACATGAGTCATCAAAGATTCACATGGGCAGCTGCCTGAAATTTTCGGCTTTTGGGAGAGTGAACATCGCTACACAACTGGATGAGGGCTACAGGCTAGCAGTTCGCCGCCACAACGATAAGGTGAGCAAGAACAGGCACATATTAAACCGGCTCACCCAATGCGTGAAATTTTGTGGAGTGTTCGAGTTAGCTCTACGAGGCAAAGAGGAAACTGAGGGCTCCAGTCACCGTGGTGTTTTTCTGGGTTTGGTTGACTTCGTGACTCACACACACACACACAGAATCCGTTCACTTTTGATGTTTTCAATGTGCATTTTTATATTTGCCACACTTTGCTCTGAGAGTTAGCACTTTGGTAATATCCTTGGTAAATACCAGTAATTGCAAGATCTAAAGATCCACTCATCTATTTATTCAACTGCTATTGTTATGTTAGCCAACTATTTACAATGTTTTGTTACAGTAAGTGCACTTTCCTGTTGTCCTTAAGTTGCACAGTCTGTAAAATTCTTGCTGGTCATGGAGTTTGAAGTACAAAATCTATTTACAGAACATTCTGTAGAACAGTTGACTTGCTACCTACGTAGGTCAATTTACTTCAGTCCTGTGGACATTTATGGTCCGTGTAGACATAACGGGGGAAAATTGCCCCCCTGAAAAAAAATTCAGGAGCCGCCACTGGTTGTAACTGAAGCTCACCTTTGTAAAATTGTTTTTTATTGGTAAATCTGAAAAGGTGTTGATAATTATGGACTGTCGATAATTGTAGCCGCTGCTTTATTTCAGGAAAAAAAAAACTTAACAAGAAATGCAGTAAAACCAGAATACACACTCAATGCAAACATTTTTGTAAATGTTACAGTCATTCCCTTTACTGCCAGCACCTCAACAACTGAGCCACCACAACTAGTTTAACTAGCTTTCACTGATTCAGTGTAATAATTTAGTACAAATAATAGTCATTTAGTACAAATAATAGTCATTTACGTAGTACAAATGGTAATCATTTAGTATACCTGCACCAGGCGGTGAAGGTGGCTGGATCACTGAAAGCTAGCTGAACTAGTTGTGGCAGGTCAGTGATCAAGGCGCTGCCAGTAAATTACTGCAAAATTTACACTTTTTTTTTTTGTACAGTGAGTGTGAATTCTGGTTTTACTACATTTTGTGTGTGTACGGTATTTTAGTAAAGGGTAATGATTTGATGATCTTTTTGAACACACAACAGAATGTAATTTTCATTCACTGCCAGATGCCACATTGCTCTAGTTGAAATCAAATGATGCTTTTTTGACAGATATCAATATGTACTTGAGATAAAGCCCAAATCTGTGTACGATTTGCACTCATTTGGATAGAAATCAGTGTGTGGCTCCTGAATGGTGCAACAGAAGAGCGTTTGCCCTGTCGTCCAGAGTTTGCAAGGCTGAAGCCTGACAATACCAAAGCCGTCAGTGGCTGGGAGTGCAAGAGAGCAAAACCCGCCGTGACCTGTGGATGGCATACTCACTCTCCCCATCAATCATAGTGACACTAGACAATCACGGGCATCTGTGAGCTCATGTATGCCAAAGTGGGTGGTTACAAGAATAATAATAAAAAAAAAGTGTGTGTTTTATTACCTGCACCAGTATATCTGATAAATGTGTGTCACTGGCTCTCTGTCTCATAGCTGTGTTGAGTTCCTGAACGAACCATGAGCCTTTCTTTGTGTTCCTCATTGCAGCAGTGCCTAAGTTCAGACAAAGAAGCAGACACATAGTAATACATTTAAAAGGTGTGGGCACACTCAGAGTCAGTACTCCCCCTCCATAATTCACAACACAACACAACACGTGTCAGGTATTATCATAGCTGCTAGGTTGCATATAGGGGAAATAAACCTGTTGAACGATTATGTAGTTACAGTGGGGCAAAAACGTATTTAGTCAGTCACCAATTGTGCAAGTTCTCCCGCTTAAAAAGATGAGAGAGGCCTGTAATTTTCATCATAGGTACACTTCAACTATGAGAGACAGAATGGGGGGAAAGAATCCAGGAAATCACATTGTAGGATTTTTAATGAATTAATTGGTAAATTCCTCGGTAAAATAAGTATTTGGTCACCTACAAACAAGCAAGATTTCTGGCTCTCACAGACCTGTAACTTCTTCTTTAAGAGGCTCCTCTGTCCTCCACTCGTTACCTGTATTAATGGCACCTGTTTGAACTCGTTATCAGTATAAAAGACACCTGTCCACAACCTCAAACAGTCACACTCCAAACTCCACTATGGCCAAGACCAAAGAGCTGTCAAAGGACACCAGAAACAAAATTGTAGACCTGCACCAGCCTGGGAAGACTGAATCTGCAATAGGTAAGCAGCTTGGTGTGAAGAAATCAACTGTGGGAGCAATTATTAGAAAATGGAAGACATACAAGACCACTGATAATCTCCCTCGATCTGGGGCTCCACGCAAGATCTCACCCCGTGGGGTCAAAATGATCACAAGAACGGTGAGCAAAAATCCCAGAACCACACGGGGGGACCTAGTGAATGACCTGCAGAGAGCTGGGACTAAATAACAAAGGCTACCGTCAGTAACACACTACGCCGCCAGGGACTCAAATCCTGCAGTGCCAGACGTGTCCCCCTGCTTAAGCCAGTACATGTCCAGGCCCGTCTGAAGTTTGCTAGAGAGCACTTGGATGATCCAGAAGAGGATTGGGAGAATGTCATATGGTCAGATGAAACCAAAATAGAACTTTTTGGTAAAAACTCAACTTGTCGTGTTTGGAGGAGAAAGAATGCTGAGTTGCATCCAAAGAACACCATACCTACTGTGAAGCATGGGGGTGGAAACATCATGCTTTGGGGCTGTTTTTCTGCAAAGGGACCAGGACGACTGATCCGTGTAAAGGAAAGAATGAATGGGGCCATGTATCGTGAGATTTTGAGTGAAAACCTCCTTCCATCAGCAAGGGCATTGAAGATGAAACATGGCTGGGTCTTTCAGCATGACAATGATCCCAAACACACCGCCCGGGCAATGAAGGAGTGGCTTCGTAAGAAGCATTTCAAGGTCCTGGAGTGGCCTAGCCAGTCTCCAGATCTCAACCCCATAGAAAATCTTTGGAGGGAGTTGAAAGTCCATGTTGCCCAGCGACAGCCCCAAAACATCACTGCTCTAGAGGAGATCTGCATGGAGGAATGGGCCAAAATACCAGCAACAGTGTGTGAAAACCTTGTGAAGACTTACAGAAAACGTTTGACCTCTGTCATTGCCAACAAAGGGTATATAACAAAGTATTGAGATGAACTTTTGTTATTGACCAAATACTTATTTTCCACCATAATTTGCAAATAAATTCTTTAAAAATCAGACAATGTGATTTTCTGGATTTTTTTTCTCATTTTGTCTCTCATAGTTGAGGTATACCTATGATGAAAATTACAGGCCTCTCTCATCTTTTTAAGTGGGAGAACTTGCACAATTGGTGACTGACTAAATACTTTTTTGCCCCACTGTATATATGCACACAAAGACATAAATGGATACACACTGAAACCTTTGAGAGTGGCAAAACCGCAGATCATGTCGGATCTCTGGGGCAGTTTCACTCGCAGTCTCTTGCCCTCTTCATTTGTTCTGTTCTGTCTGTCAAGGTTGTCCTCTCTCCCTGCATCGCTCTGCTCACAGTCTGTAGGCTGCATCGCATCATCACCATCTAACTGGTCCACACCACAGTCCATCTCCTCTGAAAGAAAAACGCTATAAGAATCAGAAAACAGCTTGCTGGGAGCTCCATGTTCGCAGCAGATTTTGTCTGGATATAACTAATCGTTTTAAATGAGCGTGACTAAGTAATTGCACCAACCTCCTCTACAGGCCTGAATGAAGAACATTTTTGGCTTGTTTTGAAGCAAGGGGCAACGTGCGTTATCAAACCTCTCAAACACCCAGTCCAACTGTAATACAGAAAGAGGCTCTCAGTGCTGTGCAAATTAAATAAGCAATTATTAATCACTCCTCACTGTGAAAATCAGCTCTTCCAGGCAGCAACTAATTGATTTCTACCTGTAGAGAAATTAAGGACACTGCAATGGCACCGTTCTGTGTTTGAATACGGATGCCACTGTTGCTATTTATTAGTTCCGAAAAAAGGCTTACCTCCAGCAGCTTCCCATCAACGCCGTAAACGGAGCCCTCCACTCCATGAGACAGCAAACACACAACACAGCAGTCAGACACAGCGTGCTCCGGCTGCCGAGCAAACTGCTCTATACAGGTCTGCATGGCCTGAAAGACAAACAGCAATGTGGATTTTAAACGCACTTTTACAAACCATTATAAACCAACAACTGCAAACTCACCGTCTACACCGACCACAATGCACTGGCACAACGCACACAAGACATATGACAGACCTTATGCACAGGCCTACTTAATTCTCGGTTTGTTTGCTAAGACGAAGCGGAGTGAGATGTACCTGGACAGTGAGATTTTTTTGCAGGCTCACTGTGAAGTCCAGCTCAGTAAAGAGTCTCCTTAGCACCTCCTCATCTACCTCTCCTCCTCTCCGTGTGTCCAGCTCTGATAACTCACACTTGAAGTGCACGTTACTCAACACCAGTGCACGACCACGTGGACTAGACCTCATTGGGTAAGCCTGAAGAAACAGAGAGAAGAGGAAATGTGTGTGCGCAGTGTGACTGGTAGCACTCAGGTCGGTGAGTATGTGCCTATACACAGTGGAACAACCAGACCTCAGGGGCGTGTGTACTGTACGTGTGCGTGTTCCTGCGCACAGTGAAACAGGCAGGATTCTGGTAGGAGTGTGTGTGTGTGTGTGTGTATATGTTTGGGCACAGCGTGATAAGTAGAACTCAGCTGTGTGTGTGTGCGCATGTATGGAATGCCATTTGAGACTCATTTATGCGCGAACAGAAAACCAACATTGAGCGCATGGCACCTGTTTTGAGCGAACAGAAGACCGATATTGAGCGCAGAAACGTGTTTTGAGCGAGCACATAAATTATACTTTGAAGGGGGGAATGAATCTCTGTGCGCAACAACATCCCTCTGCGCGCTCTCTTTCAATCTCCTCCGCTCGCTCCGTATGATCTCTGTCGCGCTCGCTCAATTTCACCAGCGCTCGCTCAAATCCTGTACAGTGCGTTCCATTTGTGCCACGACTGTCGGCCAATCACAACTATCCCAACTTCTCCCAGCTACTCTGATTGGTCAGGTTGCCCGCCAATCCAACCCTGGCGGATAGTTGTGATTGGCCGACAGTCGTGGCACAAATGGAACGCACTAGGGCTGTAACGATACACCCAACTCACGATTCGATTCGTATCGCGATTTTTGACCCACGATTCGATATGCCCACGATTTTTTAAAAATGTTTTTTTAAAGTAGTAAATTTGACTTATTAACATTTACTTACTTACATTAACTATTTAATAACAAATAATTCAGACCACTGCAGAGAATGAGTAATATGTATGCAAAAATGAACAAATCCAAAGATTGTTTTATTTCTCAAAATAATACTGTTGAGCCGGAAGCTCTGTTTTTTTCGGTTCTGAAAAAGTCATTTTTCCAAATCGTGTAAATCTGTTAAGATTTTTTTTGGGGGGGGGGGGGTGGCTCTCTCACTGTCTCACTCTCATAGGGCCAATGATTTTCTGTGATCGCGGAAAACAGATGGAAATTACGGAATTTTTATGGTGAAACATTGCTCGCGTGTCAAAATGTAACTGCCGCAGAAGGCTTCCGCCCAAGCAGACATGCCTTCAGTGTTGCCAGATATTGCTAACGTTTTCCACCCCAAAATATGTTCAAAACCAGCCAAAAAGCACCTGAACCTGCCCAATCTGGCAACACTGCATGCCTTTCCGGTCAAGTGATTGTGATTGGCTTGTGGCACACCTAGCCAGCCAATGAGCTGCTTGTTTACAGATTCGCTCCTGATTGTGATTGGCTTGTGGCACACCTAGCCAGCCAATGAGCTGCTTGTTTACAGATTCGCTCCCCGCGTCGCAACCAGAATGGCGACCACTTAAAAGAAATGAATGCTCTGCCAGTGGCGAGTGTGGACGTTGCGTGACTCGCAGAAGATTGTCGCAGGTCGGCGAAAAAACGACTTACTAATAGATATAAAAAAAAAAGTAATTTAAGTAAGTTTAAAATGTAATTTAAATAAAAAGTAAAGTATTCATAAATTGAAGTTTGGAAGCGCCTCTGTTTTTGGGCTGAGGAGAAGTTTGAAAGGGTGTACCGCGATTCTGCCTTCTTGTATCGCGATATGGATCGTGGCTCTGTGTATCGCGATTTCGATTTCGATACGCATATCGTTACAGCCCTAGAACGCACTGTACAGGATTTGAGCGAGTGCTGGTGAAATTGAGTGAGCGCGACAGAGATCATACGGAGCGAGCGGAGGAGATTGAAAGAGAGCGCGCAGAGGGCTGTTGTTGCGCACAGAGATTCATTCCCCCCTTCAAAGTATAATTTATGTGCTCGCTCAAAACACGTTTCTGCGCTCAATATCGGTCTTCTGTTCGCTCAAAACAGGTGCCATGCGCTCAATGTTGGTTTTCTGTTCGCACTTAAATGAGTCTCAAATGGCATTCCATACACGTGTGTGTGTGTGTATACCTGTGCACAGTGAGACAGATAGAACTCCTGCGTACAGGGGAGCACAGCACTGGTCACAGGACTGTCAGCATCTAAGCACATCTCCATAGACTCTAAAGGGTCAAAAGAACCATATTAACCTTCACATACTGCAGTAGTGCAGGTGAGACAGCAATCACTTTAATGTCTAAACTGCACATTTGTGTGTCTGAATAATCAACTGTTATCATAGTTTTATATACGGTATGACATCATCAATACTTTGAATATCTTAAATGGCTACTTAATTATTTTCCTGTATATCTCTATAATTTGCATGCACACGTGTGCACACACACACTCACCCTGGGTGCGAGCTCTTTTAGCAAGTACTGCACTCTCTTCAGTTGGAAGCATAAGATTCGGCTCTGCAAACTTCTACAAACGACACAACACACAATCAAGTCTGAGTTTAAACTGGTTAAGCTAGCTGTAGTTGTAAAGTAAGTCAGCTATTCCTTTACCTCTCATACAAAGCAATTTGTGATGGGTGAATACCAGGGATTATGGGTTTGAAAGCTGATGACTGATTAAAATCTTTTCTGTTGCTTCTCTGACTCATTCAAGATCGCCAGGGTCTTAGGGTGTGGCACCATGAGCAAGCTGAGCAAGTGTTTCCTATCTCGCTATTTCAAGAAACAACTCAAACTGCCTTATTACTTAGACATATTTATGCAATTAACACGGATCTCAGATCATGCTAAACTACGATCAGCTCGCACTTGTTATTTATTTCTCTTCACTGGAATATTAAAGGCAAAGAATGAACCCAGATCAGTATACTCACTCTGTGAGAACAGGAGTAAAGTGCTGGTTACTGATTAACCAAAGAATTAGTCATCATCTCATCTCATTATCTCTAGCTGCTTTATCCTTCTACAGGGTCGCAGGCGAGCTGGAGCCTATCCCAGCTGACTACGGGCGAAAGGCGGGGTACACCCTGGACAAGTCGCCAGGTCATCACAGGGCTGACACATAGACACAGACAACCATTCACACTCACATTCACACCTACGGTCAATTTAGAGTCACCAGTTAACCTAACCTGCATGTCTTTGGACTGTGGGGGAAACCGGAGCACCTGGAGGAAACCCACGCGGACACGGGGAGAACATGCAAACTCCACACAGAAAGGCCCTCGCCGGCCCCGGGGCTCGAACCCGGACCTTCTTGCTGTGAGGCGACAGCGCTAACCACTACATCACCGTGCCGCCCCATGTATAACATTAGATTTGAAATATTACATTACAGGCATTTAGCAGACGCTCTTATCCAGAGCGATGTACAACATACCCAAAATGGCCTGGGGAGCGGTTAGGTGCCTTGCTCGAGGCACTTCAGCCATTCCTGCTGGTCCAGGGAATCAAACCGGTGACCACTTGGTCCCAAAGCTGCTTCTCTAACCATTAGGCCATGGCTTCCCCATCATAAAGGCAGCCTGTACTATAAGATACTGACAAACTAAATTTAGGCATATGTCAATGTAAATTTCACTTAAGTTATAGTAAGTTGTCTTAACACAGTATTGATACAGTTGATATTGCTTAAGCTGATGCTTTTTACATTGATCTAAGAATGAAGAAACAAAACAATACCTAGCTATTAAGAAGACAAAAACTATCCCTGTGTCCGAAATCGCTCCCGACTCACTATATAGGGCACTATATAGTGAGGACGCCATTTTGTAGTGCTGTCCGAAACGATAGTGAGAATTATTACACCCTATATAGTGCACTCAAAGTATCCCACAATGCATCACGAAAAGTAGTGTACAACCGATGGTCACTAACCAAGCAATATATCCCATCATGCATGTTGGATTGATGAGACAAGATAGAAAGAAAATCTGAACGTACCGGTAGTGTAACTCTTTCCCTTTGGACGCATAATAGAACCTCCCATTGCTAGGGCTACACATGGAGTCATGCATATTTGCATAAAAGAAAACAAACTTCCACATATAAGTTATAATTTTATTGAACTGTGAAACTGTGGCCCATAACCTCTTAACGGGTACACAGATTTGCACTAAACCTTGTGTGTCAACACTTCACATTAGGTACAAGATCTGATTACATTTTGTCGGCCAACACTTTCAAGATGGCCAACCTTTTGTTTGTGGAATAATCTTTTGAACAGGTGAACAGATTTGCACAAAAAATCTTATGTGCTTAGGTACATCAACTCATTACATTTAAATCAGGTCAAATGGCAAACACGAACCCACACACACACACAAAGCGCACGCACACATGGGTGCACACACACATGACAAAGACAAGACACACACCCTAAAGATACAAAACACACATAACCCAAGCCCTATTTTGGCAGTCTCTCAACACATTGCCAAGTTTGCTTAAGATAGTCATTTGCACCAGTCCTGTAGTCGTGAAGGCCCGTGGGCAGAGTCAACACCTTCCTCCCAGAGATCAGTGTTTTAGAGGGTTAATCTTAATCATTTGAACAGTTCAACAGATTTGCTCATCACATTTTGGATGCCTCAAATGGCGCGCGCACAACGCACCAGGCGCGCACACACAACGCACCAGGCACACACACACACAACGCATTACATGTGCCTCAGTTGTTTGACCTTTTCTTCGATCAACTTTTCAATGAACGCCTCTCGCCGATTGCCATCTACCGCCTTTAGCCAGTCTTTAAAATCAGGTTCCTCCAGCCAGAGGTCTGAAAATTTGCATTTCCCCATTGTTTAATTCTCGTGCAGATGTCGCCAGTCAGGTTAACAGATAGATTCGACTAGAGCCGTATAAACAAAGTCAGTCTCGTACAACCCCGATTCCAAAAAAGTTGGGACAAAGTACAAACTGTAAATAAAAACGGAATGCAATGATGTGGAAGTTTCAACATTCCATATTTTGTTCAGAATAGAACATAGATGACATATCAAATGTTTAAAGTGAGAAAATGTATCATTTAAAGAGAAAAATTAGGTGATTTTAAATTTCATGACAACAACACATCTCAAAAAAGTTGGGACAAGGCCATGTTTCCCACTGTGAGACATCCCCTTTTCTCTTTACAACAGTCTGTAAACGTCTGGGGACTGAGGAGACAAGTTGCTCAAGTTTAGGGATAGGAATGTTAACCCATTCTTGTCTAATGTAGGATTCTAGTTGCTCAACTGTCTTAGGTCTTTTTTGTCGTATCTTCCGTTTTATGATGTGCCAAATGTTTTCTATGGGTGAAAGATCTGGACTGCAGGCTGGCCAGTTCAGTACCCGGACCCTTCTTCTACGCAGCCATGATGCTGTAATTGATGCAGTATGTGGTTTGGCATTGTCATGTTGGAAAATGCAAGGTCTTCCCTGAAAGAGACGTCGTCTGGATGGGAGCATATGTTGCTCTAGAACCTGGATATCCCTTTCAGCATTGATGGTGTCTTTCCAGATGTGTAAGCTGCCCATGCCACACGCACTAATGCAACCCCATACCATCAGAGATGCAGGCTTCTGAACTGAGCGCCGATAACAACTCGGGTCGTCCTTCTCCTCTTTAGTCCGAATGACACGGCGTCCCTGATTTCCATAAAGAACTTCAAATTTTGATTCGTCTGACCACAGAGCAGTTTTCCACTTTGCCACAGTCCATTTTAAATGAGCCTTGGCCCAGAGAAGACGTCTGCGCTTCTGGATCATGTTTAGATACGGCTTCTTCTTTGAACTATAGAGTTTTAGCTGGCAACGGCGGATGGCACGGTGAATTGTGTTCACAGATAATGTTCTCTGGAAATATTCCTGAGCCCATTTTGTGATTTCCAATACAGAAGCATGCCTGTATGTGATGCAGTGCCATCTAAGGGCCCGAAGATCATGGGCACCCAGTATGGTTTTCCGGCCTCGACCCTTACACACAGAGATTCTTCCAGATTCTCTGAATCTTTTGATGATATTATGCACTGTAGATGATGATATGTTCAAACTCTTTGCAATTTTACACTGTCGAACTCCTTTCTGATATTGCTCCACTATTTGTCGGCGCAGAATTAGGGGGATTGGTGATCCTCTTCCCATCTTTACTTCTGAGAGCCGCTGCCACTCCAAGATGCTCTTTTTATACCCAGTCATGTTAATGACCTATTGCCAATTGACCTGATGAGTTGCAATTTGGTCCTCCAGCTGTTCCTTTTTTGTACCTTTAACTTTTCCAGCCTCTTATTGCCCCTGTCCCAACTTTTTTGAGATGTGTTGCTGTCATGAAATTTCAAATGAGCCAATACTTGGCATGAAATTTCAAAATGTCTCACTTTCGACATTTGATATGTTGTCTATGTTCTATTGTGAATACAATATCAGTTTTTGAGATTTGTAAATTATTGCATTCCGTTTTTATTTACAATTTGTACTTTGTCCCAACTTTTTTGGAATCGGGGTTGTACTAAACAATCTCTGGTATAAATTTATACTGGATTCGACCGTTATTGGAATTCAATGCGCATGCGCCACCAACTCCTCACTGCGGTCCTCCTCGATACATAAAAATAAATTCGCCCAAATGTAGTAATTTATGGATATTATGGCATGCAGGTTAATTAAACGAATTAGAAAACACATAGGCCCAGTTGGATGGGGGTCAAAAAAATTTTCTACCACGTCAGATTACGTTTACTACCTTTTACTACTTTTTACTGGCCATAATTTAGCCTATTTTAATTAACTACCTTTTACTACCTTTTAAAACCCCGCGGGAACCCTGCTATCAGTTTATGCTTCAGAACGCATATGTAATGAAATTAACACAGACCACCACGGGCAGAGAATATTACTTGGTAGAAAAAAAAAACTCACTCTGATGATAAAGTTTTCAATAATAATTGCATATGAAACTGAAATTAGTGAAAAGATTTAAAAGCTCCTTTTACTTTTGGATTGGATTATGGCATTTCTATGCCTCACCTCCTGGTCTCTCCTTTTCTTAGCAGGTGAGCTGTCCTGTGTGAAAGAGATTTCACTCTCACTCTGTGTAGGTGAGCTCTGAAACCATATTTGTTCAAGACTTTGGTTATAAACACACACTTGTCTCTGGAATTTGTACCTCTCTGAACAGGTGTGAAACATGCTTGTTCCCTCACCTCTCGGTTTCTGAACCGAATCAGCAAGTTGGACAGGTGCTCCTGCTCGGTCTCTTTAAGAGCTGCGCAGAAGGTGCTGAAAGCTCGAGGGCCACGTTTTGGGAGTAGCGCTAGCAAACGCCAGCTCCTCTTTTGGGATGTTGTCTCCGCCTGCAAGATTCAAATCATGACATGGTCAAACACTGTTACTACAGAGACTCAGATTTGCTTTTCAGTCATGAACAGCCAAAAATGCACGGTCTTTAAAAATCAGTCACTGTCCACCACAGACAACTACTGAGTGTATATTCAGGTATAATGGCTGATTTTGGCAGAAGATAGTTGAAGTAATCGGTTCATTCAGACCCTCCCTTTAACCCCTTCAATGCCCTTGGACGAGTCATGTACGTCATGAAATCTTTTACCGCTGTGCCTTATGACGTACGCTACTTGTCATAAACACCTCCTTTTATGTACCTTACATGGCACATTACTTTTACTTCACAGTGGCACATATGAATTACAGTCATGCCTAAAACATTCTTCCGTCATAAGGCACAGCGGTAAAAGATTTCATGACGTACGTGACTCGTCCAAGGGCATTGAAGGGGTTAAAGCTAGGGCCGGTATTTATTTTTGAAGCATTTTCTGTTATATTTCTTAAACTACCCAAGGGAAGTTTTCTGGGCATGCCCCACCGGGAGGAGACCCCGGGGCAGACCCAGGACACGCTGGAGAGATTACACCTCTCGGCTGGCCTGGGAACGCCTCGGTATTCCCCCGGAAGAGCTGGTGGAGGTGGCCGGGGAGAGGGAAGTCTGGGCTGCTCTGCTTAGGCTGCTACCCCTGCGACCCGGATCCAGATAAGCGGGAGAAGATGGATGGATGGATTTCTTGAACTTCTCTTTACATCCCAACAGCAATGAATAAATCAAATGCTCTGACAATAAAAAAGGGAAAAATCTGTCATTTGTGCCAGTCGCAGGGCTGTAAAAAGCCCGTCAAAGCACTTTATTCATTCAGTCCAATGCCTCTCTACCTACCGACCTGCGTACACTCTGCCTGTCCACTCAGTGCACATGACCAGAGTCTTCTACAAGGCGATTAGGCAAACATACTGTCAATACTGAAACACTGAGGTTGGGATTTTTCGGTTTGCTACTTTCAAAATCTAGCTCACTTTTGCTGGTTTCTCCAAAATTACCTACCCTACCTTTAAACACATGAACTCCTGAGGCCACAGTTTCCCAACATTGGTTCTGGAGTGTCCCTGTCCTACATATTTTAGTGCAGCCCAACACACCTCATTCAATTAACAGCTCTTTCTGAGTAGACACGTGTGTGTTGGAAGCAGGGAAAACACTAAAATGTGCAGGACAGGGTTAGAAATGCCTGAGTGCTACTGAAATCAGGAATCCTTCGAAATCAACAGGCAGTTATACCCTTTTTCACTGCCTGGTGCAGCTCGACTCGACTCACATTTCTGGGTTTTCCATCAGGCCAAAGTTAAGGATAGCAGCTGGTAACTGCTACTTTTTTTGGTATCACCTCCGTCGAGGTTCCTGAGGCAATACTAAAAGGTGACGTGAAAACATTGCGGACTGTTGACTGCTCAGAGAGAATCGTATCACTGTATCATTGTTGTGCGAGACACGATGTCTTGAACAAACCCTCCATTTTTAAATAGTGTTATCTCATCTCATCATCTCTAGCCGCTTTATCCTGTTCTACAGGGTCGCAGGCAAGCTGGAGCCTATCCCAGCTGACTACGGGTGAAAGGCGGGGTACACCCTGGACAAGTCGCCAGGTCATCACAGGGCTGACACATAGACACAGACAACCATTCACAATCACATTCACACCTACAGTCAATTTAGAGTCACCAGTTAACCTAACCTGCATGTCTTTGGACTGTGGGGGAAACCGGAGCACCCGGAGGAAACCCACGCGGACACGGGGAGAACATGCAAACTCCGCACAGAAAGGCACTCGCCGGCCACGGGGCTCGAACCCGGACCTTCTTGCTGTGAGGTCACAGCGCTAACCAGTACACCACCGTGCCGCCTAAATAGTGTTACAGTATATTTATCTGTTATGCTTCACTGAATTTATGTGCTTTCACCGCACACGTGCATGTTTGTGTGTGTGCACGCGAAATGGTGTTATGTCAAGCTGAAGTTGCAACAGTGTCACATTTCTAATGTGTTTTGTTAAACAAACAAATAAAAACCAGCATAAAAAAAGCTGCATCCAGACTGTCATGACGTAATGGTAACAGCATAAAGTGCCATCAGTTTACAAACAGCAAAAAAGCTGCGCTCTCTATGGTGTAATGATTAAAGCACAAAGCTTTCACTCAGAGAACCCGGCTTCCTGTCCCTACTCAGGATGTTTTATTTGGGGAAGTTTTGCTGCAGGTAACTCATTTAAAATTGGCCAGCCTGTACTGATATTTTGCCTAAACTTTCCCCAAATAAAACATGCTGAGCGGGGACACGAACCTGCATGAAAATCCTGCGCTTTAACCATTACACTACAGCTTGGGCTCAGTTTTTTACGCCTTTTTTTTTCTGTTTAACAAAAGGAGTTAGAAACATGACAAATTGTGCTAACTTCAGCTTGACATAACACCGTTTTGTGTGCACACACACAAATATGTACAACCCCGATTCCAAAAAAGTTGGGACAAAGTACAAATTGTAAATAAAAACGGAATGCAATGATGTGGAAGTTTCAGAATTCCATATTTTATTCAGAATAGAATATAGATGACATATCAAATGTTTAAACTGAGAAAATGTATCATTTAAAGAGAAAAATTAGGTGATTTTAAATTTCATGACAACAACACATCTCAAAAAAGTTGGGACAAGGCCATGTTTACCACTGTGAGACATCCCCTTTTCTCTTTACAACAGTCTGTAAACGTCTGGGGACTGAGGAGACAAGTTGCTCAAGTTTAGGGATAGGAATGTTAACCCATTCTTGTCCAATGTAGGATTCTAGTTGCTCAACTGTCTTAGGTCTTTTTTGTCGTATCTTCCGTTTTATGATGCGCCAAATGTTTTCTATGGGTGAAAGATCTGGACTGCAGGCTGGCCAGTTCAGTACCCGGACCCTTCTTCTACGCAGCCATGATGCTGTAATTGATGCAGTATGTGGTTTGGCATTGTCATGTTGGAAAATGCAAGGTCTTCCCTGAAAGAGACGTCGTCTGGATGGGAGCATATGTTGCTCTAGAACCTGGATATACCTTTCAGCATTGATGGTGTCTTTCCAGATGTGTAAGCTGCCCATGCCACACACACTAATGCAACCCCATACCATCAGAGATGCAGGCTTCTGAACTGAGCGCTGATAACAACTTGGGTCGTCCTTCTCCTCTTTAGTCCGAATGACACGGCGCCCCTGATTTCCATAAAGAACTTCAATTTTTGATTCGTCTGACCACAGAACAGTTTTCCACTTTGCCACAGTCCATTTTAAATGAGCCTTGGCCCAGAGAAGACGTCTGCGCTTCTGGATCATGTTTAGATACGGCTTCTTCTTTGAACTATAGAGTTTTAGCTGGCAACGGCGGATGGCACGGTGAATTGTGTTCACAGATAATGTTCTCTGGAAATATTCCTGAGACAATTTTGTGATTTCCAATACAGAAGCATGCCTGTATGTGATGCAGTGCCGTCTAAGGGCCCGAAGATCACGGGCACCCAGTATGGTTTTCCGGCCTTGACCCTTACCCACAGAGATTCTTCCAGATTCTCTGAATCTTTTGATGATATTATGCACTGTAGATGATGATATGTTCAAACTCTTTGCAATTTTACACTGTCGAACTCCTTTCTGATATTGCTCCACTATTTGTCGGCGCAGAATTAGGGGGATTGGTGATCCTCTTCCCATCTTTACTTCTGAGAGCCGCTGCCACTCCAAGATGCTCTTTTTATACCCAGTCATGTTAATGACCTATTGCCAATTGACCTAATGAGTTGCAATTTGGTCCTCCAGCTGTTCCTTTTTCTACCTTTAACTTTTCCAGCCTCTTATTGCCCCTGTCCCAACTTTTTTGAGATGTGCTGCTGTCATGAAATTTCAAATGAGCCAATACTTGGCATGAAATTTCAAAATGTCTCACTTTCGACATTTGATATGTTGTCTATTGTGAATACAATATCAGTTTTTAAGATTTTTAAATTATTGCATTCCGTTTTTATTTACAATTTGTACTTTGTCCCAACGTTTTTGGAATCGGGGTTGTACAACTCATCAAAAGAAAAGGGAGTCAACTGAAAAGAAGTCCACTGATTTTGTTTCACTGAATATTAGACAGAGTAAGGCCCTGTCCACACGGCAACGGATTCAGGTGAATCCGATACAATTGCTTATCGTTTAGGCCTGGCGTCCACACGGCACCGGCGTTTTGGGTGCCCAAAACACAATCTTTTTGAGAATGGGTTCCAGAGTGGAAAGATCTGGCAACGTTGCCGGTGTGAAGTCGTCTGGATGAGTAGAACGGATTTGTTTACGATGACGTCACAACCACATGACTGTCAATGCTTCACGCCGGGTAGAAGTGTAACGAATATCACCAGGAAAAAGCCTTACAGAGCACTAGTGAGAGTGAAACATGAGCTTGGATATTATTATTATTATTATCATTATTATTATTATGTTCAGTGTTAGTTCACAGTAGTAATGCAAGAAGCAGAATAGTGACAGTAATAGTGAAGCAAAAACATGCAATTGTACAAACACTGCAGCTCTACAGCAAAATATTCATTTATGAAATGGTCTGATTCTTAACACCAGTAGTGCCAATGATCTTCTCATTGCGATGCGAGTTGTCAACAAATCCTATAACTTGGTTCATGAAACGCGCTTACAAAATATTTTCACTGTGAATATTTATTGTGTAATGGTGCAAAGTGAGAGAGAGAGAGAGAGAGATTAGCCCGTAGGGCAGAGTCAATCCCGCCAGCAAAAATAGCGAAAAAAAGGAGCGATCTCACCTCTTCAGATGATGGTTTAAGTCCGACAATACATTCCTCAAAAAGGGCGTAGAGGAGCAAATTAATCCATCAACGTAGCATTCAATTTATTCCGGACCATTAAAGACGCCGCCTTCCGCGTAGAATCATACGTCATCCTCGCCGCCATATTGGATAGGTCAAAGCGGAGAATAAAGATTAGCTGCGTTTAACTGTACCAACAGGTTTACCGTCCAAACGAGATCACATGGGATTACCTTTCACAGGTGAGAAACAACAAATTATTCCATCAACGTGTAGTATTCAATTTATTCCGGACCATTAAAGACGCCGCCTTCCGCGTAGAATCATACGTCATCCTCGCCGCCATATTGGATAGGTCAAAGCAGAGAATAAAGATTAGCTGCGTTTAACTGTACCAACAGGTTTGCCGTCCAAACGAGATCACATGGGATTACCTTTCACAGGTGAGACTGGAAAAATACTTTCATTGTATTTGGTCATTATAATGTAATTTTACGAACAGATTTTCCTGACTTTGTGGCTAATATGAAGTCTCGCGCATAATAGTTTATGCGCATGCGTCCTTACTTCTTCTATTGTTCTCGTGTCTCCGAAGGGACTGTCTTACAGCGCCCCTAAAGGTGTGGCATGTGTATTGCATTGTTTTCAGCAAGCGTTGCGTTGCCATATGGACCTGATATTTTACTGATTGTTGCCCATTTGGACGCGATATATTTTTAAATAACATCTCGTTGCCGTTGTCGTGTGGATGTAGCCTAAAACGGGGTGGGTTTCCCAAAAGCCTCCTAACGCTAAGACCATCTTAACTAGGAGACAGAGTGTTCATTGTGATGCTCGAGCTACCACTCAGTGATGATCTTTGTGCTATGATGCTTTTGGGAAACCTACCCCTGTTTACTGTAAACACTGTTTAACACACTTTTCAAGAAAGAACTATAAATAAAGTCAAATAATAATTAACAATTATTAATTAATTAATAAAAAAAGGCCGCCCCCCCCAAAAAAGGGCGGCACGGTGGTGTAGTGGTTAGCACTGTCGCCTCACAGCAAGAAGGTCCTGGGTTTGAGCCTAGTGGTCGACGAGGGCCTTTCTGTGCGGAGTTTGCATGTTCTCCCCGTGGGTTTCCTCCGGGTGCTCCGGTTTCCCCCACAGTCCAAAGACATGCAGTTAGGTTAACGTGGGTCGGCCTTGGGCTGAAGTGCCCTTGAGCAGGGTACCTAACCCCTGACTGATCCTCACAAAGTGCATGCTTCTCATCTCGCCTCGAGGTTTTGATGCTGGATGATCCGACAACCAAGTCACCTTGAACTTGTCATAGCGAATCTTTTTTTCTTTGGAGAATTCATTATTCATGATCACCAGAGCATGTTTTTTTGTTTTGTTTTGTGTTTAAAAACAAATACTAGCATGATTTGTTGTAACATGTGACCTCATTGCTGATTGACTAGAACCATAACGAGAGCCAATGGAATGGCGCGATAGAGCGATACAGTTTAGATTCAACATCATTAAGGTGTCGTTCCACTGGCTCTCGGCATCACTTAATATGACTATTTGACTCTATAGGCTTGTATCCCCTGTGCTGAAAACAGCTAAAGCGAGATCATAAAAGCAAATACAACAGTGTTCACTGATTATTTTGTAATGCGGTATTTTTTCAAACTAAAAGCGGTAGGCAGTATTCACCTGTTAAAATCGGTAGACTACCACGTGAATCGGTTGGTAAGGATGTAAACAATGGAAACACAGATAGCCCTTTTCCACCAAATCAGTTCCAGGGCTGGTTTGGGGCCAGTGCTGGTGCTAGTTCACAACTCGTTCAACTTGCGAGCCAGCTGAGAACCAGCTTGCTTTTCCATAGCTCGGGGTGCTAAGGGGAGCCACGTCATTACGTCGCTGTATACGTCAGTTACGTCGCTGTATACGTCAGTTATGTCGCTGCGTTTGCATAAACCTTGGTGCGAACATCGAAGCAACAACAACATGGAGAAGAAGAAGCAGCAACAACAACAACAACAATAATGGATGACTTCGCGTTTGTACAGCTGCTACTTCTCGTCGCTTAAAAATGGTGACCTTTCGCGGTCTTGCTATTGTTGTTGGTCTTAACAACTCCGCCCCCCCGCTGACGTAAGCGGTTCTTTCCTCTGGCCCAGCAAAGAGTTGGTGCTAGCCTGGAACCATTTTTTCAGGCCCCAGAGCCAGTTCTTTGTCAGTGGAAACAGAAAACCCGGTTCCAAACTAAGCACTGGCCCTGAACCAGCCCTGGAACTGCTTTGGTGGAAAAGGGGCAAGAGAAAACCAGTTGCATCCTACTTCACACACTGGTTAAAGGAGAACCTAAGTCATTTTAAACTTGCTTTATTTCTTAATTAACGTGTTATTCAATTACGTTTTCGGTTTTAGTAACCTTATATCGTGACTCATATTGGCAACGAAATACAATTAAATATTATACTTATCAGCCTATTCGGTTTTTAGCCATGTTGAATTTAGTTCGTTTGGTCCACGGCAGGCGTCACTTATCTACGTGATCTTCACGAGACTTGTGCGAGACTTCGAAACGTGACGTGTCAGCCAGGTGTCAGTGCAGCCATTTTGAAAACTGTTTTCCAAACGAAATATTGCACAAGAACGAGTTTAAATGACGATTACTGCCTACTTTTTTCAAACTTTCCTGACTGCTATCAAAAACAAACAAAACTTCTGGCTTGATTACATCAGCATTCGAAGGAGGCGCGTGCGTCTTTTGACAACATTGGCAGATGTCGGTCACTTTGATTTCCGCTGTACGTTTTACTTCCATCCTACGATGTCTCGCACAGGTCTCAACGAATCTCGTTCACGGCCATTGTTTTGACATATGGACTGATATATTCCGTAGCATATTTCAAACACTCATAACTTGCTATAGCAGCGACAAAATAGCTATCAAAAATGCATTCCTATATTTAATAAAATGAGATAAACAGAATTTTGATGATAAAAAATTTGCCTTCAGTTCCCCTTTAAGTGACAGAAATCCATATGCACATGTTCAAATAATGAAGATAAAACATGGTAGTAAGACAGGTATCAGGCTAAGAAGTCTTGTGCGAGTGCGCCACACACAAATAAGTAAAGGCTACTATGTTCTCACATACATCTGTTCTAAAGCATATATCTACATACACAAATGTAGAAACACACACACACACACACACACAAGACAAATGCATTGTCATGCAGATACACAAATACACAGAGACACACACAACATACAATGTTTGCCATCGTTCATGCCCGGGGCAGCCCCACAACACCAGCAAAACTTGGCAGCTCGGAGAAAACTTGCAATTACTCATTCTTACATTTGTAGTGTTGCAATGTGAGCGTGCGTCGATTTTCTTTTTTTTTCTTTTTTTTTTTTTTAGTTAGGTGGAGCAGAAGCTGAAGGAGAACAGCATGAGGGAGGTCTGGGAAGGTGTGAAAACCATCACAGGCCACAATACAAAGACCAGAGTCGTTGAGGGGACAGTGGAGAGGGCGAACGAGTTGAATGACTTCTTCAATCGGTTCAACCAGCCCACGTCCCCCCCACCCTCTCCCTCACTGCAGCCATCTCTCCTTCTTCCTTCACCTCCCCCCAGTCATCACAGCAGCCCCCTCCTCCCCCACCTCAACACAGACTCCTCTATGCATTACTGCAGACCAGGTCAGAGGTCAACTGAGGAAGCTTCACCCCAGGAAAGCAGCAGGCCCGGACAAGGTGTGTCCACGACTACTGAAGACCTGCGCTGCTGAACTGGGTGAACGCATCTTCAACCTCAGCCTGCAGCTGGGGAGAGTGCCCACCCTCTGGAAGACATCATGTATCGTTCCAGTTCCCAAAAAGAATCGGCCCAGCGAGCTGAACGACTTCCAACCGGTGGGACTCACTTCACATCTGATGAAGACATTGGAGCGGCTCTTCCTCAGCCTCCTCAGACCCCAGGTACAACATGCCCAGGACTGTCTGCAGTTTGCGTACCGGGCAGGTGTTGGTGTGGAAGACGCCATCCTCTACCTGCTACACCAAGCCCACTCGCATCTGGATAAGGGAAATGGCACAGTGTGGATCCTCTTCTTGGACTTCTCGAGTGCCTTCAACACCATCCAGCCCCTACTGCTTCAGGACAAACTGAACAGGATGCGAGTGGACCCCTGCCTGGTCACCTGGATCTCCAGCTACCTCACTGACAGGCCGCAGTATGTCAGGCTGAAGGACATCACATCTGACACTGTAATTAGCAGCACCGGCGCACCCCAGGGCACGGTGCTGGCCCCTCTTCTCTTCACCCTGTACACCGCGGACTTCTGCTACAACTCGGAGCTGTGTCACATTCAGAAGTTTGCCGATGACACACCCATCATGGGGTGTATCAGTGACGACAGAGAGGAGGAGTATAGCCTGGTGAGGGACTTTGCTGTGTAGTGCAACAGGAACCATCTGCAGCTCAACACCTCGAAGACCAAGGAGCTGGTCATTGACTTTGGGAGGTCCAGACCAAGGTCACGACCAATTCTGATCGAAGGAGTCGAGGTGGAGGCTGTGGATGCCTACAAGTACCTCAGGCTGTGGCTGGACAGCAAGCTGGACTGGACTTGCAACACCAATCACTTATACAGGAAGGGACAGAGCAGGCTATACTTCCTTAGGAGGCTGCGGTCCTTTAACATCTGCAGGAAACTCCTGTGGATGTTCTATCAGTCTGTGGTCGCCAGTGTCCTGTTTTACACCGTGGTGTGCTGGGGGGGCAGCACATCCAAGAAGGACACATCCAGGCTGGACAAACTGATCAGGCGGGCCGGCTCTGTGGTCGGCATGAAGCTGGACTCTCTGGTGACGGTGGCAGAGAAGAGGTCTATGGACAAACTACTGAACATCGGGGGCGCCATGGCTCAGTCGACTAAGGCGCCATACCATAAATCCAGGGACCCGGGTTTGATTCCGACCCTAGGTCATTTCCCGATCCCTCCCCGTCTCTCTCTCCAGCTCATTTCCTGTCTCTACACTGTCCTATCCAATAAAGGTGAAAAAAGCCCAAAAAAAATCTTTAAAAAAAAAACTACTGAACATCATGGACGATGCCAGTCACCCTCTGCACACCGTCATCAGCAACCAGAGGAGTCTGTTCAGTGACAGAATGCTCATTCCCAAGTGCAGGATGAACAAACTCAAAAACTCCTTTGTCCCTCACGCCATCAGACTGTACAACTCCTCTCTGGGGGGGAGGAGGGGTAACAGGAGGACAGAGGACGGGAAGGAGCAGTAGCCTAGCCTGACAATAAGCAATACCGGACAATGTGTATTACCGGACAAAGTGCAATATCTTTCCTGCTCCCCCACACACACACACATTAACCCTAACCCCACTTCTCCCCCCTTCCCCATATCTTATTCTTTTATATTTGTATATGTAAATACTTAATTTATTTTAATTTATCTAGAAGTTTTCTCTATTTCTTTTCTCTGTTTATCTGTAATGATGGTGCTGGGATCTTAATTTCCCTGAGGGAACCCTCCCAAAGGGATCAATAAAGTTTTATCTAATTTAATCTAATCTAATCTAATCTAATCTAATCTAAAAGTGCAAAGTTGGCCTCTCACAGGAACTAGCAAACAACAAGATGTGTGTAAATACAAAACAAACTCTGAAATATTCCTGGTGAAAATCTTTCAAGGATCTTCAGATAGGTCACTTATGGCAGATGCCACAGAAATCACCTCAGACATAACGCATCTTGCCTCGCTTCAATTCAACGACATCAGATTCACACTGGTTTAAACATTTTGGCTTAATTTTATATTTTAGAAAAGAAAGTAGGGGCAATAGTATGGAAACAGAAATATTTTTCCATACTCTATTTTCCTTTTTCCATACTTATCCAGACCTGGAAATTACTAAAATCAAATTCCATACTGCATAGCAACTCTGCAAGTTGAGTTGAGCTGGTATCATACAGGGGAAAAGGGCCATTAGAGACGCATTTTTGGATGTTGATGGTCCACCTTTTTTGCCCCCTCCCACTTACAGATCCTGCAAGTACAGCAGAAACCAAAGTTTTCCCTCGACTATCCATCCATCCATCCATCCATCCATCCATTCATCCATTATCCATAACCGCTTATCTTGTGCAAGGTCACAGGCAAGCTGGAGCCTATCCCAGCTGACTATGGGCGAGAGGTGGAGTACACCCTGGACAAGTCACCAGGTCATCACAGGGCTGACACATAGAGACAAACAACCATCCGGTTTCCCAGGGCACCCAGAGGAAACCCACGCAGACACGGGGAGAACATGCAAACTCCACACAGAAAGGCCTCCATCGGCCACTGGGCTCAAACCCAGAACCTTCTTGCTGTGAGGCGACAGTGCTAACCACAACACCACCATGCCGCCTATATTACATAGTTAGGGTTACAGTGGGGGGCTAGTCCTCTGGTAACCACAAGAGTTTGACTCCCCACTCGCATCTGTATTGCAGCGTGCCTTGCCAGACAGCAGCAGACACCATTTTTATGATGGTCTTTGGTATGACCCGACCGCGAGTAGAACTCGCGATCTCCCGATCGAGAGGCGGACACGCTAACTATGAGGCCACTCGCCAGTATTTATGTCATCACTGTCGCACAATTAAAGCATTCCAGATCTGTCGGCTGGTGGGTTTTCAAAACAATAAATGCATGCATGTATTTTTGTGATAAATACATATTATACTGAGCGTATTTCCCACATTAATCAATATAAAGTACCTGCATCTTTCAGGGTTTTTTTAATCAAGGCTGAATACACTTTCTTCTTTGCCGCTGCCTTTTACGAAATCAAATTTGAGACTTTTAATTTGATTTCTTTCAGCGCGACCACAATGCATGATGGGATATATTGCTTTGGTTAGTGACCATCAGTTGTACACTACTTTTCATGATGCATTGTGGGATACTTTGAGTGCACTATATAGGGTGTAAATAATCCTCATTAAGGTTTCAGAGAGCAGGACAAAATGGTGTCCCTACTATATAGTGAGTAGGGAGTGATTTTGGACACAGGGACAGAAAGGCCCCTGTTGGCCACTGGGCTCAAACCCAGAACCTTCTTGCTGTGAGGCAACAAGGCTAACCACGACACCACCAACGGGCCCCCCGACTAGATATTTTGTATTATCATATTTTGTATTGGGCGGCACGGTGGTGTAGTGGTTAGAACTGTCGCCTCACAGCAAGAAGGTTCTGGGATTGAGGCCGGCGAGGGCCTTTCTGTGTGGAGTTTGCATGTTCTACCTGTGTCTGCGTGGGTTTCCTCTGGTTTCCCCCACAGCCCAAAGACATGCAGGTTAGGTTAACTGGTGACTCTAAATTGACCGTAGGTGTGAATGTGAGTGTGAATGGTTGTTTATCTCTACGTGTCAGCCCTGCGATGACCTGGCGACTTGTCCAGGGTGTACCCCGCCTCTTGTCCATAGTCAGCTGGGATAGGCTCCAGCTTGCCTGCGACCCTGTAGAACAGGATAAGCAGCTACAGATAATGGATGGATGGATGGATGGATGGATATTTTGTATTGGGCAGCACGGTGGTGTAGTGGTTAGCACTGTCGCCTCACAGCAAGAAGGTTCTGGGTTCGCGGCCGGTGAGGGCCTTTCTGTATGGAGTTTGCATGTTCTCCCCGTGTCTGTGTGGGTTTCCTCCCCCACAGTCCAAAGACATGCAGGTTAGGCTAATTGGTGGCTCTAACTTGACCGTAGATGTGAGTGTGAACCGTCGTTTGTCTCTCAGTGTCAGCTCTGTGATAACCTGTCGACTTGTCCAGGTTGTACCCTGCCTCTCACCCATAGTCAGCTGAGATAGGCTCCAGCTTTCCTGCGACCCTGTAGAACAGTTTAAGCGGCTACAGGTAATGGATGGATATGGATGTTTTGTATTGTTTCGGGTATCTGCTGGATTGTAAGAACTTCACAATATATTATTAATCCTGAATTAATAAATAATCTCTCCCTCCACCTTTAACTCCAGTCTTTCCCGAAGTCCTTTGCAAATGAATTGCACAAACCTGTAAAAGGTTTCCAATGCAATGCCTGAAAAGCTACAATAGTTATTTGTGCCTTACCATGATGTTTTCTGCCATGGCTTCAGTGAGAATGTCTTCAGCCTGCAAATACTGAATGAGCAGCTCGTCCACCACCAGCTCTCTACAAAGTGCCACCGAGTTCTTCCTCAGGGCCGCCTTCTCCTGCACTTTCATACCACAGCCCCCGAGCATGGTCCTGTGGAGTGGAGATCGTTGGAGATGGTTGGAGTGGAGATGGTTGGAGGTCACAGACAGAGAGACAGAAAAGTGGAACTATACCATTAACAACAAGGCTTCTAACACAGTAACACCAGCAGTAGTACAGTGGTGCTTGAAAGTTTGTGAACCCTTTAGAATTTTCTATATTTCTGCATAAATATGACCTAAAACATCATCAGATTTTCACACAAGTCCTAAAAGTAGATAAAGAGAACCCAGTTAAACAAATGAGACAAAAATATTATACTTGGTCATTTATTTATTGAGGAAAATGATCCAATATTATATATCTGTGAGTGGCAAAAGTATGTGAACCTTTGCTTTCAGTATCTGGTGTGACCCCCTTGTGCAGCAATAACTGCAACTAAACATTTGCGGTAACTGTTGATCAGTCCTGCACACCGGCTTGGAGGAATTTTAGCCCGTTCCTCCATACAGAACAGCTTCAACTCTGGGATGTTGGTGGGTTTCCTCACATGAACTTCTCGTTTCAGGTCCTTCCACAACATTTCCATTGGATTAAGGTCAGGACTTTGACTTGGCCATTCCAAAACATTAACTTTATTCCTCTTTAACCATTCTTTGGTAGAATGACTTGTGTGCTTAGGGTCGCTGTTGTAGGTGCAATTGGTAATTGAGTGATCAATCTCATTGAATCAGTCTCATTAAGTATTAAATCAGTCTCATTAAGTCATCTCATTAAATAATACCATTAATTTTGGTGCTTAATAATAAATTACCAAACAGCTAAATTATGGTATATTCCAAATTATTATGATCACTTACCGTATTACATAACTCATATGCACCTTGGAATTCTTTGAGGTTGGGTACTTCAAAAATATCGGAACAACAAATAAACACACAATTTCAATAATTATTTGAATTTATTATAACAAAGATAAAAATGGATAATAGCAGTTGGAATCATTATATATAAATATGATATGGTGTGTGTGTTTGTGTGTGTGTGTGTGAGAGGCCTTATGACCACGTGTTTCTAAGTACAGCAAGAGAGTTAGCTTTGGTTGCTAATTGAGATGTGTTGGCCACGTGTGGAGACACAGATTAGCCTTGTGTCGCTAGCTAAGACAAAGGAATGCTAGCTAAGGTGTGTTTGTGTGTGGCCACGTGTTCTAAACAAAGGTTAGCCTAGCTTGCTAACGAGACTAAGGAATTAGCCATGTGTTTAGCCAAGGTGTGTTTGTGAGGCCTGTGGCCACGTGTTTCTAAGTAACAAAAGGGTTAGCTTTGGTTGCTAATTGAGATGTGTGGCTAGCTAAGGCCCAAGAATCCTACCTCATGGAGTTAAGACAAAAAGGTGTGTATGTGAGTGTGGAGGAGGGCCGCCACGTGTTCCCTTGAGACAATACAATTAGCTTTGGATGCTAATGAGACAAAAGAATTAGCCGTAGGCTAATTTCACTAGCTTATAACATTACTAAATCCACTGAAATCTTGATGAGGTCAAAATATGTGTAGGGCAATTCCATGTAAATGTCAACCTCACCATGCAAAAACAAAGCAACATGTAATACATCAAAACCACTCCCAGAGATATCACCTAGGCCTGTATTTTACAGATGTGAATAAGTTGAACCAATTTGTCACAAGAATTGTTCCCTTCGCCTTAATATGTCAGTCTTTCTTTCTTATAATGTAAAACCCAAGCTAAAATCAACTTTGATCATGTACAATTCTATATTATTGCCACAAGCCACAGAAATGTATGCTAAAATCCACAAAACAGCAAAACAATAGCCATCCTAAATATTATTTAAGAACTTTGATAGTTTTAGCTGATATTTAGAGAGTTTTTCAAAGGGTTATGGTGGTTAAATTGCTGATTTTCTAAACATATGCCATGTCCATTTCAGACGCGTCACATCCATAACGGAATTTCGTCACATCCATAACGCTGACTTTTCCTTCCGAAACTCTGCATGAAATACAAAATATTTTAAACAAAGATTTTTTTAATATTCACCTTGGACCCCTCTATCAAATGGATATCTCCATTTCGACATTAGGTTTACAATTTCACAGAGTTTGATAAAAATGTACAGTCACCCAAGAAAAGTGATACTTTTTCTGTCACATCCATAACGCATCTTTTATTGGCATTTTCTGGCATGCTCTAGATGTACTATGGGAATTGTTCTTGTTCTATCACTTCTCCAGTATGGTACAGCCTTAAAATATGCAACACCTGTTTAAATACTGGGAGACAATAAAACATGCACTGGGTCATTTGTTGCCATTTTGAGTTCAAGTGTCACGTCCATAACGCTGGAATTGCTCTGTAATAATGAAATTAAAGTGTTAGAAAGGGAAAGAGAGAGAGAGCATGCAACCTATCTATTAAACAAAACTGAGAGGTCAAAACAAAATAGAACAATCATCAATTCAACACGCTGCGTGTTTACAGTGTACACATTTAAACCGTTCCTGAGTTTAAATTCACACGTCTTCATAAAAGCTAATTCCTAAGACTAGGTTTTGCCCAAAATGCCAAGTCTTACTTCAGTATCTTGCTTATAGCAAGATTATGGAGATATGTTCCGAGACTTTTGCAGTTTCCGTTGTGAAGGCCTCCGTGAGGCACAGAGAATTTCTTGGTCCGACGCTTGTAGTTCGTGGGAAGAAAATCTCGGATTAAAATAATGTGCACAGCGCTTTATTAGAAGGAGCCGGTCGCTTCTAACATTAATTAACTGTTTGGGCTGCAGTCCGTATGTACGTATAATGAATAACTGAAAACCGGTTGTAACTCAAGCTGAGTTTAAAAATTGCGCGATTCTAGGATCTTACCGTGGCCAAAGGTAAGTAAAAGAAAAGCGCGAAACTCTGATTCTTGCAAGAAAGAAGAAAAGACGTCTCTATCTGGTTTGCTCGGGTGAGCAGCCTCTTTATCTCCGCAGAACGCCGCTTGCGACGATATTCACATCACCAAAGAGGAAGAAGGAAGCGTTGCTCAGTTACTTATGAGCTCAGGGAGGAAGTGACGTAGGTGATCCCGCCCAGGCGTGATGTAGGTCAACGCGGAAGTTGGCTGATGGGAAATGTAGTTTCTTAAAGGGACTGTGTTGTACCTACACTGTCTTGCTGCATGACCCACCTTCTCTTGAGATTCAGTTCATGGACAGATGTCCTGACATTTTCCTTTAGAATTCGCTGGTATAATCCAGAATTCATTGTTCCATCAATGATGGCAAGCCGTCGTGGCCCAGATACAGCAAAACAGGCCCAAACCATGATACTACCACCACCATGTTTCACAGAAGGGATAAGGTTCTTATGCTGGAATGCAGTGTTTTCCTTTCTCCAAACATAACGCTTCTCATTTCAACCAAAAAGTTCTATTCTGGCCTCATTCGTCCACAAAACATTTTTCCAATAGTCTTCTGGCTTGTCCACGTGATCTTTAGCAAACTGCATATAAGCAGCAATGTTCTTTTTGGAGAGCAGTGGCTTTCTCCTTGCAACCCTGCCATGCACACCACTGTTGTTCAGTGTTCTCCTGATGAACAGTAACATTATGAACAGTAATTCATGAACAGTAACATTAGCCAATGTGAGAGAGGCCTTCAGTTGCTTAGAAGTTACCCTGGGGTCCTTTCTGACCTCACCGACTATTACACGCCTTGCTCTTGGAGTGATCTTTATTGGTCGACCACTCCTGGGGAGGGTAACAATGGTCTTGAATTTCCTCCATTTGAACACAATCTGTCTGACTGTGGATTGGTGGAGTCCAAACTCTTTAGAGATGGTTTTGTAACCTTTTCCAGCCTGATGAGCATCAACAACGCTTTTTCTGAGGTCCTCAGAAATCTCCTTTGTTCGTGCCATGATACACTTCCACAAACATGTGTTGTGAAGATCAGACTTTGATAGATCCCTGTTCTTTAAATAAAACAGGGTGCCCACTCACACCTGATTGTCATCCCATTGATTGAAAACACCTGACTCTAATTTCACCTTCAAATTAACTGCTAATCCTAGAGGTTCACATACTTTTGCCACTCACAGATATGTAATATTGGATCATTTTCCTCAATAAATAAATGACCAAGTATAATATTTTTGTCTCATTTGTTTAACTGGGTTCTCTTTATCTACTTTTAGGACTTGTGCGAAAATCTGATGATGTTTTAGGTCATATTTATGCAGAAATATAGACAATTCTAAAGGGTTCACAAACTTTCAAGCACCACTGTAGCTAAGTGTCAGGTATTTTCACATGGACAGCTAAACTAGCAAGCTAGACACAAAAGGTCAGTTCACCTACACTACCGTTCAAAAGTTTGGGGTCACCCAGACAATTTTGTGTTTTCCATGAAAAGTCACACTTTTATTTACCATCATAAGTTGTAAAATGAATAGAAAATATAGTCAAGACATTTTTCTGGCCATTTTGAGCATTTAATCAACCCCACAAATGTGATGCTCCAGAAACTCAGCCCATGTTTACATTAGACCGTATCAGCGGATCATCAGATTAACGTTTTTAAAACGATTAGCGTGCACACAGCAACATCAATACACGATTCGCGTGCACACAACAATACCAATACGCGGATACGCTCGGCTCCGCAGGCATCCTGTGCTCCAAATCACTCCGCCCTGAACAGCGAGTGCCCTCTGGAGGGTGCGCACTCCGGCCCTGCGCAGCTCACAGAGCGCGCAAGTGAAGCACACTAGCAGTGTTTTCGGGACTGAGCCGCTGTGTGTGTGATCCCAGCGCATATCACTTACCACTTGCAAGTGGAAGGATGGCAAGCCTAAAGACAATCATAACTACACAATGGGCAGTATTTGCATCAGTATTTGCAGTATTTTCATACTTTTATACTCTTTAATGAAAGGTGATACAAGGCGGAAGTCCGCGACGTTTTTCAGCAGTTGCGTCACATGACCAACGCCAGCGAATCAGGAAGGTGGATGTCACAGTGACGTTGTCCAATGAGGACGTCAGCTAGAGCTCAGCACAGCGTATTCGCGTATCTCAATGTTTACACAGCACCGGACCAGATACGATCTAGATTGAATACGTGGACGCTGGTGGATTCCCGTTTCCCGGCGTTTCCAGGTGGTTTAATGTAAACGGACAGTGCATCCGCGAAGAAAACGAGACAGATACGGTCTAATGTAAACGTAGCCTCAATCTGCTCAAAAGAAGGTCAGTTTTATAGCTTCTCTAAAGAGCTCAACTGTTTTCAGCTGTGCTAACATGATTGTACAAGGGTTTTCTAATCATCCATTAGCCTTCTGAGGCAATGAGCAAACACATTGTACCATTAGAACACTGGAGTGAGAGTTGCTGGAAATGGGCCTCTATACACCTACACTGTAAAAAATGTCCGTAGAATTAACAGTGAATTTATGTAAAATCATGACATAAAAAACTGTAAATACAAAAACAATGAAGCAGTGTGCAATTTACATCAATATACCAGGGTTTTTTCTAGAAAAATTTAGTATGAGGGCGCTCACCATGGCGAGGGAGCGAAGCGGGGGGGGGGGGGGTTGCCGGTTGTCCCCCCCCGCCGTGCAAAGCCTTTGAAAAATGCTCCAATGGGACATTCTGAGGCTATCTGAGAGGGAAATTGTAACAAATTGTCTGTCAACATTGAAAAAGAAAGAAGTAATCTTCTTCTGCCCCGGACAGTCTTTGGCTTTCTTCCGCTTCGTGCCGCGGGATGACATCTTTAAATGCCCAACTGTCAACAAACACAACTCGCGAACTACTTCTGTCACTCCCGTGCCGGTGGGTGAAAGGTCATTCAGTCTCGAGAAATCTCGCTCTACAAGTCAGCTGACCTTGTATGTAACCCATGTCAAATCTCGCGAGAGCAGCCGCGACAACTAAACAACTAAACATGGCGCCTCAGTCTGGAAAACGCCAATTCGGATTGTTTTTGCACCGTCTGGCGGTGTATCTACTATGATTGGAATATTTTTGGAGCAATTATAACGTATTTGATGATCAGACACATTGTCACGTAGTGTTGCTGGGATGTTTTCACGGAGTCGGTAAGGGGGCGCACGCCGAGAGTAAGAGGGCGCAGCGCCCCTGTTCCCCCGTTTAGACGAAAGCCTGATATACTGTAAAACTCCTAACCAAATACCACTGTTAATTTAACAGTAAGAATATGTTGAATTGATCATATTTTTTTGTAGAGTTTACAAATTGTTGTAGTTTAAACACAGACAAATGCCGCTTTTCCACTACAAACGCGGCTGAGTCGGGCTGAGCCGTGCCGTGCTGAGTCGGGCTGAGTCGAGCTGAGCGGGGCTGTTGGAGTTGCATTTCGACTACAACCGCGCTGAACCGTGCTGGCTGGAAGTGGGTGGACACATTGGGTGGAGTTAGCGAAAGTGGGTGGACGTCACGTGATGTCGTTAAGCAGCGCAAACAGTGACATCAGTGAGCTTTTAAGCGGTAGTCTCACAACCCGGATAGTAAACAATAAACATGAAGTCGTTAGTGTTGCTGGTCTTGGTGCTGTGGCTTGTTGTCACCGACAACGCCAACAGATACTGGCAAGAGCGTATAGATGAGGCGAGGCGCATAAGGCTTCAGAAATTCTCGCAATTCGTAATTATTCTTCTTCCGGGTTTACGGTGTTTACAGATCCCAGCGTGCTCGCGGGGCGTGTGTGGGCGTGTGAGGACACTCCTCCTCACCAATCAGTGCACAGGGGAGTGTCTGCTCACGCCCACAGCCTCACTCGGCTCGCTTTGGCTCGCTTCAGCCCCACTCCAAAACCGTGCGAGTTTTAGGGGCTGAGCAGGGCTGAAGCGAGCCGAGTCGTGCTGTTCTTTGGTAGTCGAAACGCGAGCCGTGTCGGGCTGAAGCGAGCTGAAAAAGGGTAGTGGAAAAGGGCCAAAACTGTAATACTAAAACAGAATGTCTCATCTCATTATCTCTAGCCGCTTTATCCTTCTACAGGGTCGCAGGCAAGCTGGAGCCTATCCCAGCTGACTACGGGCGAAAGGCGGGGTACACCCTGGACAAGTCGCCAGGTCATCACAGGGCTGACACATAGACACAGACAACCATTCACACTCACATTCACACCTACGGTCAATTTAGAGTCACCAGTTAACCTAACCTGCATGTCTTTGGACTGTGGGGGAAACCGGAGCACCCGGAGGAAACCCACGCGGACACGGGGAGAACATGCAAACTCCGCACAGAAAGGCCCTCGCCGGCCCCGGGGCTCGAACCCGGACCTTGTTGCTGTGAGGCGACAGCGCTAACCACTACACCACCGTGCCACCTTAAAACAGAATGTGATAGTTAAAATTACATCATTACCCTGTTAAAAAAAATTTTAAAACGGCCACCGTCATGGCTCAGTCGACTAAGGCGCCATACCATAAATCCGGGAACCCGGGTTTGATTCTGACCCAAGGTCATTTCCCGATCCCTCCCCGTCTCTCTCTCCAGCTCATTTCCTGTCTCTACACTGTCCTATCCAATAAAGGTGAAAAAATTTCTAAAAAAAAAAATATCTGTCTAGTAGATCATTGCTTGTAGCCATTTTGAATCATTGTTTATTGTACAATGAATATCCGTAAAATTAAGAGTTATGTATTGATTATTGTACATTGAATACCTGTAAAATTTACATTTAGTTATCATTAATTGTACATGGAATCCCAGTGAAATGTACAAGTTATTCTGTAATGTTGTTTACATTTCACTGTATTTTTAACAGGATTATTCTGGCAACCACAGCTGCCAGTGTTTTTCTGCAAAAACAAAGGATTTTTTTTTTTACAGTGTGGAGATATCGCACCAAAAACCAGACATTTGCAGCTAGAATAGTCATTTACCACATTAGCAATGTACAGAGTGGATTTCTGATTAGTTTAAAGTGATCTTCATTGAAAAGAACAGTGCTTTTCTTTCAAAAATAAGGACATTTCAAAGTGACCCCAAACTTTTGAACGGTACTCAGAAAGAAATGTCAACACACATCCATGAGCCATATCTGATGCCCTGGTTAAACATCTCGCTAATCTGCTGTATATACAGCACGGGACTGCAAGTCAGCGACAGAAAAATGTCTTACCGTGTTTTTATTCAACTCCACTTCTAATATCCGTCGGTGAGGTGAATCTTACACTGAAACAGATGTGCTGAACAACTCACAACCAGCAATGTCAACTTTTTTTTTTCTTCTTTTTTTCCCTGCAGCAACCTAAACACCTCAAGTTAGCTAGCAAGCTATTTCTGTAGCTGTTTACTGCACAAACACAAAGAAACAAACGCTGTGTTTAAAAGGACACCGAATTCGGTAAACACTTTGGGAAACGCCTAATATTTGTTTTTTTCTGTAGCGCTCAAGCTAATTAGCAATTGCTACATGCAGCTAGCTAAAACTAAAGGCTAGTCAAAGTTAAAGCTAGCTTAAAAAAAAAAGAAAGAAAGAAAGAAAACAATCCAGAGCTGAGCTAACGACCCGCCAGCGGTCTCTAATAACACAATGCGTTACATTACACTGAGTCACAGAGGCTAATGCTGCACACAGCACCGTCAGTAAACAGCAAGTGCCTCTGAAAAGTTACCCAGAGCTACGGGGCAAATAGTTTTAAAAAATAAGGACTTTCCTGGAGCAACTTCCGCGCCAATAGAGAGCGAATGAGAATGTTCTCCTCCTTCTTCTTTCATGAAAGGCTGCACTGGACCACGCGTTATTACTGCCACATACTGGTGTTATAAAGAAGGAAGAGAAACATCACAGGAAGCGCTGTTCCGGGAAAATAATCAACGATGGGTTGGTGTGATGTGCGTCGAGACCAAGCAGATGATCGTTTACACCGGCCAGAACACATGTACACTACCGTTCAAAAGTTTGGGGTGACTTTGAAATGTGCTTATTTGTGAAAGAAAAGCACTGTTCTTTTCAATGAAGATCACTTTAAACTAATCAGAAATCCACTCTATACATTGCTAATGTGGTAAATGACTATTCTAGCTGCAAATGTCTGGTTTTTGGTGCGATATCTCCATAGGTGTTAGGGTTGCCACATCTGAGTTGTAAAAAACCGGGACACATCGGTCGGCGGCCGCGCCTGCGCGCACGTACGAGCGCGGGGGTTGAGGGCTGCGGACACGCACATCTACGATGCCTTATGTAAATGTTCACGTTTAAAAATAAAACAGTTCAACTGGTGCAGTTAGGCGTTTAGTTAAAATTCATTTTGTCTTCTTAACCCTTAAATGGGCACTACCACAAATATTATTACAAAAAATAATTTCATATAGGAATGATCTTATTTGGACGCCAATATTTTTTTTAACAAATATTTAATAGTAGGCTAACAGCCCCCTGAAGAGCATGCATCTTACTTTGAAGCTTTAGGCCAAGTTTTAATTACATACAAAAATAAAAGAAAATACATTTGACTCCATAAACAAGTTTTGACATTTGTCTCTTCATAACAATAGTAGGGGTTAACAGAGTAAACAGTTATTTTTATAGGGATAATCTTTCTTGCCCCCCTCCCTTCTTTATCAGTGCAGGTTTTGAACATCACATCACATCACACACATCACATTATCTCTAGCCGCTTTATCCTTCTACAGGGTCGCAGGCAAGCTGGAGCCTATCCCAGCTGACTACGGGCGAAAGGCGGGGTACACCCTGGACAAGTCGCCAGGTCATCACAGGGCTGACACATAGACACAGACAACCATTCACACCTACGGTCAATTTAGAGTCACCAGTTAACCTAACCTGCATGTCTTTGGACTGTGGGGGAAACCGGAGCACCCGGAGGAAACCCACGCGGACACGGGGAGAACATGTAAACTCCGCACAGAAAGGCCCTCGCCGGCCCCGGGGCTCGAACCCAGGACCTTCTTGCTGTGAGGCGACAGCGCTAACCACTACACCACCGTGCCGCCCGGGTTTTGAACAATGGTTTTTTTTGTTTGTTTGTTTGTTTTTTTTTTGAACAATGCTTTTTTTTAGGGCATTCGCTGAATGTGTCAAAATTTGCCCATCCCTCGTTGAATGTCACATGTCTTTTTTTCTTTTTGACAGGTACCGGATCTTCTACTTCATTCTGTCCGACTCCCTCATCGTCTGTCTCTCCTCCCATTCCGTTTCCAAATCAAAATAATACAAATATAATCAATATAATTTCTCTCAGTCTGCTTCGTTGTTGTTTTAGCCTTTTCTCTGGAGAACTGAACTTTAAAAGTTAGACTACCGTATCATACCAAATAGCCCTAATCCTTTGTTTTAATCACAAGAGAGAGGTGCTATGTTATTGGGACAACTGATTTATTCATTTCTCACGCCAGTGTTCAGGCATTCTTTTTTTGATATATTTAATGATTTATTTAATGATTCATTTATTGATGAAATTGGCCCAGGCTTTAGAACCAGCCTTTATCAGAATCAGAACACAGGAAGTAGACAGTCAGCCTACTCGCGCACCGACCAAGGGAACTCTCACCTATTGTTTGGTATTACGGTATTCCAGTATCTTTGATTTCGCGCGGCCGCCGTTGTATTGACCACGATCACCTAGCAACGGCGACTGGCTGCGTGCGCAAACATTCGGTGAGGCCGCACGCAGCTGCCCACAATATGCCCGCTTACGTGAAAACTATTAATATGTTAAGTGGCTGCGAGAAACATTAATGATTTGTGTTTATTTCAATGGGGGATAATGTGAGGAAGTAAAAAACCGGGACAAAACGTGTCCCGGGAAGGTTATTCCATTTTCCTGGACATTTTCCATTTTCCACAAAAAAACCGGGACAATCCCGGAAAAACCTGGACGTGTGGCAACACTAATGCTGCATTCATGTGCTATGGGAATTATGGTAAATACCAAACGCCGACATGGGAAGCACACATGAACGCCCCCTCTTGTGGTATTTTCCACTGGGCAACTCGTAGAAAATTTTGATACACGAGTTGCCGAGATGAGATGAACTTTAACCTTTTCAACATGGCGGCGAGCGGTAAAGACACTTGAATGTTAAGCATTGTACGCTACTAAAGTTTTTTTTACTAGTACTAGTGGGTAGTTTTTGGTGTCTATGCAATGTTGCGTCATTAACAAGTGTAATATAATACGTTAGAAATCCGTTTCCTTTAAAAATGTGTTATGGTTTGTTTTTACCTATCCAGAGCAGACGCTATTGCTAACGATAGCTAACTAACTATTGCTAACTTGAATCTGGTCCACTATCTTTAATTTGTCAACAACAACAAAAGCATGTGAACACAACACACTGGTAAATACCACTTCCCAACTGGAAAATATCATCTTCCCATAGCGCGTGAATGCAGCATAATAGGTGTATAGAGGCCCATTTCCAGCAACTCTCACTCCAGTGTTCTAATGGTACAATGTGTTTGCTCATTGCCTCAGAAGGCTAATGGATGATTAGAAAACCCTTGTACAATCATGTTAGCACAGCTGAAAACAGTTGAGCTCTTTAGAGAAGCTATAAAACTGACCTTCCTTTGAGCAGATTGAGTTTCTGGAGCATCACATTTGTGGGGTCGATTAAATGCTCAAAATGGCCAGAAAAATCTTATCTCATCTCATTATCTGTAGCCGCTTTATCATATCTGTGAAGATACTCAGTCGTCCAGGTACATAGTAATCTGTGGTTGGTAGAAGAGAGCAACTGGACTTGCTTGAAAAGTCTTGAAGACGTTTCGCCTCTCGTCCGAAAGGCATCATCATGATGCCTTTCGGACGAGAGGCGAAACGTCTTCAAGACTTTTCAAGCAAGTCCAGTTGCTCTCTTCTACCAACCACAGATTAGCCGCTTTATCCTGTTCTACAGGGTCGCAGGCAAGCTGGAGCCTATCCCAGCTGACTATGGGCGAAAGACAGGGTACACCCTGGACAAGTCGTCAGGTCATCACAGGGCTGACACATAGACAACCATTCACACTCACTTTAGAGTCCCCAGTTAACCTAACCTGCATGTCTTTGGACTGTGGGGGAAACCGGAGCACCCGGAGGAAACCCACGCGGACACGGGGAGAACATGCAAACTCCACACAGAAAGGCCCTCACCGGCCACAGGGCTCAAACCCAGAACCTTCTTGCTGTGAGGCGACGGCGCTAACCACTACACCACCATGCCGCCCGGCCAGAAAAATGTCTTGACTATATTTTCTATTCATTTTACAACTTATGGTGGTAAATAAAAGTGTGACTTTTCATGGAAAACACAAAATTGTCTGGGTGACCCCAAACTTTTGAACGATAGTGTAAGGGCTGAAGAATTTCATCCATCCATCCATCCATCCATCCATTATGGGTGGAAGAAGAAACCTTTATTTGTCACATGCACACTTCAAGCACAGTCAAGTCAAGTTTATTTCTATAGCACTTTTAACAATAAGGCCAAACAAAATAATATATGTGTTTCCTGTTTCCTGGGTTTTCAAAATAGGGTCGGTGGGTAGGGAAAAAAAATTTGTTTATCCCAAACGTTTACGACAAATTTTCTAGGGTAGGTAGGAAAAAGTGAGAAGTTTCTCACTTTTGAAAACTTTTTTTGCAAAATACTCGTTAAACGTTTGCAACTGATCCCAGAACGTCAGAACTGTGTGATTTGTTGTAGGAAACAATGTTGTAGTTCTTCATTTGGAAATATTTTTAATTGTTGTGAATACCTTTTGCATTGCAATAGGCTGATTTGACAAGCAAACATTTCTGTCAAAAAAACTGTGTCGCTTTTTGTTCCGAGGCGAACCTCCATTTTATAGGCACCCGGAAGAATCGATGAAATATACTGCGCATGTGCAAGCAGTCATTTACATCCAATCCTTCGAGGCGTGAACACAAGGGTGGTCAGTTTTTCTACTTAAAAATCTAAGATAATCATCATTGTAACACTAGCAAGAATACGCAGCATTGTTCAGCTATGTATTCGATTGTATCTAACGGTGACCCCTGTCTAGAAATGCCTACGAAATTTGGCTTTGCTGCGACCTTCGGTGTCCGAGTTATAAACGTTTAAAGGTGGGCTGGAGCCATGGATCAAATCAAAACTTAAGTCGCTGAGCAGCGCTTGCACGGTGGCGAATGACTGGCCGAGGCACCGTCCTACCAGGCCGTGCCCGTGCTGGTTTGAAAGGGCTGGGGTAGAGGGAGGTGCGTGTTGGTTGTCAATTTACTCCTGACGGGCCTCGTGTCTTTCGGCAAATACCGAGTGGTTTATATGACACGCCCTAGCAGTTCTCGTTTGACTCGCCAGGTGGCTGCCAAGCAGGTAGGGTCGAGCGCGAGAAATAGTTTGTTTATCGTGGTCATAAACAGTTGAAGGGTCGCAGTGTTTTTACAGGGTCGTTCGGGTAACCGGAAACACATATATTATTTTGTTTGGCCTAAACATTGTCGCAAAGCAGGTTTACAGAATTTGAACGACTTTAAACATGAGCTGATTTTATCCCTAATCAATCCCCAATGAGCAAGCCTGTGGCGATGGTGGCAAGGAAAACTCCCTCAGACGACATGAGGAAGAAACCTCGAGAGGAACCAGACTCAAAAGGGAACCCATCCCCATGAGACAACATGACTATAACATTAACAGTCCGAACATAAAGTCAGCTTCGTTGATGCTATAAACCCCCCACCAACGGAAACCTGAGCGCAAAACCGTTCATGACAACCGTAGTCCTAAAGTCAGCAAGTCAACTGCAGTCCCCAGCCACAAAAGCACCACTGCAAGAGTCCAGAGTGTCCTCCAGGCGCGACCCCCAACTGTCCTCATGGGGCCGTCCTCCACAGGAGCGATGCGATGAGACTCCAACCAGACGCAGGGCACCAGGATGGATCAGGCAGGTCCGTGGAGCAGAAGAGGTCAGCATCTCGATCCCAGAACCGACATGTAACTCAGAGGGACAGATTTGGGGGGGGGGGGGGGGGGACACAGGTGGTTACACTGTAAAAAATGTCTGTAGAATTAACAGGGAATTTATGTAAAATCATGACATAAAAAAACTGTAAATACAAAAACAATGAAGCAGTGTGTAATTTACATCAATATACTGTAAAACTCCTCACCAAATACCACTGTTAATTTAACAGTAAGAATATGTTGAATTGATCATATTTTTTTGTAGAATTTACAAATTGTTGTAGTTTAAACACAGACAAACTGTAATACTAAAACAGAATGTGATAGTTAAAATTACATAATTGCCCTGTTAAAAAAAATACAAAAACGGCCACTGTCGTGGCTCAGTCGACTAAGGCGCCATACCGTGAATCTGGGGACCCGGGTTCGATTCTGACCCAAGGTCATTTCCCAGTCTCTCTCTAGCTCATTTCCTGTCTCTACACTGTCCTATTCAATAAAGGTGAAAAAAGCCCCCCCAAAAAATATCTGTCTAGTAGATCATTGAAACCAGCATACAAAAATCCCGTTGTTCTTACGGAAAAAAACTGGCAGCTGGAGTCACCAGAAAAAATCCGTAAAATATACAGCAAAACGGTAATTGCTTTTACGGTACAGCTTGTACATTTTACAGTTAAATCCAGCATATAAAACACTGGACTTCTGTTATATTTGCTACTTTAAACTGTAAAATGTACATGCTGTGCTGTAAAAGCAATTACCGTTTTGCTGTATATTTTACGGATTTTTTCTGGTGACTCCAGCTGCCAGTTTTTTTCCGTAAAAACAACGGGATTTTTTTTACAGTGTAGGTATGCCCAATGTCACCTGAATAAGTAGGAACAGTATACATATTGCACTGAGTACAAGCAGGGACTCCGGCAACTAACTATGACAGCATAACTAAAAGGGGAGAGCCAGAAGGTAACACAGGCATGAGGGAGCCCCGGGACATAAAGCAGCCAGCCACTACACCGTCAACAAACTTGAGTGAGCAAGCGAGTGGGGACTGACAGCATCCATACATCCTAGCTTACCAAAACACTCTATGTCTGAGGACCCTCCAGATCTACTCCTTTACCTCATAAACACCATTAACAAAAGGCTTGACTAAACAGATATGTTTTCAGCCTAGACTTAAACCCATCTGAAGCAGTGAACACACGCACACACACCCAGAGCAGTGGGCAGCCATACTACAGCGCCCGGAGAGCAGTCAGGGGTTAGGTACCTTGCTCAAGGGCACTTCAGCCCAAGGCAGCTCCACGTTAACCTAACTGCATGTCTTTGGACTGTGGGGGAAACCGGAGAATCCAGAGGAAACCCACGCAGACAAGGGGAGAACATGCAAACTCCACACAGAAAGGCCCTCGGTGGCCACTGGGCTCGAACCCAGAACCTTCTTGCTGTGAGGCGACAGTGCTAACCACTACACCACCGTGGAGCAGTTGGAGAAGGATCTCGAGAGTCATTTGTGATAGGAAAGTCCCAGCAAAAGTGAAAGGTAAGCTGTATAAGACAGTAGTGAGACCAGCTGTGATGTCTGGATTGGAGACCGTACCCTGAACGAAGAGAAAGTTAGAGAATGTTAAGGTTTGCGATGGGAGGTTGGACAGGATAAGGAATGAGCACATCAGAGGGACAGCACATGTGGAGAGCTTGGGAAGAGGGATGAGACTGAGATGGTATGGGCACATCCTGAGAAGAGATGCAGAGCATGTTGGAAGGAGAATGTTGAGGATGGAGCTGCCAGGCACACGAAAATGAGGAAGGCCAAAGAGGAGATACATGGATGTGGTGAGAGAGGACATGAAATTGGCAGGTGTGGTAGAGAAGGATGCGGAAGACAGGAAGCAATGGGGATGAAAGATCCTCTGTGGCGACCCCTAATCGGGAGCAGCCAAAAGAAGAAGAAGGAGAAGAAGATCCTGTTCTACAGGGTCATGGGCAAGCTGGAGCCTATCCCAGCTAACTATGGGTGAGAGGCGGGACACACCCTGGACAAGTCGCCAGGTCATCGCAGGGCTGACACAGAGACAAACAACCATTCATATTCACATTCACACCTACGGCCAATTTAGAGCCACCAGTTAACCTAACCTGCATGTCTTTGAACTGTGGGGGAAACCGGAGCACCCGGAGGAAACCCACGCGGACACGGGGAGAGCATGCAAACTCCGGCTGAAGAATTTAAGCAGGTAAATATGTTGCCAGTCGAAACACGAAATATCCAGCTGAAGCTGAACCTAACCTTCAAAATTCTCCACGGTAATGCACCAAATTTTCTTTCAGGTCAGTTCAGCTCTGTACAAAATTCCCATTCTTTTAATACAAGGTCAAGTGGCACTTCTCTGCAGATACCTCACATAGGTCTTTATGGTGCTTCCACTTTTATGTACACAGGTATCAAGGCCTGGAATGCTCTTCCAGGCCATATTAAATCCATAAATAGTTTAGTTAATTTTAAGTCTGCAGTTAAATTTTTATCTTTTTAATCAACTCATACACCAGGAAAATAACACTTTTCTATATATTTTATTTATTTATTTTAGTAATGTGTCCATGATAGTTATGTGATTCCTAGGACCACATTGGAAATAAGTGTTTTCACTTTCATGTGTTATCCTGGTTCTTAATGTCTTTCATATTTGTTATGGGGCGGCACGGTGGTGTAGTGGTTAGCGCTGTCGCCTCACAGCAAGAAGGTCTGGGTTCGAGCCCTGTGGCCGGCGAGGGCCTTTCTGTGCGGAGTTTGCATGTTCTCCCCGTGTCCGTGTGGGTTTCCTCCGGGTGCTCCGGTTTCCCCCACAGTCCAAAGACATGCAGGTTAGGTTAACTGGTGACTCTAAATTGACCGTAGGTGTGAGTGTGAATGGTTGTCTGTGTCTATGTGTCAGCCCTGTGATGACCTGGCGACTTGTCCAGGGTGTACCCCGCCTTTCGCCCGTAGTCAGCTGGGATAGGCTCCAGCTTGCTTGCGACCCTGTAGAAGGATAAAGCGGCTCGAGATAATGAGATGAGATGAAATATTTATGTTTTTCATTATTTACCGAATAAATCAAATCAAATCAAATAAAAAAAACACTCTGAAGTGAATTAGTTTCCACATCACACAGTGTTTTATTCCTCTTATATCATAGCATTTTGCCAACAATTACAATTTGTAATTTATTAATGGGGCAGCACGGTGGTGTAGTGGTTCGCACTGTCACCTCACAGCAAGAAGGTTCTGGGTTTAAGCCCAGTGGCCAACGAGGGACTTTCTGTATGGAGTTTGCATGTTCTCCCCGTGTCTGCGTGGGTTTCCTCCGGGTGCTCCGGTTTCCCCCAAAGACATGCAGGTTAGGCTAATTGGTGGCTCTAAATCAGTGGTTCTCAAACTGAGGGGGACGCCGTGTGGTCACAGACCGCTCAGTGCCAAATGCAAGGGGCTGGTTTACAGCTGCACCAACAAATAACGAACGTCTTCATCTTCAGTCCAGCCAGTGAAAACAGAGAGTTATTATTTGAAATCTCAGCAAGGAACTTTTATAGACACACCTCAAATACATAAGAGATCACAGACATCGGAAACATACCACTGTGCAATCAAGTCGAGCTCGTACCACTGCAGCTTTCATATGGCCTACTATTAGCTTTTCAATTACCTTTTACCAACAGCCTTTTTAAAGGCTTGCATATATACAGTAGCTCGACTTCCAGCACTGCTATTGCAATAATAATTTAACCAGTCTTTTTAAAGACTATTTCAGCCCTCTTTTCTCGCTTTAAAACTCCATTTCAATCCGATCTTACATCTCTCTTTCCTACTTGTCAACTTACTTTCTCCTTTGTCTCCTTTGCATACTTGTCAACATGGGCGCCGCCAGGGGGGGAAAGGTTAGAACAATTCTAGGGGCCAAGCACTGCCATGGGGCCCTTTAAGGGGCTGATAATATGCTTTTAATGATTTTAATAAGACTTTTGAAAGAACAACAATGCAATATTCCATCTGGTAAAATGAGCTAATTGAACAAGGTTGTCTATTTCTTGAGTTCTTCAACATATTGTCATTTAACCCTCCCCCTTTTGCGAAATGGTATGGTCCAGTTCTGGTAGAAGCGCGATGCGTTAAATCTGTGTGCTGATCAGTGCAACGCTACTTGCTGCTGTGTTGCGGTGCAGCAGCCAGCTAGCAGTGGAGTGCGTACAGTCTATGATCGCTAAATATGAAGAGTGGCTATCAAAAACGTAAAGAAAGGCAGCTGAAAGCTGAGAGGGACCGGAGAGGCAGGCAACTGGTCACTCAGTTTTTCCCAAAGAAAGGTAGCTATCGCTCACATGTGTGTTCAAAATATTAGCGAATGGTAAATGAACAGTATGAACGTGGTTGGATTAGCCTATCAAGAGAACACTTTTACAGTTTGTACAGTGACATTTTTTCCATTTTAATAACTGAACTGACTTGTGTGATAGGGGCGGCACGGTGGTGTAGTGGTTAGCGCTGTCGCCTCACAGCAAGAAGGTCCTGGGTTCGAGCCCCAGGGCCGGCGAGGGCCTTTCTGTGCGGAGTTTGCATGTTCTCCCCGTGTCCGCGTGGGTTTCCTCCGGGTGCTCCGGTTTCCCCCACAGTCCAAAGACATGCAGGTTAGGTTAACTGGTGACTCTAAATTGACCGTAGGTGTGAATGTGAGTGTGAATGGTTGTCTGTGTCTATGTGTCAGCCCTGTGGTGACCTGGCGACTTGTCCAGGGTGTACCCCGCCTTTCGCCCGTAGTCAGCTGGGATAGGCTCCAGCTTGCCTGCGACCCTGTAGAAGGATAAAGCGGCTAGAGATAATGAGATGAGATGAGATGAGACTTGTGTGATAAACAAGATGAAATATTACGTTATGCTGGTGCTAATAACTAGTGCTAATAACCAGTTTCATAACTAATGGGGTGCCCTAAATATGCACAGATTCAGCCTCAGGGGGACCTCTGCCCTACCAAACCACTGAACCCCCCTTTGGAGAAGGAGGTAAGCAGCAATACAACCCATAAATGCTTTAGGATTGAAGTTTTTAATGAGCGAGCGCCATATACAATTTGCTAGATTAAAGTGTTGCTAATAACGGACACCAGTCAAGTGTTTGACATGGTTACGTGTGTGGAATGTTCACACGTTCTAAACCATTGGTTTCAAATTGAGGAGCTGGAGAAAGCGCAGCACACATAAAAGAGGGATAGAGGTTACAACATATGAAGAAATACATACGTAATTGATCAAATTGAAATGTCACTCCGTGTCACTTTGAAATAAATTTATAATAAGATGTTTCCTGTCTTTTATGGGTAACATTTGTAAGGCTACTGAGTATGGAGTTCATTTAAATGCATCAAACTTGTCCCTGGTAGGTTAATACATAAAATGTAATAAAGTCACAAACTCAAGGTCCATGGGCTATCAAAAGTCAAATAATGACAATAGTGCAATTGTGACGAGGGTGGGCAAAGTTGGGGGGACCAAAATTCTAATCTTTCATGGGGCCCAAAATTTCTGGCGGCGCCCCTGCTTGTCAACCTACTCTTTCTCCTTTCTTTAATCTTTCTCCTACATTTTTCTCTCTTTCCTCCAACATTTTTTCTTCAATTAAAAATTGTAAGGTCCAACACCGTATCACAGTTAATTATATCTTAATTACATTAAGTATGGTTTGTAGCTTGCTCATTTTAGCAGAGCTAAGTCTGGTGCGTGGTGGTAAGGTGCTAGCATTCTTAGCTGAGCAAGTCCCTTTGCTATGTTCACACTTATAACATAACGATCTTTTATTGGGTTAATAAACAATATGGACAAATTTCTAATTCGTGAAAAAAGAGCTGGTCCCACTGATGCGCCAGTTCCCAAAAAAACAAAACTCCAGAAATATGATGAAAGTTATTTACAATACGGTTTTTCTGTTACTGGCGCACTGGAACCACGTCCACAATGTGCTGTTTGTGCGGAGGTGCTTACTAATGACAGCATGAAACACCTGTCTGGGCTTAAGCAACAGTTAGTTTCTTATTTCAAGGAGGACTACTGGTCATTTTCATGGGTTCAGGACCCATTTGTTTGCACTGCAAACGATTTGTCACTGCAAATGCAAGAGCAGCTTATTGAGCTGAAGAGTGACAGCAGGCTGAAGCACCTTTTCAGCACCTGTTCTCTTACATCCTTCTGGGTAACACTGATGCAGGAGGACCCCCAGCTCTGTGACGTTGCCTTAAAAATTCTCCTATCTTTCGCATCAACATACTTGTGTGAGGCAGGCTTTTCAAAACTGACCGTGCTCAAACCTAAGTACCGCAATCGCGCACAGATTGAGGATGACCTGAGGCTGTGTTTAACTAAAATTGAGCCGAGAATTCGAGAACTCTGCCAAACAAAGCAGGCTCATGTGTCACACTGAGACAGTCGTTAACACTACCTCCGGTACTCCGGGAGACTTTGTTTGTTCATTCATGTGTTTGTTTGTTAGCAACTTGGCAGAAAAAAAATGTACAGACGGATTTTCATGAAAATTTTACGAGATACGTGTCTTGGCCCAATGAAGAACTTAAATTTTGGAGGTTATTTGGAACCGCGTCTGGATCCAGAAATTTTTTAAAGGATATCAGGCAAAATTGAACATTTTCAGTCTCGGACTGTGTTGTCTAACATTGTAATAATACAATAATACACAACAATAAACAACAGCCCAATAATAATAATAATAATAATAATAATAGCTTATCTATCTTTTTTTTGAGGGGGGGGGCCCTCAAAATACACTTGTTATAGTCGGGGGGGCCCATATCGCAAATGTTTGAGAACCCCTGCTCTAAGGCCCTGTCCACACGGCAACGGATTCAGGTGAATCTGATAAAATTGTTTATCGTTTCAGCCTGGCGTCCACATGGCACCGGCGTTTTGGGTGCCCCACAACGATATTTTTTGAGAACGGGTTCCAGAGTGGAAAAATCTGCAACGGCGCCGTTGCGAAGTCGTCTGGATGAGTAGAACGGATTTGTTTACGATGACGTCACAACCACATGACTAGAACAAGCAGCACTCTCGCTGTTTTGTATGAACCACTGCATTGCATTCACTTTTGTATACAGCTTTTCTTTTAAATAAACAAGTAACTGAACCATTTCTTGAATTTCTTTTTTTTATTGGATAAGACTGCTTTTCAAAATGTTCACACACAATATAAAAAGTTATATAAATTATATAAAAATGCTTTTCAAAATGTTCACACACAATAAGAAAATTAAGTTATATAAAACTATGCACACTAATAAAACTAATTTGTACACACAGAAGGCACGATTTCCTCGCGTAGTCGCAGCCATCTTCTTGTTGTTGTTGTTGTGTGTTTGTTCCTGACAGTGCTTCACACCGGGTAGAAGAAGGGGTTTATGCGCATGCGTCCTACTTCTTCTATTGTTCTGGTGTCTCCAATGGGACCATCTTACAGCGCCCCTAAAGGTGTGGCATGTGTATTGCATCGTTTTCAGCAAGCGTTGCGTTGCCATATGTACCTGATATTTTACTGATCCGTTGCCCATGTGGACGCGATATTTTTTTTAATAAAATCTCATTGCCGTTGTCATGTGGATGTAGCCTAAATTGACCGTAGGTGTGAATGTGAGTGTGAATGGTTGCTTGTCTCTATTGGCCCTTTTCCACTACCCTTTTTCAGCTCACTTCAGCTCGCTTCAGCTCACTTCAGCCCGACACGGCTCACGTTTCGACTACCAAAAACAGCACGACTCAGCTCGCTTCAGCCCTGCTTAGCCCCTAAAACTCGCACCGTTTTGGAGTAGGGCTGAAGCGAGCCAAACCGTGCCGAGTGAGGTTGGGGGCGTGAGCAGACACTCCCCTGTGCACTGATTGGTGAGGAGGAGTGTCCTCACATGCCCACACATGCCCCGCGAGCACGCTGGGATCTGTAAACACCGCAAACCCGGAAGAAGAATAATTACGAATTACGAGAATTTCTGAAGCCTTATGCGCCTCGCCTCATCTATACGCTCTTGCCAGTATCTGTTGGCGTTGTCGGTGACAACAAGCCACAGCACCAAGACCAGCAACACTAACGACTCCATGTCCTCCATGTTTATTGTTTACTATTCGGGTCGTGAGACTACCGCTTAAAAGATCACTGATGTCACTGTTTGCGCTGCTTAACGACATCACGTGACGTCCACCCACTTTCGCTAACTCCACCCAATGCGTCCACCCACTTCCAGCCAGCACGGTTCAGCGCGGTTGTAGTCGAAATGCAACTCCAACAGCCCCGCTCAGCTCGACTCAGCACGGCACGGCTCAGCCGCGTTTGTAGTGGAAAAGCGGCATATGTGTTAGCTCTATGATGATCTGGCGACTTGTCCAGGGTGTACCCCATCTCTCACCTATAGTCAGCTGGGATAGGCTCCAGCTTGCCTGTGGCCCTTTAATAAATTCCATCCATCCATCCATTATCTGTAGCCCAGGATAAATGGCTACAGATAATGGATGGATGGATAGATGGGTGAAATTTATTAATGAGAGCACCTCTTGGTGATACTTACATTTACTGTATTTATAGTAGAAAAAGGGTGGTGTAGTGGTTAGCACTGTCACCTCACAGCAAGAAGGTTCTGGGTTCGAGCACAGCAGCTGATAAGGGAACCTTTCTGTGTGGATTTTGCATGTTCTCCCCATGTTTGCGTGGGTGCTCAGGTTTCCCCCACAGTCCAAAGACATGCAGTTAGGTTAACTGGCTACTCTAAATTGCCCATAAGTGTGTGTGAGTGTGGTTGAGAGGAGAAAACCTCTACAGTAATCCAGTAAAAGGCAATGGGAACACATTACTGCAAATTTTCTGAGAAACTTTATTGGAAGTCAGTGGCCAAGTCTGTGTGAGAGATAGTTGAAAAACCATTCTTGTTAGGGTTTTGCTGGGATTCGAACCTGGTTCGTTGGTGTGATGATCCAGCAAACCCCCACTAGGCCACCAGGGGAATGACTCAAATGCAGAGGCGTGAGGCGGAAGTAGAAAAAGTAACAAAAGGTTTATTTATACTATGTACACTATATACAATCCAGGGCAAAACAAAAAAAACAAAAACAAAAACAAAGAGTATAATTCAAAAAGAAAAAGGCAAAAATGCAAAAGCTCAGAAGATCCACAAAACACAGTACAAAGGAAACTGGAGATAAACATAACAGCACAGAGACTCCGTGACAAGAGGACTGAACTCAGGGGTATAAATACACAAACTAATTAAGGACACAGGTGAAGATAATTAGGACTAACAGGCAATTAACAAAAAAAAACACAAAACACAGGAACAGTGGCGGCATCTAGAGGCCAAAATAAATATGACACGAAAAGGAAATAACAGCGGCCTCTAGAGGCCAAAACAGTCCAAGTCCTAACAGGACCCCCCCCTCTAGGAGCGTCTCCTGACGTTCCCAGGGCGATCCGGATGGGCCGAATGGAAGTCCCGACACAGTTCTTTATCCAGGACATCCCGAGCAGGAACCCAGCAGCGCTCCTCAGGACCATAGCCCTCCCAGTCCACCAGATATTGCAACCCGCCGCGGACCCGGCGGGAGTCAAGCAGGCGATGCACAGTGAACACAGTCTGCCCCTGGAAGATGCGGGGGGGTGGGGGGTTCCTAGGGGCAGGGGCATACGTAGACGTCAGTACAGGCCGCAACAGGGAAACATGGAAAGTGGGGTTGATCCTCAGAGTCCGGGGCAACTGGAGCCGGTAGGAGACAGGGTTCACCCTGCGCACCACCTTGAAGGGGCCAATGTAGCGAGGAGCAAGCTTGCGGTTCTCCACCCGCAGCGGAAGGTCCTTAGTGGACAGCCAAACCCGCTGCCCAGGGCGGAAAGTGTGTGCAGGTCTTCTGTGGCGGTTGGCCTGAGTCTGGTTGGTTCTGGAGGTCTGTATGAGGGTCTTCCTGACCTTGCTCCAGGTCTTGCGACACCGTCTCACATATTGGTTGACCGAGGGCACCCCCGCGTCCTCCTCCTGGTCCGGGAACAGAGGTGGCTGGAACCCGAATTGGCACTGGAATGGCGACAGCTTGGTGGCCGATGACTGCAGGGTGTTGTGGGCGTACTCTGCCCATGGCAGCCAGGTGCTCCATGATGTCGGGTTATCCATAGCCAGGCCTCGCAGGGTGGTTTCCAGGTCCTGGTTGAGCCTCTCCGTCTGACCATTGGACTGTGGGTGAAACCCAGAGGAGAGGCTGGCAGTGGCTCCGATGACCTTGCAGAACCCGTGCCACACTCGGGAGGAGAACTGGGGCCCTCGGTCTGAGACGATGTCCTGTGGAAGACCAAAGACTCGGAAGACATGATTAAATATAAGTTTCGCTGTTTCAAGAGCAGAGGGGAGTTTGCACAGAGGTATGAAGCGGCAGGCCTTGGAGAATCTGTCAACAATGACCAAAATGACCATGTTACCTTGTGACTCAGGGAGACCCGTGATGAAGTCGACTGCCACATGGGACCAGGGACGCCGGGGAATGGTCAGAGGATGCAGGAGACCCTGGGGACGCTGTCGTGGGTTCTTGGTTCTGGTGCAAACCTCACAGGACAGGACAAATGACCTTACTTCCTGCTCCATATTAGGCCACCAGAAGCGTCTTTTCAGGAAGTCCAGGGTCCTCCGAGCTCCCGGGTGGGCGGTGAGAGGGGAAGAGTGACCCCACTGGAGAACCTTGGCCCGGGCTTGATGTGGGACGTACAAGAGGCCCGGTGGCCCCGTCCCAGGACCGGGGTCCTGGCGTTGGGCTCGTCGAACAGCCTCCTCAATACCCCAGCGGACAGGGGCCACAATCCGGGACACCGGGATAATAGGCCCGACTTCATTCTCCCTGTTAGTGGCAGAGAACAGCCTGGACAGTGCATCAGGTTTGGTGTTCTTGGAGCCGGGACGGTACGAGAGGGTGAAGTCAAACCGACTGAAAAACAGGGCCCACCTAGCCTGTCGAGGGTTCAGTCTCTTGGCTTGCTGGAGGTACTCCAGGTTCTTGTGGTCAGTCCAAACCAGGAATGGATGTTGCGCTCCCTCCAGCCAGTGCCTCCACTCCTCAAGGGCCAGTTTGACCGCTAACAGTTCTCGATCCCCCACATCGTACCGGGACTCCGCAGGACTCAGGCGGTGGGAGAAGTAAGCGCAGGGGTGCAGCTTTCCTTCCGAACGTTGAGAGAGTACCGCGCCGACACCACTGTCCGAGGCGTCCACCTCCACGATGAATGGTTGGGAGGTGTCCGGGAGGACCAGAATGGGTGCCGTGCAGAAGCGGGCCTTGAGGTCTTTGAACGCCTTTTCTGCCTGAGGAGACCAGCCATAAGATCCACCTGTCCCTTTGGTGAGGTCTGACATGGGTGCTGCCACAGAACTGAAGTTCCTGATGAACTTGCGGTAGAAGTTAGCGAATCCTAAGAACCGCTGAACCTCCTTAACGGACTTGGGAGTAGGCCAGTCCCGGACGGCCAGGGTCTTGGCAGGGTCCATTTGGAGTTGGCCTGTCCGTACAATAAATCCCAGAAAGGAGACCTCGGGAACATGAAATTCGCATTTCTGGGCCTTGGCGAACAGATTGTTCTGTAGCAGCCTCTGGAGAACCTGGCGGACATGGTGGTGGTGCTCCTGCATGGTCTTGGAAAAGATAAGGATGTCATCGAGGTAGACAAAGACGTACAGGTTAATCATGTCCCTTAAGACGTCGTTGATTAGGGCCTGAAAAACAGCTGGTGCGTTGGTGAGTCCGAAGGGCATCACCTGGTATTCGTAGTGCCCAGACGGGGTGTTAAAGGCAGTCTTCCACTCGTCTCCCTGTCGGATACGGATGAGGTGGTATGCGTTCCGTAGGTCCAACTTGGTGAAGACGGTGGCGCCTTGGAGCAGGTCGAAAGCAGTGGACATCAGCGGAAGGGGATATCGGTTGCGCACAGTGATCTTGTTCAGGCCCCTGTAGTCAATACATGGTCGAAGCCCCCCATCCTTCTTGCCGACAAAGAAGAAGCCGGCACCAGCAGGTGAGGTGGAGGGTCGAATGAACCCAGAGACCAGGGCGTCTTTGAGGTATTCCTCCATAGCCTTGCGTTCTGGCTGAGAGAGGGAAAACAGTCTGCCACGAGGAGGGGTAGTCCCAGGGAGCAAGTCGATGGCACAGTCGTAGGCCCGGTGCGGAGGAAGAACTGCTCTTGCTGAATACTTCCTTGAGATCCCAGTACTCTGTGGGAACTTGAGATAACTCGGTGAGATCAGGGGGCTCGGCAGGAGACACAGGAGAGCTAGAGAGCAGACAAGAGGCATGGCATGCAGGGCCCCATTCCACAACCTGGCTTGTTACCCAGTCTATGCGAGGGTTGTGGCGAATAAGCCAAGGAAGGCCTAGAATAACTGGGAACTCAGGTGAAGGAATCAGGTGCAGGGATATTTCTTCCTTGTGACCTTGAGACTGGAGGAAGACTGGAGAAGTAACTTGGGTGACTCTTCCATCACCTAACGCTTGGCCATCGAGGGCAGACACAGACAGAGGGACTTCAAGAGGTGCAGTAGGTATATTGATGCTTTGGGCGAAGTGAATATCCATAAAGTTCCCAGCCGCCCCTGAGTCTATCAAAGCTTGACAAGAGTGGACAGACTCACCCCAGGAGATGGAGACCGGGATGTAGATTCCTTGACCAGGGAGTCCGGGAGAGAGGGTAGGCCCCGTCACAACCCTCCCTCGGCTGGACGGGGCGGTCCTTTTCCCAAGAGTTCGGGACATGATGCTCGGAAGTGACCAGGCTTGCCACAGTAGATGCAGCACTTGTCCCTCCTTCTGCGCTCCCTCTCAGATGCGGAGAGGCGAGTACGACCCACTTGCATGGGTTCTGGACAGTCACTGAAGGAGGTAGATGGTCTCCAGGTAGAGGTAGGGAGGCTGGGGGGGCTCAAGGCTTGGTGGCGTTCTCTCATCCTGTTGTCCAGACGAATAGCATGTGAGATGAGGGTTTCGAGGTCACTTGGGCATCCAATAGAGGCCAGACCGTCCTTGATGGGGTCAGACAGACCATGGTGGAAGGCTGACACCAGGGCAGTCTCGTTCCATCCACTTACTGCTGCGAGTGTTCGGAACGAGATGGCGTAATCTGCGACGCTTCCTCCTTGCCGGATGGACATGAGCTTTCGGGCTGCGTCGGTACTGATGTCTGCCTGATCGAAGACCCGAAGCATCTCTTCAGAAAACAGCTGGAAATCAAAGCACTCAGGTCCCTGTCTTTGCCAGATAGCAGTAGCCCAGGCTCGCGCCTTACCAGCTAATAAGGTGATCACAAAGGCAATCTTGCGGCGATCCATAGTGTAGGTGGTAGGCTGAAGCTCAAAGGTGAGTTGACACTGGGTAAGGAACTCTCGGCACTCACTGTGCTTGCCGTCATACCTCTGTGGTGCAGGAAGGCTGGGTTCGTGAGGTGAAGAAGGCAGCATGGCAGGAGGCACTGGAGCAGGAGCTGGATCAGGAGCAGGAACTGGATCAGGAGCAGGAGATGCAGGCAGAGATGTCAGCTTTGCCAGGGTTTTCCCAATTTGCTGAAGCAGTTCCTCGTGGCGAGCAAGGGCCTCACGTTGGCTGGTGAGCGTACGTCCATGAGCGTCCATGGTCGCTCCGAAGCGTGTCAAAGCTGCCATAATTCCCTGAAGGTTGGCCGGGTAGACAGTTGAAGCAGCCTCTGCTGAGTCGGTCATGACGGAGTCTTTCTGTTAGGGTTTTGCTGGGATTCGAACCTGGTTCGTTGGTGTGATGATCCAGCAAACCCCCACTAGGCCACCAGGGGAATGACTCAAATGCAGAGGCGTGAGGCGGAAGTAGAAAAAGTAACAAAAGGTTTATTTATACTATGTACACTATATACAATCCAGGGCAAAACAAAAAAAACAAAAACAAAGAGTATAATTCAAAAAGAAAAAGGCAAAAATGCAAAAGCTCAGAAGATCCACAAAACACAGTACAAAGGAAACTGGAGATAAACATAACAGCACAGAGACTCCGTGACAAGAGGACTGAACTCAGGGGTATAAATACACAAACTAATTAAGGACACAGGTGAAGATAATTAGGACTAACAGGCAATTAACAAAAAAAAACACAAAACACAGGAACAGTGGCGGCCTCTAGAGGCCAAAATAAATATGACACGAAAAGGAAATAACAGCGGCCTCTAGAGGCCAAAACAGTCCAAGTCCTAACAATTCTCTTTTTGAAGAACCATTTTCAATCTTCAGCTGTCCAGTTTTGATGAGCCTGTGCACACTGTAGCCTTATTTTTTCTGAAAGCCAGTGTGGGCGTATGATTTTGTACTCAGAGGTTTTACTGCACACACAGTTGTAATGAGTGATGATTTGAGTTAGTGTAGCCTTCCTGTCAGCTTAAACCAGTTTGGTCATGCTTCTCTGGTCTTTCTCATCAAGCTATTTCTGCCTAAAGGCCTGCTGCTCCTTGGATTTTTTTTTCGTTCGTTCGTTTGTTTGTTTGTTTTGCACCATTCTGTGTAAACTCTAGAGACAATTGTGTGTGAAAATCCCAGATGATCAGCAGGTTCTGAAATACTCAAACCAGCAGGTTCTGAAATACTCACACCCATGCTGCTGTTTGATGTGAATATTAACTTCAGCCCTTGGCCTGTATTTTATTATACATTATGCACACACACACACACACACACACACACACACACACAGTGTCTTGCAAAAGTATTTATCCCCTTGGCGTTTGTCCTGTTTTGTTGCATTACAAGCTGGAATTAAAATGGATTTTTGGAGGATTAGTACCATTTGATTTACACAACATGCCTTCAACTTTAAAGGTGAAAATTGTTGTTTTATTTTGACACAAACAATAATTAAGATGAAAAAACAGAAATTTGGAGTGTGCATAGGTCAATACTTTGTAGAGCCACCTTTTGCTGCAATTACACAGCAAATTCCTCAGTGTTGAATTAACACTTTCAGAGTTAATTTGTGTCCAATTGGACCTATATAAACACAGTAGGGTGTTAAATCAACACTCTGGGTGTTAATTCAACACTGGGGATTTTGCTGTGTACAGCTGCAAGTCTCTTGGGGTATGTCTCTATTAGCTTAGCACATCTAGCCACTGGGATTTTTGCCCATTCCTCAAGGCAAAACTGCTCCAACTCCTTCAAGTTAGATGGGTTACGTTGGTGGACAGCAATCTTCAAGTTATGCCACAGATTCTTAATTGGATTGAGGTCTGGGCTTTGATCATTAGGCCATTCCAAGACATTTAAATGTTTCCCTTTAAACCACTCCAATGTAGTTTTAGCGGTATGTTTAGGGTCATTGTCCTGCTGGAACATGAACCTTCATCCCAGTCTCAAACATGTGGCTGACTCAAACAGATTTTCCTCCAGAATTGCCCTGTATTTAGTGCCATCCATCTTTCCTTCAGTCCTGACCAGTTTTCCTGTCCTTGCAGATGAAAAACATCCCCACAGCATGATGCTGCCACCACCATGCTTTACTGTAGGAATGGTGTTCTCAGGGTGTTGGGTTTGTGCCACACATGGCATTTCCCACAATGGCCAAAAAGATCAATTTTGGTCTCATTTGACCTGAGAGTCTTCTTCCATGTGTTTGGGGAGTCTGCCACATGCTGTTGGGCAAACTCCAAACGTATTTCCTTAAGCGATTACTTTTTTTCTGGCCACTCTTCCATAAAGCCCTTTTAAGCCATACACTCTGTGGAGTGTATGGCTTAAAGTGGTCCTATGGACAGATACTCCCATCTCCACTGTGGATCTTTGCAGCTCTTTCAGTGTTATCTTTGGTGTCTTTGTTGCATTTCTGCTTAATGCCATCCTTGCCCGGTCTGTGAGTTTTGGTGGGCAGCCTTCTCTTGTCAGGTTTGTAGTGGTGCCATATTCTTTCCATTTTGCTATAATGGATTTAATGGTACTCCATGGGATATTCAAAGTTTGGGATGTTTTTTATAACCCAACCCTGATCTATACTTCTCCACAACTTTGTCTCTGACCTGTTTGGAGGCTCCTTGGTTTTCATGTTGCTTGCTTAGTAGTGTTGCAGAGTCAGGGTCCTTCCAGAACAGGTTGAGTTATACACACATCATGTGACAGATCATGTGACACTCTGATTGCACAAAGGTGGATCTTAATCAACTAATTATGTGACTTATGAAGTGAATTGGTTGGACCAGCTGTTATTTAGGGGTTTCATACGAAAGGGGGTGAATACCTATGCACACTCCAGATTTCTGTTTTTTCATCTTAATTATTGTTTGTGTCACAATAAAACAACAATTTGCACCTTTAAAGTGGTCGGCCATCCATTATCCGCTTATCCTGTGCAGGGTCACAGGCAAGCTGGAGCCTGTCCCAGCTGACTATGGGCAAGAGGTGGGGTACATACTGGACAAGTCGCCAAATCATTGCAGGGCTGACGCATAGAGACAAACAACCATTCACACCTACAGTTAATTTAGAGTCACTAATTAGCCTAACCTGCATGTATTTGGACTATGGAGGAAACCCACACAGACATGGGGGGAACATGCAAACTCCACACAGAAAGGCCCCCGTCGGCCACTGGGCTCAAACCCAGAACCTCCTTGCTGTGAGGTGACAGTGCTAACCACTACACCACTGTGCCACCCTAAAGTGGTAGGCATGTTGTGTAAATCAAATGGTGCTAACCCTCCAAAAATCCGTTTTAATTCCAACTTCTAATACAACAAAACAGGACAAACACTAAGGGGGATGAATACTTTTGCAAGACACTGTATGTATGTATGTATGTCTGTGTGTGTGCGCAAGTCTTAGGCACCTTTTTTTTTCTAACTTTGTTATAGATTTCTATTTTATGACTTCAAGATCAAGTCCTTGTCATGGCCAGCCTAATCTCCAGACCTGAACCCCATTGAAAACCTCTGGAATGTGATCAAGAGGAAGATGGATGGTCACAAGCCATCAAACAAAGCTGAGCTGGTTGAATTTTTGCACCAGGAGTGACAAAGTCACCCAAGAACAACATGAAAGACTGGTGGAGAGCATGCCAAGACACATGAAAGCTGTGATTAAATGTCAGAGTTATTGTGAGGATATCGATTAATTGTTTTGATAAATTGGGCAACTTTTTGTTTGTGAATGTGTCTATGTAATAGAAAGAAAATCACACATTGGCTTGAAGATATGAAGTTTATCTTCATATCTTCAAGCCTCACATTTTTCATACAAAATACATCGCAGATCTGAGTGACATATTTCCAATATTTCACTCTGATGAGGTCACTCCCAGTGTTTTCCTGCTTACTAGTCATGCGTTGTCAAAATGACAAACCGGTTCAAAATTAAAATTGTTTTGATTAGCTCGTGCATTTTTTGCAGATGTGTCTATATAATACAACCCCAATTCCAAAAAAGTTGGGACAAAGTACAAATTGTAAATAAAAATGGAATGCAATAATTTACAAATCTCAAAAACTGATATTGTATTCACAATAGAACATAGACAACATATCAAATGTAGAAAGTGAGACATTTTGAAATTTCATGCCAAATATTGGCTCATTTGAAATTTCATGACAGCAACACATCTCAAAAAAGTTGGGACAGGGGCAATAAGAGGCTGGAAAAGTTAAAGGTACAAAAAAGGAACAGCTGGAGGACCAAATTGCAACTCATTAGGTCAATTGGCAATAGGTCATTAACATGACTGGGTATAAAAAGAGCATCTTGGAGTGGCAGCGGCTCTCAGAAGTAAAGATGGGAAGAGGATCACCAATCCCCCTAATTCTGCGCCGACAAATAGTGGAGCAATATCAGAAAGGAGTTCGACAGTGTAAAATTGCAAAGAGTTTGAACATATCATCATCTACAGTGCATAATATCATCAAAAGATTCAGAGAATCTGGAAGAATCTCTGTGCGTAAGGGTCAAGGCCAGAAAACCATACCAGGTGCCCGTGATCTTTGGGCCCTTAGACGGCACTGCATCACATACAGGCATGCTTCTGTATTGGAAATCACAAAATGGGCTCAGGAATATTTCCAGAGAACATTATCTGTGAACACAATTCACCGTGCCATCCGCCGTTGCCAGCTAAAACTCTATAGTTCAAAGAAGAAGCCGTATCTAAACACGATCCAGAAGCGCAGACGTCTTCTCTGGGCCAAGGCTCATTTAAAATGGACTGTGGCAAAGTGGAAAACTGTTCTGTGGTCAGACGAATCAAAATTTGAAGTTCTTTATGGAAATCAGGGACGCCGTGTCATTCGGACTATAGAGGAGAAGGACGACCCAAGTTGTTATCAGCGCTCAGTTCAGAAGCCTGCATCTCTGATGGTATGGGGTTGCATTAGTGCGTGTGGCATGGGCAGCTTACACATCTGGAAAGACACCATCAATGCTGAAAGGTATATCCAGGTTCTAGAGCAACATATGCTCCCATCCAGACGACGTCTCTTTCAGGGAAGACCTTGCATTTTCCAACATGACAATGCCAAACCACATACTGCATCAATTACAGCATCATGGCTGCGTAGAAGAAGGGTCCGGGTACTGAACTGGCCAGACTGCAGTCCAGATCTTTCACCCATAGAAAACATTTGGCGCATCATAAAACGGAAGATACGACAAAAAAGACCTAAGACAGTTGAGCAACTAGAATCCTACATTAGACAAGAATGGGTTAACATTCCTATCCCTAAACTTGAGCAACTTGTCTCCTCAGTCCCCAGACGTTTACAGACGGTTGCAAAGAGAAAAGGGGATGTCTCACAGTGGTAAACATGGCCTTGTCCCAACTTTTTTGAGATGTGTTGTTGTCATGAAATTTAAAAATCACCTAATTTTTCTCTTTAAATGATACATTTTCTCACTTTAAACATTTGATATGTCATCTATGTTCTATTCTGAATAAAATATGGAATTTTGAAACTTCCACATCATTGCATTCTGTTTTTATTTACAATTTGTACTTTGTCCCAACTTTTTGGGAATTGGGGTTGTATAAAGAACATTACATGGTGGCGCGAAGATATAAAGTTTATCTTCTCGTGTTGAAAAATATTTCACCACTCAAAGATAAACTTCATATCTTCGTGCCACCATGTAATATCCTCTATATATTACACTCACTGAACACTTTATTAGGAACACTATACTAATACTGGGTAAGGCCTCACTTTGCTCTCAAAACAGCCTTAATTCTTCATGGTCTGTATTCCACAAAATGTTAGAAATATTCCTTTAAGATTCTGGCCCATGTTGACAAGATTACATCAGACAATTCCTGCAGATTTTTCAGGTGCACTTTCATGCTGTGAATCTCCCGTTCTACCCCATCCCAAAGATGTTCTATTGAATTCAGAGCCAGTGACTGGGAAGGTCACTGAAGAACACTGAATGAAACCAGCTTGAGACAAGTTTTGCTTTGTGGCATGGTGCATTATCATACTGAAAGTAACCATTAGGTGATAAATTGTTGCCATGAAGGGATGCACATGGTCACCAACAATACTCACTCTGTGGCATTCAAGTGATGATTGATTGGTATTAATGGCTCCAAAGTGTGCCAAGAAAACATTCGCCACACCATTACACCACCTCCACCAGCCTGGACTGTTGACACAAGGCAGGTTGGGTTCATGGATTCATACTGATGCCACCAAATTCTGACCCTATCATCTGCATCTGTGTGTCTCAGCAGAAGTCGAGACTCATCAGACCAGGCTATGTTTTTTCAGTCTTCATCTCTCTGGTTTTGGTGAGCCTGCACATACTGCGGCCTCAGCTTTCTGTTCTTGGCTGACAGAAATTGAACCTGATGTGGTCTTCTACTGTTGTAGCCCATCCACCTCAAGGTTGACATGTTTTGCATTCTGAGATGCTTTTCTGCTCACCACAATTGTACAGAGTAGTTATCTGAGCTACTGTAGTCTTTGTCAGTTCACACCAGTCTGGCTATTCTCCGTTGACCTCTCTTATCAATAAGGTGTTTCCATCCTCAGAACATCTGCTCACTGGAAGTTTTTTCCAGTAAACTCTAGAAACTGTTGTATGTGAAAAGCCCAGAAGATCCACAGTTCAACCCAGCCAGTCTGGTGCCAACATTCATACCACGGTCCCAATCACCGAGATCACATTTTCCCCCGTTCTGATGGTTAAATGTGAACATTATCTGAAACTGCTGTCCTGTATCTGCATTTTATACTTTGCACTGCTGCCGCACAACTGGCTGATTAGATAATTGCATGAATGAGCAGGTGTACCTAATAATGAGTATGTATCACTCATTGAGACAGAATTCAAATGACGTTGTAGATATACTAGTGCATCTCAAAAAATTTGAATATTGTGAAAAAGTTCAATATTTTCCATCAGTTATTTAAGAAAGTGAAAATGTTATATATTATAGACTCATTACACATAAACTGAAATGTTTCAAGCATTTTTCTATTTTAATTTTAATCACTATGGCATACAGTACAAAAACATAAACCCCATCCCAAAATATTAGAATATTTCATTTCGAGTTTGAGTAAAACAGTATGAACACAGTGTATCTCTCGGTCTAGTTCAGTACACACAACCACAATCATGGGGAAGACTGCTGACTTGACTGTTGTCCAGAAGATGATCACTGATGCCCTCCACAAGGAGGGTAAGCCACAAAAGGTCACTGCTGAAAGGGGTGGCTGGAAAAGGTGCGGCTGGAAAAGGTGCACAAGCAACAGGGATGGCCGCAGTCTTGAGAGGATTGTCAAGAAAAGTTGATTCAAGAACTTGGGAGAGCTTCACAAGGAGTGGACTGAGGCTGGTGTCAGTGTATCAAGACCCATCACAAACAGACATCTTCAAGAAAGGGGATACAACTTTCGCATTCCTAATATCAAGCTACTCCTGAGCCAGAGACAATGTCAGAAGTGTCTTATCTGGGCTAAGGAGAGAAAGAAATGGACTGTTGCTCAGTGGTCCAAAGTCCTCTTTTCAGATGAAAGTACATTTTGCATTTAATTTGGAAATCACGGTTCTAGAGTCTGGAGGAAGAGTGGAGAGGCACAGAATCCAAGGTGTTTGAAGCCCAGTGTGAAGTTTCCACAGTCTGTGATGATTTGGGGTGCCATGTCATCTGCTGGTGTTGGTCCACTGTATTTTATCAAGTCCAAAGTCAACACAGCCATCTACCAGGAGATTTTAGAGCACTTCATGCTTCTATCTGCTGACAAGCTTTTTGGAGATGCTGATTTCCTTTTCCAGCAGGACTTAGCACCTACCCACAGTGCCAAAACTACTACCAAATGGTTTGCTGACCATGATATTACTGTGTTTGGCCAGCCAACTTGCCTGACCTGAACCCCATAGAGAACCTATGGGGTATTGTCTAGAGGAAGATGAGAAACACCCGACCCAAAAATACAGATACGCTGAAGGCCACTATCAAAGCAACCTGGGCTTCAATAACACCTCAGCAGTGCCACAGACTGATCACCTCCATGCCACACTGCATTGATAATTCATGGTAAAGGAGCCCCAACCAAGTATTGAGTGTATAAATGAATATACTTTTCAGAAGTTGGACATTTCTGTATTGTAAATACTTTTTTTGATTGATCTTAGAAAATATTCTAATAATTTGAGATACTGGATTTCTGATTTTCATGAGCTATAAGCCATAATCATCAAAATTAAAACAAAAAAAGGCTTTAAATATTTCACTTTACATGCAATGAATGTAGAATATATGAAAGTTTTCCTTTTTGAATTAAATTATGAAAAAAAGGAATTTTTCATGGTATTCTAATTTTTTGAGATGGACTAGTATACATACATTCTTTTCACAAAAGAGCATAAGATAATTTTTCATAAGATCATACGATTGAGTAACGATACAAGTTTGATTAAAAATGGTATAATGTATTCTTCCTGTTAATAACCCAGTAAAACAGAGTAAAATCATAGATTTACAAACAGAATGGAAAAAACACATTTACAAGAAGTGGGATGAACTAGAAAAATTAAAAGGCTTTTTTGTTGTTGTTTTAAACATATTACTACAAATTGATGTGATTCAGAAAAAAATGCAATTTGTAACTTTTAATAAAATTACAGCACTGCAGCATATTGGCGTGCAGCTCAAAAAAAAAAAAAAAACTTATCAAAAGCTTCATTCATGTTCTCCCACTGCCAGCAAAACTAATTTCCCCAACACCATAAAAAAAAGTCAGAGTTTATTTTCAGTTTGCATTAACAGACTTGCTCGTAAACTTGTCAAAATTTACAAAGCCTGTTTTTGAGCACCTCATGATTTTCACTACAACAAATGTGAGTAATTTGTATCTCCTAAGCAATTTGGAACACGCCTACAGTCTTGAGAATCTGATATTACAGAACCAGGTTCCTAGACACAGACTGAGCACAGTTTTAACCTGGAAGCATTTTCACAACTAGAGCTTTAGTTTGGGGTAAAGCCAGCCAAGCCCATGTCACAGAAACTATGATTTAAACTAGTATGTGAGCACAGATTTAGTTAAATCTCCTTTAAAAGACCATCATGGTTCCATCCATCCATCCAGTATCTGTAGCCACTTATCTTGTTCTACAGGGTCGCAGGCAAGCTGGAGCCTATCCCAGCTGACTACGGGCGAAAGGCGGGGTACACCCTGGACAAGTCGCCAGGTCATCACAGGGCTGACACATAGACACAGACAACCATTCACACTCACATTCACACCTACGGTCAATTTAGAGTCACCAGTCAACCTAACCTGCATGTCTTTGGACTGTGGGGGAAACCGGAGCACCCGGAGGAAACCCACGCGGACACGGGGAGAACATGCAAACTCCACACAGAAAGGCCCTCGTCGGCCGCTGGGCTCGAACCCGGACCTTCTTGCTGTGAGGCGACAGCGCTAACCACTACAGCACCGTGCCGCCCCATCATGGTTCCATTAAGCTTAAGTGCAAATAAAGTCAATATTATACAACTTTGGAAGTGCCCTTTATTTAAAAAAAAAAAAAAACCTTTTTAAATTTTACTATTTAATTCCATTTCTTTCTACAAACATTCACAACACAAACTTACTCTGCAGTGGGCAATCCCATCCCAAGTTCTTATTTAAATACCTACAAAAATCAATAAAAGGAAAAAAATTAAAACCAACAGAATTGATAATTCTCCAAATATTTGCAGTAAACATATATTTTTGCTTTCCAAACACACTTTAATATTCCACTGTAAATTTCCATTGATGGTCTTAATTGAGCAAAAACAAAGCCTTGTCATCTGAAAACAATTATCATTAGAATTTCCATCATCACATACAGTATCCAAAGTATTTATTCTCTATACTTCCTTTAGTAATCCTCGCCATTGGCTCACCAGCCACTCTGACAAAAACAACAATAATAATAATAATAATAAATATACAGAGGGTGTTTGGAAAATTTTGATATCATTTCACAATCTAATAACTTTGCCAATTCTCATTCAATTGACCTCAAATTTTAACAGCATGTGTGGAAACAGGTCAAAATTTTAATGTTTTTATCTTTTTAGGTATAGAAATGCCATTCACTGGAAAAGAAAAGGCGTTGTGTGTGTTAGAGTACGCTCGAACACAGTTGAACAAGACTGTGCAGCGTGCATTTATGAGAGAATTCTCTAAAAACGCACCAACTGCAATGCAGATTTGGACACGGCACAATAAATTCAAAGAGGAAGGCTGTCTGTGCAGGACAAAAGGATCTGGACGACCACCAGCATCGGAAGAGACGGTCGAGCGGGTTCGTGAATATTGAAAGTTTGTGAAATCCTTAATGGAATCCACATACCTTTGAATTTCTCATTCAAGTTTTAAGGAATAAATCTTATATTGCGCAACATTAAGCCTGTCAGTTTCATTTGCCTAGACTATGTAGTTTCTGGGAAATTTAGATCTCAAATAATATCACATTTTCTGAAACACTAAGTGTTAAAAAAAAATAAAAAGCGTAACACGTTGAAAGTCATCTTTGCAAGTATACTTCAGGGCCTCCCCCCCGTTTCATTGAGTAACACTTACAGCCACGTCAGTGGCGCACAGCAATATCATCAGAAGTGGGAGTAACCACTAAATCATCATAATCCATATTTACAGTCAGGAAAGCCTAGTGGGTCAGTAGCACAAACCTGTCAGATCATTAATATCAAATATCAACTGCAACTAATGAGTAACAATAAACCACTGAGCAAATTCATAGAAATACAATGTGTAGGCTTCTTTGGGCATAAATAGGATTTGAATTAACGAATAAAAGCATAGACATCTGTGAGCACATGTCTACTATTCAAAAAAAACAAACAAACTTTATCTTTTTAAATTAATGACAGTTCTAAAATATGTGTCCTAAACAAATGAAAGGTGTCAACAGTTCTGCTGCATATTTTTTAAATTTACAAGGAGAAACAAATTTTTTGTTGAAGCACAGCATTTACTTGTAAATGTCTAAGAGCGATATGGAAAATACATAAGGAAGGTACTTCCTCTAAATAACTGACACATGGAGAAGCCTTCCTAGCCTACGCCTTGATAACCCACTGCTCAGCTCACACGATCACACACCATGATCACATTGGAAGCAAATGATCGTCCCTTTCCTCTGGCTCTTCTAACGGCTCAGTAGTCACGCCCCTGTAAGTGGGAGGTTCCTCTCTGCTGCCACGGGAACGGCACACAAAGTCACATCCATCCTGTGAAAGTACAGATATATATATTTCACATTTACTTCATTTCAGGGTAAACACATTTGCAAACCCAAACATATAAAAAGGCATTAATAGGCAATACTATTTGTCCAAAAAAAAAAAAAATTATATATACTGTGTGTGTGTATATATTAAAAAAAAAAACTGAATACAGTGTATGACAGTGGCTTTCAAACAGGGGAGGCTGGTCGGTTATGATATTTCCAGATTTTAAAAGGAAAAAGAAAAAAAACACATCAATTTTGCCCATACTCTTGCCTCTGATCTGGCTGATTGTTGGCAGGGTCACAAACTGTGAAATAACAGGTTCTTTTGGCCCATTAGCCTACTGTCCAATATACATGATGGTGGTGTTGGGGGGGGGGGGGGGGTAATATTTTATATTTTAAAATTGTGGCATGTTGTTTAAAAATTGATCATTATTGAAAGCAGCTCTTTGTCAGGAACCTCAGCAGTAACAGCAGAGTGTTCTGGAATAGGCACAAGCACTGACCTTGGGGAGCCAAACAGAGCTGGGTGCCACACATTTCATTCAATGACACTTTCCCTATATTTTACTTATTTTGACTGAGAAATGTTTTATTGACAATTTTGATAACCCTTTACTTTTAATCCAGGTCTGTAGTGTGAAATGTTCTCGGCTGTGTTTTTGTTTAAAAATGTTTTCCAAATTGTAGCTGTGTTTAATTCATATCCAGAGAAATATATATTCCAATATAATATACTCAGCATAAACATTTTAAATAGATTCTATATTTTTGGTCCATCCATGACATATTACTAAAGTAGCCTATTTACTGTTGTTGATGTGGGACACTTGCTGTTAGCCAATTCACTTTCTCGTACCAGGAGAGCTGAAAGGAACGAGTACCTTTTTCACAAAGTCAGTCTGAGGCATTGGTCTACCCTGCTCTTTAATTTTAATTTTTTCCTCGAAAGGAAGACTGGCAAATGGCTTCGCCAAAATTAAATCAGCAATGCTTGGCCTCTGTGCGCAGCTTTCTTGCTAGCTGACTAGCCCCCTCAAGTTCAAGTTCAGTCACTCAAATAAACGAAATTTCTGGAACTAAGATAGCAAACTTAACACTATATTTACACTTTATTTACAATGAAAATATATACAAACTAAAAAAGCTGGTAGAAACCGTATGTAATGAATGAAATCGAAATGTAAGCTGATCTCTTACAATACACCACAGCACTAGCGAATCCGCATGGGACTGAACTGAGATTCACCGCTGCCTGTCTATATTTGAAACGAGCTGTCAATCAAAGAAAATATCCGGCCGCTTTCACCAATCACCAGTCTCCTCGCGGAAACTGCCATGTCCCTCCCACTGTGAGGCTCGGAGTCCGTGGGCGGGCGTTTTTGCAGTATTTGTCCAATAATCGTCTTGCATTTTGAGATTGAAAAGCGCAGAGCTCCCAAATGCCATTGAAGTGAACTGAGGCTGGGCTGCATCGCGCTGTCACGAGGGGGAAAAACTCGCACACACATTAGGTGAACTGGGGAAAGTTATAACGGAATGATTTCGCACTGTAGTTGGGTTGAGCACATATATTTCTATGATTCTGGATCTGAAATAGCAATGTTATAAGGTCGGCTATAACATAAGCCTAGCGCAATTCATCCTACACGATGTTCGTCATTTTTAGAGGAGGCTGAGCCTCCCTCGTTATCTTAGAGCAATCGCCCATGGTGTATGATTACAAAGCAATAAAAAAAACAAAAAAACAACACTTATTATTACTCAACACCTCAAATATTTGTTTTTTTTTTGTAGCCGCAGAATTGAATAAATTTTCTATTTCCAGTTCATTTGAAGAGAGCGGGGTTTGTCTTATTTAGCCAGGCAGTATCTGAGGCATCATTGTTTCTTCTTGTGCACACTTATTAACCAGTCTCGGAATAGTACCACCTAACCAACCTAAAGTCTGGACAACATATTAGAGTGCATGCCTGTTACTAATGCCACAGAATTATTAAATGCTATTATACTGCACATGACCGCGAGTTGGCCTAGTGGTTAGCGTGTCCGCCTCTCGACCGGGAGATCGCGAGTTCCACTCGTGGTTGGGTCATACCAAAGACAATCATAAAAATGGTACCTACTGCCATCTAGCAAGGCACGCTGCAATACAGATGTGAGTTGGGAAGTCAAACTCTCGCGGTTATCACCCTAGCTGTATAGGCGAGAGGCCGAGGGCTATCGAAATGGAGATCGGCGCTGCACCAATATGCCTTAAACTGGTTTTGTTAATAGTGTTTATGAGGTAAAGGTGTAGATCTGGAGGGTCCTCAGACAAAGTGTGTTTTGGTAAACCAGGATGTATGGATGCTGTCAGTCCCCCATTCGCTTGCTCACTCAAGTTTGTTATCCCCCCTCCCAACGTCTGTCCCTCTGAGTTACATGTCAATCCTGAGATCGAGGTGCTGACCTCTTCTGCTCCTCAGACCTGCCTGATCCATCCTGATGCCCTGTGTCTGGTCAGAGTCTCATCACATCGCTCCTGTGGAGGACGGCCCCATATGGACAGTTGAAAGTCACACTTGGAGGACGCTCTGGACTCTTACAGTAATGCTTTTATGGCTGAGGACTACAGTTGACTTGCTAACTTTAGGACTGCAGTTGTCATGAACAGTTTTGCACTCAAGTTTCCATTAATGAAGAGTTACATCAACAAAACTGACTTCATGTTAAAACTGTTAATGTTGTCTGTTGTTGCCCAAATGAGGATGGGTTCCCTTTTGAGTCTGGTTCCTTTCGAGGTTTCTTCCTCATGTCGTCTGAGGGAGTTTTTCCTTGCCACTGTCGCCACAGGCTTGCTCAATGGGGATCGATCAGGGATAAAATTAGCTCATGTTTAAAGTCATTCAAATTCTGTAAAGCTGCTTTGCGACAATGTTTATTGTTAAAAGCGATATACAAATAAACTTGACTTGGCCTTAAAGAGTTGGGTAGTACTGGGACAGGAGACTGCCTGGGAAATCCAGATTCTGGTGTGAGAGGAACTTTGACCTTTGATACTGTATATTGTTGTTATATCTTCAGGCTCTGCACCTATTCTGGTTTGGTTGCATTTACCCCAGGTGAAGGCAGGCTGGGTCCAAGGATTCATACAGTTGACACCAAATTCTGACCCCATCATCTGGGTGTCTCAGCAGAAGTCGAGACTCATCAGACCAGGCTACATTTTTCCAGTCTTCAACTCTCCAGTTTTGGTGAGTCTGTGCCCACTGCAGCCTCAGCTTTCTGTTCTTAGCTGACAGAAATGCAACCTGACATGGTCTCCTGCTGTTGTAGCCCATCCACCTCAATATTCAACATGTGCATTCTGAGATGCTTTTCAGCTCACCACAATTGTACAGAGTTGTGGTGTGAGTTACTGTAGCCTTTCTGTCAGCTCAAAGCAGTCTGGCCATTCTCCTTTGACCCCTCTCATTAACAAGGTGTTTCCATCCTCAGAACATCTGCTCAGTGGAAGTTTTCTCATTCTCATCTCATTATCTCTAGCCGTTTTATCCTTCTACAGGGTCGCAGGCAAGCTGGAGCCTATCCCAGCTGACTACGGGCGAAAGGCGGGGTACACCCTGGACAAGTCGCCAGGTCATCACAGGGTTGACACATAGACACAGACAACCATTCACACTCACATTCACACCTACGGTCAATTTAGAGTCACCAGTTAACCTAACCTGCATGTCTTTGGACTGTGGGGGAAACCGGAGCAGCCGGAGGAAACCCACGCGGACACGGGGAGAACATGCAAACTCTGCACAGAAAGGCCCTCGCCGGCCACGGGGCTCGAACCCGGACCTTCTTGTTGTGAGCCGACAGCGCTAACCACTACACCACCGTGCCGCCCAGTGGAAGTTTTTTCCAGCAAAAAGTAAACCAAGTTCAAACCAGCCAGTCTATTATACTCTATATTGTTATTATATCCGTAGGCTCTGCTATTCTGGTTTGGCTGCATTCACCACAACACTACCGTTTTGCAGAGTGGGTTATTTCAGTTACCGTAGTTCCAGTCAGCACGAATCAGCCTGGCTATTCTCTTCTGACCTCTATCATCACCACTGCATTTCTGCCTCCAGAACTGTTGTAGACTGAATTTTTTTTCCTTTCCCCTACAAAATTTGTGTGATCTCCAGAAACTGTTGTAGATGAACACCTCAAGATCACAGCAGTTTCTGAAATTCGCAAAACCAGCAATATTACTGAGATTACATTTTGAGATGATATTTTCACTCCCATTCTGTTTGACGTGAACATTCACTGCACTTGTTGCCTGATTTTATGCATTGTGCCACTTCCATTGTGTGATTGGCTGATTTGATAAATGAGCAGCAGTGCAGGTGTTCCTAATAAAGCGGTCAGTGATCCCACAGCATTCCTAAACCACTTTACTTCACATGCACACAGACGTTTGGTGCTATTTTGGCTAGATTTTGAGTTTTATGCTTTGAAAAAGCACAAAACTCTTGCAAGGGAACAACATCAGCATCAATTTCAATTTTATTTCCTATCCTGGCGATTTAGGGGCTCTGTGTGTGTTCTAGCTGATGTAACAGAGGGCAAACTTTATTCTGTCATGACGTTTTTTGATCCGGGTTTTTGATCCAAGACATGACTGAAAATATTTCAAGAACTTTCTTTAAAGCATGTTGAGAGCATAGTGCCATCTCGAAGCTGTTCAATATCATGATACTTAGCAGCAGCTCACTGGGCAAAGACAATTTGATGGAGGACTTAAACCATAATGCTTGGATAGGTTTGGACACCCCTCATCATTCAGCTTTCTTTCTTTTTCACATTTTGTAGTGTTACAGCCTGGAACTAAAATGGACTTTTGAGATGACATCGTGTGTCATGAATTTACACAAAAATCCCATAAGACTGAGAAAAATCAATATAGTTTGCAAAATTAGTTACAAGTAAAAAGATAAGTTATGTTTGGAGAAGTATTCACCCCTGTTGCTATAGGTACTTATTGCAAGGCATTGTAAATGACTAAACATGCTGGAATTCATAAAATAGGAAGAGATGTTGAGAAAGCAATAAATAAAGATGTAATTTTTCGTTTATTACTTGATGCATAGATTTCATGTAATATGATTACATTTAATGTATAGAATTAATGTTAATGATTACAGATATAAATGAAACCATTTAATTTATAATTTAATGTCATAGATATAGATTTAATGTAATGTTTATTATTTGACAGATTGAATGTAATATGCTGACTTTTTTTAATGATTTATTCTGGTATATATTTGATGCATTCGCCAATTAATGACTTTACTGTTGTTTAGGGGATTCCATATTTATGAATTCATAAACAGTAATTTTTTTTTTTTTAAAGACGGAGAAGGAGATACTTACAGCTGACAAGTTGCCTATTTCTGTCCAAAAGCCATAGTTTGGAAACTGATCGACTCCTTTTGCTCCAATGATCAGTCGCTGATAGAGAAATCCAATAATTAGGTAGACGGCCAAGCAGGAGACCAGACTAATAAATAAATAAATAAATAAATAAAACTCATTTTCAACTGTTAGAACAATTAAGCATTTACACGTGAAAATTCTACTATATTTTCCTCTAATTGCTTTCATGTCTAGTTACATACAGTGGTGCTTGAAAGTTTGTGAACCCTTTAGAATTTTCTATATTTCTGCATAAATATGGCCTAAAACATCATCAGATTTTCACACAAGTCCTAAAAGTAGATCAAGAGAACCCAGTTAAACAAATGAGACAAAAATATTATACTTGGTCATTTATTTATTGAGGAAAATTATCCAATATTACATATCTGTGAGTGGCAAAAGTATGTGAACCTCTAGTTTAATTTGAGGGTGAAATTAGAGTCAGGTGTTTTCAATCAATGGGATGACAATCAGGTGTGAGTGGGCACCCTGTTTTATTTAAAGAACAGGGATCTATCAAAGTCTAATCTTCACAACACATGTTTGTGGAAGTGTATCATGGCACGAACAAAGGAGATTTCTGAGGACCTCAGAAAAAAGCTAGTTGATGCTCATCAGGCTGGAAAAGGTTATAAAACCATCTCTAAAGAGTTTGGACTCCACCAATCCACAGTCAGACAGATTGTGTTCAAATGGAGGAAATTCAAGACCATTGTTACCCTCCCCAGGAGTGGTCGACCAACAAAGATCACTCCAAGAGCAAGGCGTGTAATAGTCGGCGAGGTCAGAAAGGACCCCAGGGTAACTTCTAAGCAACTGAAGGCCTCTCTCACATTGGCTAATGTTAATGTTCATGAGTCCACCATCAAGAGAACACTGAACAACAAATGGTGTGCATGGCAGGGTTGCAAGGAGAAAGCCACTGCTCTCCAAAAAGAACATTGCTGCTTGCCTGCAGTTTGCTAAAGATCACGTGGACAAGCCAGAAGGCTATTGGAAAAATGTTTTGTGGACGGATGAGACCAAAATAGAACTTTTTGGTTTAAATGAAAAGCATCATGTTTGGAGAATGGAAAACCCTGCATTCCAGCATAAGAACCTTATCCCATCTGTGAAACATGGTGGTGGTAGTATCATGGTTTGGGCATGTTTTGCTGCATCTGGGCCAGGATAGCTTGCCATCATTGATAGAACAATGAATTCTGAATTATACCATCAAATTCTAAAGGAAAACGTCAGGACATCTGTCCATGAACTGAATCTCAAGAGAAGGTGGGTCATGCAGCAAGACAATGACCCTAAGCACACAAGTCGTTCTACCAAAGAATGGTTAAAGAAGAATAATGTTTTGGAATGACCAAGTCAAAGTCCTGACCTTAATCCAATCGAAATGTTGTGGAAGGACCTGAAACGAGAAGTTCATGTGAGGAAACCCACCAACATCCCAGAGCTGAAGCTGTTCTGTACGGAGGAATGGGCTAAAATTCCTCCAAGCCAGTGTGCAGGACTGATCAACAGTTACTGGAAATGTTTAGTTGCAGTTATTGCTGCACAAGGGGGTCACACCAGATACTGAAAGCAAGGGTTCACATACTTTTGCCACTCACAGATATGTAATACTGAATAATTTTCCTCAATAAATAAATGACCAAGTATAATATTTTTGTCTCATTTGTTTAATTGGGTTCTCTTTATCTACTTTTAGGACTTGTGTGAAAATCTGATGATGTTTTAGGTCATATTTATACAGAAATATAGAAAATTCTAAAGGGTTCACAAACTTTCAAGCACCACTGTATTAGTGCTCCATGTAATTCCAGTCTAATTCCATGTTAAGGCTAATTTGATAATGACCATCATACTCACACAATGAGAAGTATGGATCCAGTGCTGAGTTTGGATTCAATCACAGGACACACAGCACTGGAGTCCAACTCGAACAAGTAAAAACATTCAGTTTCCCGGTCTCTGTCCTCCTTAACCACTGTGAACGATCCCTAAAAGAGAGATAAATGAGAGACATGAGCAAGTCAGGCGGGAAACTGACCTCCCTTCCCTTTTACTCTGGTCACACGCTGCACATGTGCAGTGTCCTCTGTCTGTCGCCTAAAGCGCATCCCGCCCAAATCTTCAGAGAGTGCAGAAACTCACAGAATTTAAGGGTGTAACTTCTCTTTAAGAAAGCCAAGTCAGATTGAGAGCTCACCGCAACCTTACTTCTGTCACAGGAAATCATGACCATGGCTCTCCTTTCCTCCTGTGAGCAATGTAGATGATATTTCTCCCCACCCTGGTACATCAGCATTACCCAGTCACCTGTGAAGGAAAAAAAAAAAAAAAGCCACCTTTAGGCAGTGTTATCCATATTCACTGACCTTCTAATCATGTAGACATTGAAATAATTTTTTTTTATAAACATACAGTACTGTGCAAAAGTCTTAGGCACTGTTTTTTAGTACAAATGTTGTAGATTTTTCTTTTGTAACTTCTACATTATTGAGTTAGTACAAAAACATTTTAGAGTTCCAAACATTAGTTTTCCGACACAAAATGAAACATTGCAGAAAAATGCTTGCATGCCAGTAAAGAAAGCAGCATATTACATCATAGATCTTTTCAGACAAAATTTATATATATATATATATATATATATATATATATATATATATATATATATATATATTTTTTTTTTTTTTTTTTTTTTAAAAATGAAGTCTGCTGGGATTTGCTGAAAAAAAAAAAGAAGCAAGTGTGAACTGTGGCTGGTTCTGCAAGATGCTCAGTAAAACTTACAGGTCATTTCCTTATAAAGCTGCACTAATTGTACCTGAGACTACTTTTTTTTTTTTTTTTAAAGTAAAGGGTCATCATACCAACTACTGACTTTCATTTATTACTGTTTTTTATGGTTTGATTAAAGTAGAAACTTAATTTAATTTCATTATTTTTGAAGGCATCTTTGCTCTACAGCATGACCGCGAGCTGGCCTAGTGGATAGCGGGAGATCATGAGTTCTACTTGCAGTCAGGTCATACCGAAGACCATCATAAAAATGGTACCTACTGCCATCTGGCAAGGCATGCTGCAATACAGATGCAAGTAGGGAGTCTAACTCTCATGGTTACCAGAGGACTAACTCCCCACGATAACCCTAGCTATATAATAGGCAAGAGGCCAAGGGCTGCTGAAACGCAGATCGGTGCCGTACCGATGTGCCTCAAAGAGGTGGGTAGATCAGATCAGATCAGACAAAACTTTATTTATCCCCGAAGGGCAATTAGAAGGGCGAAGAGCGGTACATTAAAAAAAAAAAAAAAAGAGCAAGAAAATAAAATCACAAAAAGAATCACAAAAATGGGTGGGCAAAAAAAAAAACAAACAAAAAAAAACAGCGTATTATGTACAATGTACAATGGCAGGCCTGTTGCCAGTAACAAAGTTAAAAAAAAAATAAAAAAAAAACAGGTCTCCTAAAACATTTGTTTTTTAGTACAAATGTTGTAGATTTTTCTTTGAGTGGCAAAAGGATGGGATATTGGTGGGTTTCCTCACATGAACTGCTCGCTTCAGGTCCTTCCACAACATTTCGATTGGATTAAGGTCAGGACTTTGACTTGGCCATTCCAAAACATTAACTTTATTCTTCTTTAACCATTCTTTGGTAGAACGACTTGTGTGCTTAGGGTCGTTGTCTTGCTGCATGACCCACCTTCTCTTGAGATTCAGTTCATGGACAGATGTCCTAAAAAACAGGTCTCCTGTCCTGTACTGGGACAGGAGACTGCCAGGGAAAACCAGATCCTGGCATGGCAGAGACTCTGACTTGATTTCTTTGCATGACTTTTGCACAGTACCGCAAGTATATAAATACAATAAGTGTCTAATTGAGCTTTCATATCAGAGTTGTGTTGTGTGCACTGCATGTGTTCAACACACTGCTGCTTACTTCCTTGAACAGCCTGTGTTAAACTGTAATTCCCAATGAGCACTTGCTTGCCGTTCTTGTCCCTCTGCATCACTCCGGCATCCTTCATCCCATCTGCATCGCCGCACACCTGGAACACGTAGGTGTACTCCTTCTCTTTGGTTTGAGCAGTAAAGCTAGTGAAAGTGAAGAGAAGGCACTTTTGTGCAAACCTCTTGGATAAAGATCGATTCATGCAAACAAACAAGTACGGAAGAAAGCATTTACGCACTTCTGATTGGTGAGGAGCTCCAGGACACGGAGCACTTTTCTCTCAGATGAGTTCTCGTTGACCAACTTGCACCTGTCCGTGTTGGGACTTGCTTGTGCTCCAGTAGCCATCAGTACAAGAAAAGCAAGCCATCTCCAGCATGTATGTTTGGCCATGACTGAAAACCTAGGCAAAAATGTGGATTATAGTATATAGTTATCACATTATGGCACAGGTTTACCTAAGGACAAAGCCAGTCACGAGGTTTGATAATCTAGGATAAGGAAGTTCACAGAAACAAACTGAAAACCTCCCATATAAAGGATCAAATATGTATTTTTAATAGTAGCTTTATGAACCAACATGGAGAACAGAATACAGAGAATTCATTATTTGTCTTTTTTTTTTTAAGCAACTTTCCAAATTGCACCAACTGTCAAAACGACAAATACGGGCTGGATAGCAGGTCATAATGATGTACTTTTATTAAAAACAAGAGCATCAGAAGGACAAACATACCTTGAGGGTTTTCCAAGCTGATGTATGAAGCACGATGCAGCAATATGAAAGTAAACTAGCTAAAGGTGACTTGAGGCAGTTAGCAAGTTCCTGTTTCCTGACTAGCAAGCTAATTACAGATTAATCAGATCTTGGAGCACCGATACAAGTGCACACATATTCATAAGACAGCGTTAAAGCAATCAAACCCGGATATACTTTATCCAGTAAATCACTTCACACCGGTTTAAACCTGGAAACAGAAGAAAAGTCTCATGATTCAGTTTGTTAATCCTAAAGGCGGAAGTGAAACCGAACCACGTGACGCCACATGACGCGGAAGTCGGCGTTACCAAAGTGACCGTGGGAGATTACATTTCACAGCTAATTTAAGTCACGTTAGAAAAGTTTGAATGTTTGTGATTACTGCCCACTTTAGTACACCCAATTTGTGAATAAATGAAAATTAAGCTTTTAATCTGCTTAATTTAGACTGCTGTGGCTACCTGACTTTTCGTATCTGCTAATCTGTAATGGGGGTCACTGAACATGGTGCTGTCATTCATAACAGTTACATCTCATCTCATTATCTCTAGCCGCTTTATCCTGTTCTACAGGGTCGCAGGCAAGCTGGAGCCTATCCCAGCTGACTACGGGCGAAAGGCGGGGTACACCCTGGACAAGTCGCCAGGTCATCACAGGGCTGACACATAGACACAGACAACCATTCACACTCACATTCACACCTACGGTCAATTTAGAGTCACCAGTTAACCTAACCTGCACGTCTTTGGACTGTGGGGGAAACCGGAGCACCCGGAGGAAACCCACGCGGACACGGGGAGAACATGCAAACTCCACACAGAAAGGCCCTCGCCGGCCACGGGGCTCGAACCCGGACCTTCTTGCTGTGAGGCGACAGCGCTAACCACTACAACACCGTGCCGCCACAGTTAGACATCACACATCACATCACATTATCTCTAGCCGCTTTATCCTTCTACAGGGTCGCAGGCAAGCTGGAGCCTATCCCAGCTGACTACGGGCGAGAGGCGGGGTACACCCTGGACAAGTCGCCAGGTCATCACAGGGCTGACACATAGACACAGACAACCATTCACACTCACATTCACACCTACGCTCAATTTAGAGTCACCAGTTAACCTAACCTGCATGTCTTTGGACTGTAGGGGAAACCGGAGCACCCAGAGGAAACCCACGCGGACACGGGGAGAACATGCAAACTCCACACAGAAAGGCCCTCGCCGGCCACGGGGCTCGAACCCAGGACCTTCTTGCTGTGAGGCGACAGCGCTAACCACTACACCACCGTGCCACCACAGTTAGACATATCCTGATTATTCACAAGGGATAAAATCTAACATTTCATACTCATTTATAATTTAACATGATGTGAGTTCATGGCACGGTGGTGTAGTGGTTAGCGCTGTCGCCTCACAGCAAGAAGGTCCGGGTTCGAGCCCAGTGGCTGGCGAGGGCCTTTCTGTGCGGAGTTTGCATGTTCTCCCTGTGTCTGCATGGGTTTCCTCCGGGTGCTCCGGTTTCCCCCACAGTCCAAAGACATGCAGGTTAGGTTAACATGGGACGACCTTGGGCTGAGGTGCCCTTGAGCGAGGCACTTAACTCCCAACTGCTCCCCAGGTGCTGTTAGTATGGCTGCCCACTGCTCTGGGTATATATGTGTGTTCACTGCTTCAGATGGGTTAAATGCAGAGAGGAAATTTCACAAGTGTGTGATGAATAAAGTTGTTTTTTCTTTCTTTCTTTCTTTCTTTCTTTCTTTCTTTCTTTCTTTCTTTCACTCCTGCTGTGGTTCATTATAGGTAGATATACTAGGAATATTATAATAGACTATGAACTTTGGGGCGGCACGGTGGTGTAGTGGTTAGCGCTGTCGCCTCATAGCAAGAAGGTCCGGGTTCGAGCCCAGTGGCTGGCGAGGGCCTTTCTGTGCGGAGTTTGCATGTTCTCCCCGTGTCCGCATGGGTTTCCTCCGGGTGCTCCGGTTTCCCCCACAGTCCAAAGACATGCAGGTTAGGTTAACTGGTGACTCTAAATTGACCGTAGTTGTGAATGTGAGTGTGAATGGTTGTCTGTGTCTATGTGTCAGCCCTGTGATGACCTGGTGACTTGTCCAGGGTGTACCCCGCCTTTCGCCCGTAGTCAGCTGGGATAGGCTCCAGCTTGCCTGCGACCCTGTAGAAGGATAAAGCGGCTAGAGATAATGAGATGAGATGAGACTATGAACTTCTAGGGCAGCACGGTGGTGTCGTGGTTAGCGCTGTCGCCTCACAGCAAGAAGGTCCGGGTTCGAGCCCAGTGGCCGGCGAGGGCCTTTCTGTGTGGAGTTTGCATGCTCTCCCCGTGTCCGTGTGGGTTTCCTCCGGGTGCTCCGGTTTCCCCTACAGTCCAAAGACATGCAGGTTAGGTTAACTGGTGACTCTAAATTGACCGTAGGTGTGAATGTGAGTGTGAATGGTTGTTTGTCTCTGTGTGTCAGCCCTGTGATGACCTGGCGGCTTGTCCAGGGTGTACCCCGCCTCTCTCCCATAGTCAGCTGGGATACGCTCCAGCTTGCCTGCGACCCTGTAGAACAGATAATGGATGGATGGATGAACTTCTAGAAGGTTCCCAGTTGTATACAGGAGTACAGTACTTATTAACTGTACTCTGGCAAATGTGTGATCCTGAATATTTAATAAGTTATCAGATATCCTGGTAAATTTAAAACTAACCATACTGGTGAAGCAGCTTTGGGACCAAAAGGTTTGATTCCCTGGACCAGCAGAAATGGCTGAAGTGCCCTTAAGCAAGGCACCTAACCCCTACTGCTCCCCAGGCTGCTCTGGGTACGTTGTATGTTGCTCTGGATAAAAGCATCTGCTAAATGCCTGTAATGTAACCAGAAGACTGAAAAGATGTATTAATGACTAAAGTCTGACATCCTGTCACATCTAAAAGCAATGTTTCATTCGTCACAGAGTTTGTAGAGTCACTATTTGCACTAGATTCCTCTTGAATGATGTTTCTGCACCCACTTTGCTGATTCCTGTTTGGTGCTGAAGAGAGCTCACTTATTGGTTATTGACAATGTCCATCTAGATCACTGTTTGCATGAGCTAAGTTTAAAAACATATGATAATATTAAACACGGTTGATTTAATTTGAATATCAAGAAGTGAAAAAGACTGACTCAAGACAGCTATCCTTTTATTTTTATTTATTTTATTTAATCTTTATTTAACCAGGTAACCAGGCCAGTCACTAAGTACAAGCTTCTTATTGATAGCAGTGGCCTGGCAAAAGGCAAAGCTTCTTGAGGAAAGGGGGTAAGGGCTAGAAATGACGAGCGGTAACATGACTGCCAAGCAATCTAACACACAAACGTCCAACAGATAGCTAACAAACAGGCAGTGCAGCAAACAACGCAGCAATACAGAAGTACAGATGGAACATATACAGTACTGTGCAAAAGTCTTGGGCACATGTAAAGAAATGCTGTAGACTAAAAATGGCTTAAAATAATGAAATGAAATGTTTCAACATAAAAAAAATACTATAAACAGCAGTAAGCCATAATAAATAAAACAAAGTCAATATTTGGTGTGAGACGACCTCATCTCATCTCATTATCTGTAGCCGCTTTATCCTGTTCTACAGGGTCGCAGGCAAGCTGGAGCCTATCCCAGGTGACTACGGGCGAAAGGCGGGGTACACCCTGGACAAGTCGCCAGGTCATCACAGGGCTGACACACAGACACAGACAACCATTCACACTCACATTCACACCTACGGTCAATTTAGAGTCACCAGTTAACCTAACCTGCATGTCTTTGGACTGTGGGGGAAACCGGAGCACCCGGAGGAAACCCACGCGGACACGGGGAGAACATGCAAACTCCGCACAGAAAGGCCCTCGCCGGCCACGGGGCTCGAACCCGGACCTTCTTGCTGTGAGGTGACAGCGCTAACCACTACACCACCGTGCCGCCCGTGAGACGACCTTTTGCTTGAAAAAAAAAAATAGTAGTCTCCGGTACAATGAGTGCAGTTTTATAAGGAAATGAGCTGTAGGTTTTACTGAGTATCTTACAGAAGCAGCCACAGTTCTTCTGGGCACTTTGACTGTCACACTCGCTTCTTCATTTGGCACCAAATCCCAGTAGTCTTCATTATGTTTTCTTTTTTAATCTGAAAAGTGCTCTCTTAGGTAATATGCTGCTTGGATACAAAAAATTTTTTCCTGTAACATTTAATTTTGTGCTGGAAAATGAACGTTTGGAAGTCTAAAATATTTTTGTACTGACTCGATAAAGTAGAAGCCATAAAATAGAAATCTATAACAAAGTTTGTAGGAAAAATAGGGTGCCTAAGACTTTTGCACAGTACTGTATAACCAGGAAGAGTTAAAAAAAAAAAAAAAAAAAACTTACACCAAAAGATCAATGAGCGTGCCACAAACTTGCAAAACTTTCATGATTTTATTCCAACATCAGAAATTTGTCTGCAAAAGTCGGCTGAATTTCACCACAGGGGCCTCCATTTAATCAAACAGTATACTAACTGACATAGGAAACACGTTTCTGTTGCCTTTTTCTGAAACTTAGTTTACTTTTGTGTTTTACCAAGCCTGGCTTCCAACACCCTGCTAATAAATACAGTGTGTTAATCTCGGCAGCATTAAGATTAACGTTCCACCAACACCCGCTGAAGAAATTTAAATATACATATCAATTGGTCACACCCATTTCTTTCGCCTAACTGCCATCTGTGATTTGTCATTGCAGCATATGAATGTAGTAAGAACACTTTTATGTAGGTTACCAGATTACTTTTACCTGATTTGACTTCTGATCACGGATACAAAGGTGGGTCATCAGGAGACAGATCCACTTATCAGTTCCTGCGCTTTGAGCTGGATGCGTTATTGATCTGGATTTCATGAGGTCTCAGCTGAAAACAATGACCGGAGTTCATAAATCATAAAATGAATGCAATAACACATTTGCATGATTCAAGTTTCCTTTTCCCTTTCTCAGGTTTAACCTCTATAAATTCTTCATAAAGGCTTCTGCATATGTATATGGCCGTAGTGTTGCCAATAACTTTCAGTGTTGTATTCTTCTTGTTATCTCTTCCACATGTTTCAGTCTATTGTATGCAATTTCTCCTTTCTCCCTTCCCCCTCTCTCCTTTTACCTGTTTGTACCTGCCTCAGCACGTGAACACACCCAGCACCTCTCACGTTACCAATCACAGTACAGCAGACATACACTTAGAAGGTCCATTTCCTGTTTCTGTGTGAGAAAGGAGTCCAGACAAGCCTTGTGCGGACAGATGACATGTCTTGGATTATAGGACCAATAATCAGGCAGCTGTTTTAGGTACGCTGGATTGCTGGACAGTGAAAAGGAGTTCCTGAACACCTTACTCTGGGTAGAGACGCGTGTTCCTCTGTTCCTTATGTCAAAGAGGCAGAGAAAGTAAGAAGGAAGAGGAGAGGAGGGAGGCTCCGTGTCCCTCTCTGTTCAGACTTGTTTGGGAATTTGAGGAGGGAGGAGGGGAAGGAACCCTGAGAGAGTGGAACGCGGAGAAAAACTTCTGTCAGTGGTGTAAACATTCGGAGCTCATGTTTTAAGAGAACAGGATGAGTTAAGAAGGACAGAGGTCAATCAGAATTATCAGTAAAACATTTATCTCACTCTCCATACTGATCCACTTAGTGAGCACGCGCAGGTATGTGGAACATTTGTATGTTGTGCAATTGCTGTTAGTTCTTCGGTGAGAGTGGGAGAAGGAGAACGCTATCTTCTCCAAAGACACTACTCAGGTGAGATTTATGTGAAAAGTCCTTCGTAGTCTTCCTCTTGGATTCTATAACTGACCATACTGCGATTGCCCCAGAGGCTCATAAGTAAATGATTCAGTTTGGCTGAAGTTAGCAGTGCTGTTGGTATATCAAGTATGATTTACTCAACACTGTCAGCCATGTTAACATGTTCCTTGTTGCAGAATATTTTCAGTAGCACTACTTTGGTTGTACAAAGGTATATTGCTTTAAAATGTAAAATATAAGATGAACCTTGGCATGGCTTGACTTGGGGTCCTTACAAAGTGGGGTCCTTACATTTACCAATTGTAACTAGAAGGTCGTAATGTCATACACTGCTATAATAGAGATTTTTGTGGTCACTGCTTGAAGAAGGATGTTGTGCTGATGTTTTGGTGACTGCATCATTTTCCTATGAAATCTAAAGCTTGGTATGAGACACAGATCTTCTGCAACGCTTATACATTTTAACTGGACAAACAACCAATCATGCCCTTGTACGAGGGCAAGTCAAAAAGTTCTAAGACGAATGAAAAAAAAAATCTTTATTTATGAAAGTAACAAAGCTATTTCTCTACATAGCCTCCATTTAAGTCAAAACACTTCTGCAAGCGACGTTTCCATCGGAGGATTCCTTCTTTGCATTCCTTTTTTTTTATTCTTTTGAATTCATTTTGAAATCATAACATCTGTCTTAGAACTTTTTGACTTACCCTCGAAAACATTGATCATAAAACCTTCTTGTGCTTGTTTCATTATTTTCTATCTGGTACCTGTTTTCTAAAACTTGCACAGTAGTTAAATCAATGTTCCGTTTAACATACAGCAATAAACAAACAGTTAATGTCATTACGTATAATTATCCCTGACAGGTTGTCTAAATTATGTTGCCATGGGAACCAAACGCACAAATCGGACCATCGAGGATTCTTTACAACTGCCACGCAGCCCAGCTACTCCTGACAGGGGCAATCAATCAAATGAGTGGATAAGTCGTGAGGCCAGACCTCAAGCTGGTCCAAAAATCCAAGCTGAACGAGGGAGGGGAGGGGAAGACTGGAGAGCTCGAGAGATGGACAGAATACAGGACAGACCAAGAGAGGGAAGGAGGGATGTTGAGCAAGATCAGAAAGAACGGGAGAGATTTGATCAATTCAAAGGTAGAGCAGATGAGATGGACTTGAGAGAAAGGGACCGAAGGAGAGAGCAAGGCAGATACACAAATGGAAAATCTGCTGCCTTACAACAGCGCACAAAAGAGTACAGAGAAAGGGAGAACACTTTCCCTAGGACTATGAGACAACGTAATGAAAGAGAAAGAAAACGATATTCTATTGATCAGGGTAGCGAGAAATTAATGGAGAGAGGTATGGGAAGGTTGAGGGAAATAGACATGACTGAAAGAGAGAGAGAAAGAGAACGAGCCAAAAAGAGGGACAGAGATATCCAGAGGTACAGAGAAATGGAAAGGCAGAGAGAGAATGAAAGAAGAAGATTAAGGGAAGAGATGAAAAGAAATGCAGGAAGAAGATTAGAGGAGGGGGATTTAGACAAAATATGGCAGGACCCTGGTAAGAAGGAGAGAAGAGGAGAGAGACACACAGAGGTCAGTGACCAACAGAGTTTAAGAAGGCAAGAAAAAGCCCGGGATCGAGACAGACCCAGAGAAGACTTGTTTCATTCTCCACAAACAAGGAGAATTATAGTGGGAGATAGAAAGAACTTTTCAGACAGAGAGGACAGAGATGAAAGAAAGAGAACAGGGCCGAAAGAGAGACACAGACACACAAAGAGTGAGGGAGATACGGATGGGGAGAAAGAGAGAGAGCTTGAAAGGGAGGAGGATGCTATGTCTCTCAGACTTGATGGAAGGATCAAGGTAGACAATGAAAAAGAAAGAACCAAGGGCAAACTGAGAGAAAGAGAGCGGCGCAGAGATGTGGAAAGGCAGAAGGAAAGAGCCCGAAGAAAGGAGAAAGAAACAGCTCTGCAATCTAGCAGGAGAGAAGAGAATAAAGAATGGATGACGGAGAGATACAAAGACAGAGATGTGAGAGAGCGAGATTGGGCCAGAGAGGAGCGAGGACATGATGGACCGAGGGATCAATTAAGGGGCGCTGAAGATAGAAGAAGAAAGAAAGAATTAAATGAAAGCAGGATGAGGGAGCACGAGAGAGACAGAGAGAGAGCATGCATACCTTCTGCAGAGAGAGAGATGGACATGTATCCGGAATGGTCGGACAGACAGAGACAAAACTGTTATGAGGAAGAAACGAAAGGAAGGAATAACCAAACATGGAGAGAGACAGACAGGAAGATACAAGAGGAAGCCCAAAGCAGCAGAGAGTGGATGCCAGGAAGTGATGTACAGGGTGACCATCGAAGGAGAAGAACAACAGATAGCTTTGAAGAGAAAGAGAGGAGTGCTTCTGAGAACGAGAGTGAGAAAAAAAGAAGTGAGGAAGGACAAGACAGAGAATGGTGGTCAAGGAAAGAAGAGATAAGAGAAGGCTCTGAAAAAGAGGAAACAGAAACGGAGAGAGAGAGAGAAAAATCTGAGAGCAAAAAGAGACCACAACGGAAAATGTGGCTGGAGCCTCGATCAGGAAGAGAGAGGACAGAGTCATTACAGGAAGACTTTAAAGAGAGACAGCAAGCCAGGGCGAGATATGCACAGCGATACAAAGAACAAAAGACACCAAGAGATGAAGAAGAAATGTCCACCAAAAGGAAGAATGGAGGATTAACAATATTGCTGGAAGACAGGTGCAGGGAACTAGACAGTGCTGCAGAGGTTATGAAGGATGTTGATCCTGAGAATTTGGAAGAAAGGATAGTAAGTGATGAGATGGTCTTTGATAGAGAAGCTTGGTTAGATGTGCCTTGGCAGTCGGAGGTAGAAAATGTGTCTGATAACATGGAAGAGAGTGACGGAGAGGAAGAACAAGTGACCGATACCTGTGTTAACTCTGAGGGTGAAGAGGGGAGTGAGGGAGTGTTGAAAGATTGGAGGGACAAAGTGACGTCAGGAGATAATGGTTTAGTGATGGTGTCCAGTGGTGCAGAAGAGGATGAGGCAGAGGTAGACAGGTTTGAGGACTGTACAGAAGTCTGGGATGGTGGAGATAGAGAGGGTCTAGCTAGGCAGTCACCCACAAGCACTCAGCAAAGAGAGGAAGAGAGTGAAACCAGAAGGACCAAAGAGAGAAGTGACTCCAGTGTCACTGTCTTTTGTGTGGTTGGTCAAACTCTTCCCAGGTCAGGATCCAACCAAAGCCCATTCTTGGATCACATGGAGCAGCAGGAGACCTGTCAGGAGTCATCTTGGGAAATGGGTGGTGTTGGTGGTGATCAAAATGAAGCAGACACAGAGGCAGAAAGCACAAGCATAGACCATGGCCTCAGTTTGTCTGAGGAGGACATGTCAAGCAGCCATGACACTAAATGCAATAATGCTGGAGCTGACCAAATGACCAAGGAAGTTACCTCATCCAAGGACTTGGTAATTAGTTGTGATGTAATTGCAGAACAAGACGCTGAACAATGCCCAACAGAATCTATTGACACACTGACAGAGATTGAGGCCCATGGGAACGCTCAGATGAAAATGACAGATGGAGAAAACCAAGCGGAAGGACAAAATGAAATGGAAAGTGGTGGCCATTGTGAGGGCCCAGAGAGTATGGGGGGTACAAGGCGCATCTCTGCTGCTCCGCATGTCAAATGGGCTAAGAATGTGCTCACTGAGATATTGGGTTCTTCTGAGGATGGGATTGTTATCATACCCGAGTCAAGTGGTGATGGAGTTCCAACTGAGGCTGAAAGTCAGGGAGATGCACCCCTCTATGCTAGTGTCCAGAAATCCCGTAAGCCCAACCATGACAGAGAATGCATAGACTCTGAGGTACAGCATTTTAAACCAGAGGACACGAAGACAGATGTACCGGTAGGAAATGAAATTCACTTACAGGTACAGGGGCAGTTGGATGGAGAAGAAGACCTGGAGCGACTCTCTGACCTGCAGAGTCTCTCTTCTGATAATGAAACAGATAAGGAGGGAAGCAGTAAAGAGGGAAGCATTAAAACGAAAAAGAAAAACAAGAAAAAAGCAATGTGGAAAATTCTCGGCTCTAACAGTTTTCGAGAATTGGGGAATGAAGTATGGGAAAAGACGGCTGGGATCCGAAGGTCAGTACAGAAACACAGTGAAGAGGAGGAGGAGGCAGAAGGAGCTGGAAGGGACCGCAGAACCCGAGTCTTCAAAACAGGTGAGAAGAGGCTGGGTGTAAACTGCGAGGATGTCATTTGAATATGTTTTAAAAGTGTGCAGTTCAGATTCTTATGGGGTTTAAAAGAATAAAAACATTTTAAAACACTCACTTACTTTTTGGTTTTAGACATAATGCTCTTCTAAAGAAGACTATTATTATTATTATTATTATTTTGCGGCAGCACGGTGGTGTAGTGGTTAGTGCTGTCGCCTCACAGCAAGAAGGTCCTGGGTTTGAGCCCCGGGGCCGGCGAGGGCCTTTCTGTGTGGAGTTTGCATGTTCTCCCCGTGTCAGTGTGGGTTTCCTCCGGGTGCTCCGGTTCCCCCACAGTCCAAAGACATGCAGGTTAGGTTAACTGGTGACTCTAAATTGACCGTAGGTGTGAATGTGAGTGTGAATGGTTGTCTGTGTCTGTGTGTCAGCCCTGTGATGACCTGGCGACTTGTCCAGGGTGTACCCCGCCTTTCGCCCGTAGTCAGCTGGGATAGGCTCCAGCTTGCCTGCGACCCGGTAGAACAGGATAAAGCGGCTAGAGATGATGAGATTATTATTTTGCAAGCTGTTATTTTTAGATTAAGTTATGAGGTCAAGCAAGCTCGGGGAAACAAGAGAGAAAAAGCCTAGAACACCAACATAAACATGTTCTTAAAATTCAAATAAAACCATTTTCAGGTCCTGCTACTTTGTCCCAAGTCAAATGATTTGTGGTCACAGGTAGAAGTCACTAAACCAAAAAAATATTTCTTATATAGACACAAGTGTTTCACTGCGAAATATGGCACTCGTATTTTTCACATGAACTACATCCAAGACATCGAGTGACATTTCTCAATATGTCACTCATGAAGAAATTGATTAATTTTCTTTTTTTTTGATAAACCTGTAGAACAGGATAAAGTGGCTAGAGATAATGAGATGAGATTTGGGTGCTTTTTGTTTGTGAATGTGTTGATATAATAAAAAGAAACTCATGTGTTGGCCTGAAGATATGGTGTTTATCTTCTCATGTTGAAAAACTCGTATTTTTCATAATAAATACATCGTGGCTCAGTATGACATCTCATCATCTCTAGCCGCTTTATCCTGTTCTACCGGGTCGCAGGCAAGCTGGAGCCTATCCCAGCTGACTACGGGCGAAAGGCGGGGTACACCCTGGACAAGTCGCCAGGTCATCACAGGGCTGACACATAGACACAGACAACCATTCACACTCACATTCACACCTACGGTCAATTTAGAGTCACCAGTTAACCTAACCTGCATGTCTTTGGACTGTGGGGGAAAACGGAGCACCCGGAGGAAACCCACGCGGACACGGGGAGAACATGCAAACTCCGCACAGAAAGGCCCTCGCCGGCCCCGGGGCTCGAACCCAGGACCTTCTTGCTGTGAGGCGACAGCGCTAACCACTACACCACCGTGCCGCCCTCAGTATGACATATTTAAATAATATTGGCTGACATTTTTTCATGGTATATCAGATATATTCCATTCAGCTAGCATGATACTGGATGAGTCAAAGATGAGTTCAATATTATGCTAGCTGAATGGAATATATCTGATCTACCATGAAAAAAGCCATTATTATTATTATTATTATTATTATACATTCCTTTTGGGTGTTCAGTGCATCTTTCTCTTTCAAAATTCTCTCAAAATCTTCCGTATTTAACAAAGCAAACCTGGCGGCCATATTTGTTGACAAATTGTCAAAGTCGCTCACTAATGAAGTTTTATGTCTCTGACGTGTGACGTCATGTTGTCTTGACAACCATGCAATGTGGTAAACCATATTCAACGCTCATTCTCCATTGGGTAGAGTGACGTAATACATGTAGGATAAGTGATATGCTAACGATATTGCATGCTGTCAAACCAAATGAATGAAACTTGCTAGAAGGGAATTTTTATTCCATCGAAAACGAGCCCTGTATGTATAATAATTCCCGATATATCACTCTGATGACTAGATGTGCATTGTTAAAATGGTGAACTGGTTCAAAATTAAAATTCTTATGATTAATTTGCATATTTATTTTCATGGATGTGTCCATATAATATAAAGAATATTACACGGCGGTGTGAAAGTATGAAGTTGATCTTCTCGTGTTGAAAAATATTTAATTCGTTCGCTTTGCTCACTCATGATATATAGATTTAACACTCGAAGATAAACTTCATATCTTCACATGACCATGTAATATCTTCTCTCTCTCTCTCTTTATATTTTAGGACACATGAAATGTGTATTATCAAGAGATTGCCATGATAAATGAAGCATCATAGATGATTTTACAAAGAAAAATGTTAAAATGCCCTTCCGAGAACTGAATCTTACTTTCCAGCCTCTAAGTCGCTTTAGATGTGATGGTATTCACCAAAACATAACCATTTTCATAAAGCAGCTCCACTTGGTATCACGTTTCCTTTGGTGATTGCTGCTATTGGGTGAAAATGGACTACTAATGTTAAGTCAAGAATACATAGTTTTGTTTGTTACCAGTGGCCTGAAGTTGACTGACAATGTAGATAATCTAAACCTGGGAACAAAGCAAGTGCACTGCATTCAGGTCTGAGATCTCTGGGATAGTTTAGGTGTGGCGCATGATCCTGATCTAGATCAGTCAGTTTGAGGCTGTCTGGAACACAACGGCTGTGCTTTGATTGAATAATCTTGAACAAATCATCTCGTCTGAAGCCACATTTACTGAACCAGTCACTGAATTGTCGTAATGATCTACAGTATGTTCAGCTCCATTTACAGCATTACTACTCCATACTATTGATATTAGACACTTTTATTGATCCTGGCAATGCTATTACGCTTTGCTGAATGATGTCCTGTGCTAAATTGTGCCATAATTCTCTTGTCCAGATGAGGAATATGATGAACTGAGTTTCTCATGGAGTGAATTAGATCTGAGGCAAGTAAACCACCTCCTATTATTGGCGAATGAACTATTTCTTCATCTATCCATGTACATTATTTGTACATAGGCTCGGCTCTTATGATATAATGCTTACGTAACTCTTTTCTCTTTCTGTTCCAGGACTGTTAAAGAAACACTTAAAAGATCAAAACTGAGGAACTCGAAATTTTGCAGTGAGTTTGGTTATTTTTTTGCTACCGGGTCAAATATAAATTGGGCATTAAATTGAGCAGGGCGTTTGTGTCTGCTCAATTTAAACCCCACGCCTACGTACGGCTTCATACAAAGTATGCCCTCTCTTGGGTACATATTAATTTGAGGGAGGATTTCACAAAAAGCGTGAAGTCAGTGCAAAACGGTATGAAGTAATAGGAAGTGCTGTTCGATGAGCTAAACTTCGGGTGGAAAAGTAGCCAGCTTTCTGTAGAGTGCGTTTAGTGTAGAATAAATTTAGGAGTGTCCCATTTTGTGCTGCACTTCCTGACACAAGCACCTCTGACTTGTGTAAAGCTGATCTGCCATTTGAGTTGAGTCATCTTTCCAAATTCCAGTGAACTATAGATAGTGACACACTTCCATTTCTTATTATATTGTTAACGCGTAATCATTTCACTTTGTTTTAGATGGAAATGTAAAGGTGCATAGAGAGATAATATTCTAGGCTATATTCTACCATAAGCTCCATCTGTATATCTGTTTGCAGTGGGGCATTATACGCAAGGAGAACGTGTTTTAAGGTAGAATATGATTTGGCCCGCATAGACTAGCACATTCAGCACCATCCATTTTTATTCATGCACACTTCTGTGCAGATAACCTGGGGTAAACTCTGGCTAATTCACCATTATGTGCATCTACCGTACCTCAAGGGCTTGCTGACGTGTACTGTATTGTACTGTAAGTGTATCCATAACTGAAAAACGCAGCCTCTCCAACAACAGGACCCTTTGCTGACGTGCCTGTAATGTTCATATTTGTTGTAAAGAAGAAAGGTTCTCTAGTTGTGTACTTGTTTCTTTTTCCTCCTTATGGGCAGGTTTATGCATGTAAACCTGCAGAACAGCTGTTGAATTGCAAATGAATTGCAACTGGTCTGTGTGGAACTTGTCTTGTTTCTAGGCAACAGTTGCCTGAACATGTTACACAGCTGAATGTGCTTTATGTGTCACTTATTTTGTTCTACAAAGTCACAAAGTCAAATAATGCAAGAGACTTTAATAAGGTCCCAGTTTACTTATTTTATTTACTTGACCAAGGTCTCATGTTTCTCGGTTTCTCTCAGATTTTCAGTTGTATCAGCAGTACAGCGAGGTGGTCCAGAACAGGGAGCTCATTCACCAGTCTCATTCCGATGCTAGCTCCGTGTTCGGGGACACCCATGCTTCCTCAGCACCCTCATCTCCGTCTCATTCCCCTACTCTGGCTCGCCGGCCCCTCCCACCTCTTCCTCCTGTGCTCCATCCCCATTCCATATCCCAGACAAACTCTGTCTCCAGTGGGAGTGGGTTGTTGAGTATACCTTATGACTCGTATCAGAGGTCCGCATCACCTCGGCTGTCCAGGTCCCTCGCCTCCTCGCCCATGCTGTGGCAGGACCTGCAGGGAGTGAGGAACAACCCTGATCTCAAACATCTCAGCGAGGATGAGCGACGCCTACAGGAGGTGCTGTGCTGCTTTAGTCCAAGTGCGAGGTAGGATTAGAGATGTCTCTGGGTTTCTAAAGCACAGCTTCGATCATCTGTCTGTTGTAGGTGAGATTTGAAGTGGTGACATCTGAATCATCATACTGCAGCAGTTTGGACATTGTAGTGGAGCACTTCGTCAAGTGCAAACAGCTCAACGTGCTCTTGACTTCACAAGACAAAAACTGGCTTTTTTCAAAGCTTAGTGATGTCAGAGCTGTCAGTCACAGGTAAGAATAAACCTGAGCTTGCTCGTGGTTCAGCATCATGCAGACTTCATTCCTTGAATCAGTGTACTATTGGTTAACACTCCCCTCCACACCTTTTTTTTTAGCAAATATATTCTGAAAAGTGTATGTGCTGTTTCTACGAACAAGAATTTACTTTAAGAATATACTTTTTCAAGACAACATGTTGGAGCTTCTGTTAGTTAGTTCTGTGATTTTAGAATATTGAGCCAAGGTTTGACCCTCCATCAGCTTGAAGCTTGATAATATACATGTACAACCTTTTATCTGACCCTAACTTTTCAGCGATATTTATTATACTTTTAAGCAGGACTTTGGTGTAAAATGTTTCAAAAGTATTTAATGGCATGTAAAAAATGTAAAAATTTTAAGATGAACACATTAAAAAAAAAAAAAGTGAGATAGGATCTTATAACTCCAAGGTCTTGAAATGGGAAATTCATCACCTCAAAACAAGGACATATAAGGACATGAACTCAAAACTACAGCCATTATGCTCTAACAAAATTTTGGGATTAAATAGACATGACAGAATGTTAACAAATCTGTTGTTATGTAGTTTTATCCAACCTCCCATCACTAAAGAAAAAGTGGAAAAAAACAACAACAAGGTAAGGTCTTTATTAAGTATAACAAGGCAAACAGACGTGCCCCATTTACAAAGTACAGTTGCGAATAATAATCTCTCATCTCATTATCTCTAGCCGCTTTATCCTGTTCTACAGGGTCGCAGGCAAGCTGGAGCCTATCCCAGCTGACTACGGGCGAAAGGCGGGGTACACCCTGGACAAGTCGCCAGGTCATCACAGGGCTGACACATAGACACAGACAACCATTCACACTCACATTCACACCTACGCTCAATTTAGAGTCACCAGTTAACCTAACCTGCATGTCTTTGGACTGTGGGGGAAACCGGAGCACCCGGAGGAAACCCACGCGGACACGGGGAGAACATGCAAACTCCGCACAGAAAGGCCCTCGCCGGCCCCGGGGCTCGAACCCAGGACCTTCTTGCTGTGAGGTGACAGTGCTAACCACTACACCACCGTGCCGCCCATAATAATAATAATAATAACAATAATATTAATAATAATATTTTGTCTAGGCGGCACGGTGGTGTAGTGGTTAACGCTGTCGCCTCACAGCAAGAAGGTCCTGGGTTCGAGCCCCAGGGCCGGCGAGGGCCTTTCTGTGTGGAGTTTGCATGTTCTCCCCGTGTCCGCGTGGGTTTCCTCCGGGTGCTCCGGTTTCCCCCACAGTCCAAAGACATGCAGGTTAGGTTAACTGGTGACTCTAAATTGACCGTAGGTGTGAATGTGAGTGTGAATGGTTGTCTGTGTCTATGTGTCAGCCCTGTGATGACCTGGCGACTTGTCCAGGGTGTACCCCGCCTTTCGCCCATAGTCAGCTGGGATAGGCTCCAGCTTGCCTGCGACCCTGTAGAAGGATAAAGCGGCTAGAGATAATGAGCTGAGATGAGATATTTTGTCTAATTATAAATACATCAAGACCTAAGGATTAGAAGCAAAGATGCTACAAATACAACCTCGATTCCAAAAAAGTTGGGACAAAGTACAAATTGTAAATAAAAATGGAATGCAATGATGTGGAAGTTTCAAAATTCCATATTTTATTCAGAATAGAACATAGATGACATATCAAATGTTTAAACTGAGAAAATGTATCATTTAAAGAGAAAAATTAGGTGATTTTAAATTTCATGACAACAACACATCTCAAAAAAGTTGGGACAAGGCCATGTTTACCACTGTGAGACATCCCCTTTTCTCTTTACAACAGTCTGTAAACGTCTGGGGACTGAGGAGACAAGTTGCTCAAGTTTAGGGATAGGAATGTTAACCCATTCTTGTCTAATGTAGGAATCTAGTTGCTCAACTGTCTTAGGTCTTTTTTGTCGTATCTTCCGTTTTATGATGCGCCAAATGTTTTCTATGGGTGAAAGATCTGGACTGCAGGCTGGCCAGTTCAGTACCCAGACCCTTCTTCTACGCAGCCATGATGCTGTAATTGATGCAGTATGTGGTTTGGCATTGTCATGTTGGAAAATGCAAGGTCTTTCCTGAAAGAGATGTCGTCTGGATGGGAGCATATGTTGCTCTAGAACCTGGATATACCTTTCAGCATTGATGGTGTCTTTCCAGATGTGTAAGCTGCCCATGCCACACGCACTAATGCAACCCCATACCATCAGAGATGCAGGCTTCTGAACTGAGCGCTGATAACAACTTGGGTCGTCCTTCTCCTCTTTAGTCCGAATGACACGGCGTCCCTGATTTCCATAAAGAACTTCAAATTTTGATTCGTCTGACCACAGAACAGTTTTCCACTTTGCCACAGTCCATTTTAAATGAGCCTTGGCCCAGAGAAGACGTCTGCGCTTCTGGATCATGTTTAGATACGGCTTCTTCTTTGAACTATAGAGTTTTAGCTGGCAACGGTGGATGGCACGGTGAATTGTGTTCACAGATAATGTTCTCTGGAAATATTCCTGAGCCCATTTTGTGATTTCCAATACAGAAGCATGCCTGTATGTGATGCAGTGCCGTCTAAGGGCCCGAAGATCATGGGCACCCGGTATGGTTTTCCGGCCTTGACCCTTACGCACAGAGATTCTTCCAGATTCTCTGAATCTTTTGATGATATTATGCACTGTAAATGATGATATGTTCAAACTCTTTGCAATTTTACACTGTCGAACTCCTTTCTGATATTGCTCCACTATTTGTCGGCGCAGAATTAGGGGGATTGGTGATCCTCTTCCCATCTTTACCTCTGAGAGCTGCTGCCACTCCAAGATGCTCTTTTTATACCCAGTCATGTTAATGACTTATTGCCAATTGACCTGATGAGTTGCAATTTGGTCCTCCAGCTGTTCCTTTAACTTTTCCAGCCTCTTATTGCCCCTGTCCCAACTTTTTTGAGATGTGTTGCTGTCATGAAATTTCAAATGAGCCAATATTTGGCATGAAATTTCAAAATGTCTCACTTTCGACATTTGATATGTTGTCTATGTTCTATTGTGAATACAATATCAGTTTTTGAGATTTGTAAATTATTGCATTCCGTTTTTATTTACAATTTGTACTTTGTCCCAACTTTTTTGGAATCGGGGTTGTAGTTAAAAAGGCATCTATTAATAAAAGCCGACTTAAGGCGGCTAGTCTGTATTTTGGGCAAGATAAAATTGTGCGCCCTTTTCCTAAGTTGCCTATGTCTCTGTGGTGGCAGAAGATCACTAAGAGCCGTGTCTGTCGTTGTAATCCGCTTCCATATCTTTAAGTCCCTATTTTGCACAAGCTCAGTAATGCTGTATTGCTTGGAACAGTAACAAAACTTATAAGATCTAGCAAATAACTTGTCAATCCTACTTAAGTACTTATTATAGAAAGCGCTGCCCCAGACCTCAATAGCATATGAAAAAATAGAGAAAAACAGACTATGAAAAAGGAGATCTAAATTACTCATAGAATACTTATAATATTTACACACCCTTAATATATATAACCGGCTACTAACTTTGCTAAGTAAATATTCAAAATGTGAATCCCAGTTAGTGGGGTTCTCCTCGAAAGTGACCCCCAACAGTTTCAGTTTATTTTTTATGATCAATGATTTCAAGAGGATCCAGCGGCATCCTAGTTGTTCTACCTCTAAAGAGCAATTCCCAAATTTTCGTCAAATTTATCTTCATGCGGTTCTCCTGCGAGCACTTGATGAAGGACTGGATTTTAACCTCAGAGTCCTCAGAACCAACACTAACATTAATAGGTATACTAAGTGTAATGTTGTCCACATACTTTATTAACACGTTTTGGGGATTTACAACCTTTAAATCATTAATCAATATCGAAAAGAGGACAGGACCGAGGACAGCCCCCTGTGGGACACTTCTATTAATAGGCAAATATGGAGTATGAATACCATCAACCATAACTCTCTGCTTCCTATGATCTAAGAAGCTAATGAGCCAATTAGTTATACAAGGATCAATATTCTCATCTCATCTCATTATCTGTAGCCGCTTTATCCTGTTCTACAGGGTCGCAGGCAAGCTGGAGCCTATCCCAGCTGACTACGGGCGAAAGGCGGGGTACACCCTGGACAAGTCGCCAGGTCATCACAGGGCTGACACATAGACACAGACAACCATTCACACTCACATTCACACCTACGGTCAATTTAGAGTCACCAGTTAACCTAACCTGCATGTCTTTGGACTGTGGGGGAAACCGGAGCACCCGGAGGAAACCCACGCGGACACGGGGAGAACATGCAAACTCCGCACAGAAAGGCCCTCGCCAGCCACGGGGCTCGAACCCGGACCTTCTTGCTGTGAGGCGACAGCGCTAACCAGTACACCACCGTGCCGCCGGGATCAATATTAAATTGTTGTAATTTAGTTCAAAGAATACTGCGTGACAGAATCAAACACCTTACTAAAATTGAAGGAAAATATTCTCATGAAATCTATGCTGTCATCCAACCATTTAAGCCAGGTATGTTGGCATTTAATCAAGGCCATGCTAGAACTGTGGCTGTGACGATAGGCAAATTGATCAGGGTCAATGTAATTATTACATACATCACCCAATTCATAGTTACGAGGGTACTTCAAAGACTCATGTATCAGTAGATCTCTGTACTTTAGCTGCTTAACGTCCCCCCAGTGATGATCTTGGAATTAGGGATTGGAACCAATATTCATCTGATCGACAAAAATGGAGAAAATACCATGTTAATATGTCTACAGGTAAAACATGACCACAAATCTTCCCTCTGAAAAAGTAGTCCCATTTCTGAAATGATGAATTTACAGCTTTAGAATTTTAGAGGGTTTCTGGTATTGGCCGATACTGATCCTGATATAATACTGACATCCTGACAGGAAATGAGTCTCTGCGAGATTTTGTCCTGCGTTTTGTTTTGTTCTCGACCCTGTTCTAATCTGTAAATGTACTATGTTGTGCAGCTTCTTCTCCCAGCTGGAGGAAAGAGTGGAGAGTGACATAATGCACTTTACAGTGTGTGACATCATCATCAAACACTGCCCAAAATTCCGAGCAGTCTATGTGCCCTACCTCACCAACCAGTCATACCAAGACAAGACATATCAAAGATTAATGTGAGCTTCATCCATGTAGATACTTTAGGGCTTAAATGTGTGGTATTCCGGGAAAACCTATTGGATGATGATGTGTCTCAATTCTGGTGAACAGCCAAAATCATAGTTTTCTGCCGATAATATACTTTGATGTTTCAATTTTAAGACATCATATTAGATCAAAACAAAGCTCAAGTGCTTCATTTATAGTTTAACCTGTCTCCTGTGAGTACTGCAATGTATATCTGGCTGTTACCCAAATTGTAGCACATCTACTGTAGATTTAATGTAAGCGCGAACAAATTCTTGTCTAAAAGTTCAGCATTTCTTTTTGCCTGAATTTTGCACTTCTTGTACACTACCGTTCAAAAGTTTGGGGTCACCCAGACAATTTTGTGTTTTCCATGAAAAGTCACACTTTTATTTACCACCATAAGTTGTAAAACGAATAGAAAATATAGTCAAGACATTTTTCTGGCCATTTTGAGCATTTAATTGACCCCACAAATGTGATGCTCCAGAAACTCAATCTGCTCAAAGGAAGGTCAGTTTTATAGCTTCTCTAAAGAGCTCAACTGTTTTCAGCTGTGCTAACATGATTGTACAAGGGTTTTCTAATCATCCATTAGCCTTCTGAGGCAATGAGCAAACACATTGTACCATTAGAACACTGGAGTGATAGTTGCTGGAAATGGGCCTCTATACACCTATGGAGATATTGCACCAAAAACCAGACATTTGCAGCTAGAATAGTCATTTACCACATTAGCAATGTATAGAGTGCATTTCTGATTAGTTTAAAGTGATCTTCATTGAAAAGAACAGTGCTTTTCTTTCAAAAATAAGGACATTTCAAAGTCACCCCAAACTTTTGAACGGTAGCGTATGTCACTCTGGATAAGAGCGTCTGCAAAATGCCTGTAATGTAATGTAACGTAATCTTGCATAGGCTTTTGCAAAGACCACATCAGGCCAATTTCACAAATACGGTGGCTAAAACCAGTATGCCTGCTTAAAGATGTCTGAAACTTTGAGCTAAGTGTGATTTTCTCACACGCTGAATATAACACATTGATATAGCTGTTGGATACCGGCTTTCAAAATGTCCTGGATGTGCAATGGAATCGTTAAATGCTCTACCTTTTCACTTTTGGCTTGAACTAGAATTTAAAATGGTACGACTTTTCTTGTCACTGAGATACATGCAAAAGAAAAACAAAAAAGCATGTAGTTTTCATAACTATATGTTTAAGTACATTGTACAAAATATCAAAATTGAATCACGTGAAGGGTTTTCCCCAGCTACCACACAAATAACCAGCGTAACACTGCTGTAGTTTTTATTCTTTCCTTCTTTGCTTTTCATACTTTAATCTTTCATTCTAAATCCCTTATACACTCTTACCTCATGGTCTCTTTTCCAGGAATGAGAATAGTGGATTTCGCCACATTGTGGAAAAGTTGGAGCAAAGCCCCAAGTGTCAGAGACTTCCTTTACGCTCCTTCCTCATCCTCCCATTCCAGAGAATCACTCGGCTTAAACTGCTAGTACAGGTGCTCTATTTCTCTTTAAATCACTCACGACAAGTGTGATTTTCTGTCTCATTGCCTCTTATTTTGGTTTTCTAAGAAACGGCTCACACTATTCTTGCAAAGAACAACTGCACTGCGATAAGAAATGAGCCTTTAAAATGGTGCTATAAATAATTTCAGAGTATTAAAACAAAAGAAATCATTCAACAAACAGAAATGAATCGTAAAGCTTCCCTCCAGATCATCACAAGAGCCCATGATATGTCTAAAATGTGTTATCCATCCTCTACCCTGGTTCAGCAAAGGAAAAAGACCACCACAGGACCACCGCTGGCAGGATATGATGTAGGGGGCGTAGTTTTCTCAACACAGCAGTGGCACTGACATGGTAGTGGCAGATGAGTCCCCAAGACAAATACATCCAGACAGCAGTGGTCCTGTGATCAGAAATGAATATAGTGGATAATTCATACAACCCCGATTCCAAAAAAGTTGGGACAAAATACAAATTGTAAATAAAAACGGAATGCAATAAATTACAAATCTCAAAAACTGATATTGTATTCACAATAGAACATAGACAACATATCAAATGTCGAAAGTGAGACATTTTGAAATTTCATGCCAAATATTGGCTCATTTGAAATTTCATGACAGCAACACATCTCAAAAAAGTTGGGACGGGGCAATAAGAGGCTGGAAAAGTTAAAGGTACAAAAAAGGAACAGCTGGAGGACCAAATTGCAACTCGTTAGGTCAATTGGCAATAGGTCATTAACATGACTGGGTATAAAAAGAGCATCTTGGAGTGGCAGCGGCTCTCAGAAGTAAAGATGGGAAGAGGATCACCAATCCCCCTAATTCTGCGCCGACAAATAGTGGAGCAATATCAGAAAGGAGTTCGACAGTGTAAAATTGCAAAGAGTTTGAACATATCATCATCTACAGTGCATAATATCATCAAAAGATTCAGAGAATCTGGAAGAATCTCTGTGTGTAAGGGTCAAGGCCGGAAAACCATGCTGGCTGCCCGTGATCTTCGGGCCCTTAGACGGCACTGCATCACATACAGGCATGCTTCTGTATTGGAAATCACAAAATGGGCTCAGGAATATTTCCAGAGAACATTATCTGTGAACACAATTCACCGTGCCATCCGCCGTTGCCAGCTAAAACGCTATAGTTCAAAGAAGAAGCCGTATCTAAACATGATCCAGAAGTGCAGACGTCTTCTCTGGGCCAAGGCTCATTTAAAATGGACTGTGGCAAAGTGGAAAACTGTTCTGTGGTCAGACGAATCAAAATTTGAAGTTCTTTATGGAAATCAGGGATGCCGTGTCATTCAGACTAAAGAGGAGAAGGACGACCCAAGTTGTTATCAGCGCTCAGTTCAGAAGCCTGCATCTCTGATGGTATGGGGTTGCATTAGTGCGTGTGGCATGGGCAGCTTACACATCTGGAAAGACACCATCAATGCTGAAAGGTATATCCAGGTTCTAGAGCAACATATGCTCCCATCCAGACAACGTCTCTTTCAGGGAAGACCTTGCATTTTCCAACATGACAATGCCAAACCACATACTGCATCAATTACAGCATCATGGCTGCGTAGAAGAAGGGTCCGGGTACTGAACTGGCCAGCCTGCAGTCCAGATCTTTCACCCGTAGAAAACATTTGGCGCATCATAAAACGGAAGATACGACAAAAAAGACCTAAGACAGTTGAGCAACTAGAATCCTACATTAGACAAGAATGGGTTAACATTCCTATCCCTAAACTTGAGCAACTTGTCTCCTCAGTCCCCAGACGTTTACAGACTGTTGTAAAGAGAAAAGGGGATGTCTCACAGTGGTAAACATGGCCTTGTCCCAACTTTTTTGAGATGTGTTGTTGTCATGAAATTTAAAATCACCTAATTTTTCTCTTTAAATGATACATTTTCTCAGTTTAAACATTTGATATGTCATCTATGTTCTATTCTGAATAAAATATGGAATTCTGAAACTTCCACATCATTGCATTCCGTTTTTATTTACAATTTGTACTTTGTTCCAACTTTTTTGGAATCAGGGTTGTAAAATTGTGCATGGGAAAGATGAAGGTAAACACCACTGCATCTTTATTGTTCCTGATACACTTGTACCAGCACCACAAATATCACGTCGCTTTCACTGCTGTGCTGTGAACAGGTTTTTTGGTTGGAGTTGACTGATAGGTCAATCTGTTGAACAGACAGACAAGCTGACTTCATTCAGTGTTAAATGAAGAGGAGTATTCATAGAAGAAAATAAAATCAGACTAGGTTTCAATGAAAAACGTCAGAATCTGAGATAAGGTTTTGAGTCTGTTTCAAGATTTTGGGTTCAGCTTTCTTGCATTTGTTGATTAATTTCAAGTCAAATTTCTTTCTTCGTAGCTGGTGTCAGACAGTAAAGTGACAAATACTGCATGTCAGATGTAAATGTTTATCTCTCGATCCAGACTGTGTTTTTTAAGTGACATTTTCTTTCACTTTCTTTCCTGCACTACCTCTGTCCTGTAGAATATAGTAAAGAGAATAGCTCCTAAGACAGTGGATGAGGCACAAGCAATAAAAGCCATGAAATTACTGGAGAAGGTAAACACACACACACACACACACACACACACACACACACACACACACACAGACAGTAAAAGTTAATCAATTCATCTCCTTTACAGATGATTCAAGACAGTAATGACAGTATATCTCAGATGAAGAACATTGAATCCCTGGTGTCCCTCAATGCGAAGGTGGACTTTGAGTGCAAGGTGAGTGTGAAGGAAAAAAAAAGTTGCACTGTTTAGTATCATCAAAACACAAGGAATTTTGAAAAGATCATAACTGATATTAGACCTGGAATAAAAAAAAGTGGAACCCTGATACTCTGAAATACTCAGGGCCCTTTCAGTACTATTAACCTGAACTATGTACAAGAATATTTCAGATTAAATCGACTGCATACCCTGGATCTTGCAGACTTTTTAAAATAGGCTCATTTCTTTTAGTGGTTAGCACTGTTGCCTCACAGCAAGAAGGTTCTGGGTTCGAGCCCACCGGCCGACAGGGGCCTTTCTGTGCGGAGTTTGCATGTTCTTCCCGTGTCTGCGTGGGTTTCCTCCGGGTGCTCCGGTTTCCCCCACAGTCCAAAGACATGCGGTTAGGTTAATATGGGGTGGCCTTGGGCTGAAGTGCCCTTGAGCGAGGCACCTAACTCCCAACTGCTCCCCGGGTGCTGTAGCATAGCTACCCACTGCTCTGGGTATGTGTGTGTGCATGTGTGTGTTCACTACTTCAGATGGGTTAAATGCAAAGGAGGAATTTCGCTGTGCTTAAGTGTGCATGTGACAAATAAAGGTTTCTTCTGCTTATTTACCATACTGAACATAGTGCTAGGTATTAATTTGCCATTTTATCAAATCCTTTTAATATTTCTACTTTGCAGTTTTGAGTAAAAAATGTATTCATAAATTGAATTTTGAGTAAATAAGATTCTCAGTGTAGTTGGCACTGGGACATGTCATCAGTAAATACAGAGTTAATTTCCATGTCTTAATTTCTTTAGTATATTCAGTTTACATAATTACAGTGGTGCTTGAAAGTTTGTGAACCCTTTAGAATTTTCTATATTTCTGCATAAATATGACCTAAAACATCATCAGATTTTCACACAAGTCCTAAAAGTAGATAAAGAGAACCCAGTTAAACAAATGAGACAAAAATATTATACTTGGTCATTTATTTATTGCGGAAAATGATCCAATATTACATATCTGTGAGTGGCAAAAGTATGTGAACCCTTGCTTTCAGTATCTGGTGTGACCCCCTTGTGCCGCAATAACTGCAACTAAACGTTTCTGGTAACAGTTGATCAGTCCTGCACACCGGCTTGGAGGAATTTTAGCCCGTTCCTCCGTACAGAACAGCTTCAACTCTGGGATGCTGGTGGGTTTCCTCACATGAACTGCTCGCTTCAGATCCTTCCACAACATTTCGATTGGATTAAGGTCAGGACTTTGACTTGACCATTCCAAAACATTAACTTTATTCTTCTTTAACCATTCTTTGGTAGAACGACTTGTGTGCTTAGGGTCATTGTCTTGCTGCATGACCCACCTTCTCTTGAGATTCAGTTCATGGACAGATGTCCTGACATTTTCCTTTAGAATTCGCTGGTATAATTCAGAATTCATTGTTCCATCAATGATGGCAAGCCGTCGTGGCCCAGATGCAGCAAAACAGGCCCAAACCATGATACTACCACCACCATGTTTCACAGATGGGATAAGGTTCTTGTGCTGGAATACAGTATTTTCCTTTCTCCAAACATAATGCTTCTCATTTAAACCAAAAAGTTCTATTTTGGTCTCATCCGTCCACAAAACATTTTTCCAATAGCCTTCTGGCTTGTCCACGTGATCTGTAACAAATTGCAGGCGAGCAGCAATGTTCTTTTTGGAGAGCAGTGGCTTTCTCCTTGCAACCCTGCCATGCACACCATTGTTGTTCAGTGTTCTCCTGATGGTGGATTCATGAACATTAACATTAGCCAATGTGAGAGAGGCCTTCAGTTGCTTAGAAGTTACCCTGGGGTCCGTTGTGACCTCGCCGACTATTAAACGCCTTGCTCTTGGAGTGATCTTTGTTGGTTGACCACTCCTGGGGAGGGTAACAATGGTCTTGAATTTCCTTCATTTGTACACAATCTGTCTGACTGTGGATTGGTGGAGTCCAAACTCTTTAGAGATGGTTTTGTAACCTTTTCCAGCCTGATGAGCATCAACAACACTTTTTCTGAGGTCTTCAGAAATCTCCTTTGTTCGTGCCATGATACACTTCCACAAACATGTGCTGTGAAGATCAGACTTTGATAGATCCCTGTGCTTTCAATAAAACAGGGTGCCCACTCACACCTGATTGTCATCCCATTGATTGAAAACACCTGACTCTAATTTCACCTTCAAATTAACTGCTAATCCTAGAGGTTCACATACTTTTGCCACTCACAGATATGTAATATTGAATCATTTTCCTCAATAAATAAACCACCAAGTATAATATTTTTGTCTCATTTGTTTAACTGGGTTCTCTTTATCTACTTTTAGGACTTGTGTGAAAATCTGATGATGTTTTCGGTCATATTTATGCAGAAATATAGAAAATTATAAGGGGTGCACAAACTTCCAAGCACCACTTTATATCTATGATGACAAGTGATACCAGTATGCATAATGATATTTTGCACCTTTATGAGCTGCTATTATTATTTTTTAAATTGTTTTTTTACTTTGTTTACTGTACGTCATATTGTTTCTCATTAGCTTATATAGTCATTTTTACATTTAGTTAATTGTATTGACTTTAGTTTTATTTGTTCTTATTTCAGCTTTGTTTAATTATTGTTCATCTATCCATCCATTATCCGTAACCACTTATCGTGTGCAGGGTTGTGGGCAAGCTGGAGCCTATCCCAGCTGACTACGGGCGAAAGGCGGGGTACACCCTGGACAAGTCGCCAGGTCATCACAGGGCTGACACACAGACACAGACAACCATTCACACTCACATTCACACCTACGGTCAATTTAGAGTCACCAGTTAACCTAACCTGCATGTCTTTGGACTGTGGGGGAAACCGGAACACCCGAAGGAAACCCACGCGGACACGGGGAGAACATGCAAACTCCACACAGAAAGGCCCTCGTTGGCCGCTGGGCTCGAACCCAGAACCTTCTTGCTGTGAGGCGACAGCGCTAACCACTACACCACCGTGCCACCCCCTTTAATTATTGTATTTAATGTATTTATTATTTTTGTACAAAAGTCATCTTATATACAGGTCAGAGTTATTTTATAACAAGTTCCATTAACTTCTGAAAAGGGATATCATTGGAAGACAAAGAAATCCACAATTGAGCATAAAAGAAATATCAAAATATACAGTGAATTTCCAAAAGTATGTGGACACCTGACCATCATACCCACATGTGCTTGTTAAACATCCCATTATGAGTTCGTCCCACTTTGCTGTCACAATAACCTCCACTCTTCTGGGAGGTTTTCCACTCGATTTTGGAGTGTGGCTGTGGGGATTTGCTCATTCAGCCACAAGAGCATTAGTGAGGTCAGGCACTGATGTCGGGTAAAAAGGCGCAGCGTGCAGTCGGCATTCCAGTTCCTCCCAAAGGTGTTCAGCGGAGTTGAGGTCAGGGCTCGGTGCAGGCCACTTGAGCTCTTCCACACCAACCACACAACACAGGGGAACAGGTTTGGGCCTCTTAGTTCCAGTGAAGGGAAATTGTAATGCTATAGTGTACAAATACTGTACATCCCTCCAATTATGTGCTTCCAACTTTGTGGCAGCAGTTTAGGGAAGAACCACAGAAGGGTGTGATGGACAGGTGTCTGCATACTTTTGATCACGTATATGTACATATGTAAATGTGTGTATCAGACTCTGCCACTGATCAGTCAGTCACGAAGGCTGGTGAAAGAGGGTCAAGTCACAGAGCTGAGGGACTTCACATTAAAGGAGAAAGAGAGAAGTGCCTATATCCACCTCTTCAATGACTACTTGCTTCTCTCGTTACCCAAAGAGTAAGTTTCCAGATCTATCTTTCTTTAAAATTTCTTAGAAATAAAACATAAATAAAACGGTGCATAACACATAATAAAATAGTGCAGAACGCAGAAGTATAACTGACTAAGTTGCTAAATAAACTGACTAAATTGCTAACTTGTTTCAAGGAATACACAACCATATCTCCTGTTTTTGTAGAAGTAGTCGATTTACCGTGATTGATCACGCTCCTGTATCAGACCTGAGAGCTGAAAACTGCAGAGTCAAGCTTCATTCACTACAGAAGAATATCTTCCGCCTGCACATGGCACAGAAATCCCTCCTACTACGAGCAGAAACGCTGTGAGTGTGCGCACTGGGGGGAAAATCTCCATCAAACACATTAAATATGGTTATATTGAAATATTTGTGATGTGTTTTGTGATTAGGAGCCCAGTTACAATGTTGTTTAATAGGGGGAAAAAAATCAACAGTCTCCAAATGATAGTAGCCAGGTTTCATTGTCAATTCTGTTAGAGCAAGAACGTCTTTTTTTAGTTCACACGGCCCTAGGCTGGTGAGCTATCGCTATCACGCGGCATCCGTCGTCTGTCCATCCGTTGTCCGTCTGTCCACAATTCACAAAAATTGCTACTCCTCCCAGAGTTTTCAATGGATTTTCATCCTGATTGTTTTGTTTGGAAGATCTAATCAGTCTGCACAAAAGTTGCTCCCTGGTTTTGCGATTTCTCATGAACAAGTTGCTAATTAGGCCGATTTACGAACGATGAAGAAAATCGCTACTCCTCTCTCAGTTTTCAATGGATTTTGATTCTGATTGTTGTGTTTGGAAGATCAAATTGTTTTCATGACGAACATCCATCCATCCATTATCTCTAGCCGCTTTATCCTGTCCTACAGGGTCGCAGGCAAGCTGGAGCCTATCCCAGCTGACTATGGGCGAAAGGCGGGGTACACCCTGGACAAGTCGCCAGGTCATCACAGGGCTGACACATAGACACAGACAACCATTCACACTCACACCTACGGTCAATTTAGAGTCACCAGTTAACCTAACCTGCATGTCTTTGGACTGTGGGGGAAACCGGAGCACCCGGAGGAAACCCACGCGGACACGGGGAGAACATGCACACTCCGCACAGAAAGGCCTTCGCCGGCCGCTGGGCTCGAACCCAGAACCTTCTTGCTGTGAGGCGACAGCGCTAACCACTACACCACCGTGCTGCCCTTCATGACGAACAACTTGGCTGATTATAAAAGAGTCTGGTTTCTCATGGTACAGCCGTGTGAGCTACTGTGTTGCTGATGCGCTTTTTTTTTTTCCAGTTTCCCAGCAAAATTTAACGTCATATTAATGAGAAAGTCAGTGTAGAAGAGCATCGGACTTAGAGTTCCAGAATGTGCATTTGCATTGAGTTTCAGCTGAATACCTTGTTAATGGTGCATGAGATGATGAGAACAATGGCCGACACCAGTGTTAGCATGAAAGGTGAAGCTCAGGAAGCGGATGTTTCAGCAGAGTGTACAGGAGAGAAGATGAGAGATTAAAGTGCTGCTGCATCACACTCTTTTTTTTTTTTTTAGATTTTTTTGGGGCTTTTTCACCTTTATTGGATAGGACAGTGTAGACACAGTACAGGAAATGAGCAGGAGAGAGAGACGGGGAGGGATTGGGAAACGACCGCGGGTCGGAATCGAACCTGGGTCACCGGATTTATGGTATGGCGCCTTAGCCACCTGAGCCATGACACCCCCTGCATCACACTCTTTAGGTAAAGATGAAGCAAGGGATAAATTCACTGGCATCGCTATCAGCAGGTCAAATGGGATTAATAATAATAATAATAATAATAATTTTTATTTATATAGCACCTTTCACAGACCCAAGGTCGCTTTACAGAGGGAAAAATTGCGAGACGAAACCGAGGACGAGGAAGAGACATAATCAGGGAAAAGGAAAGTCTTTAAATCAGATTTGAATGTTGAGAAAGAAAAGCAGTCACAGAGAGACTGAGGGAGAGAATTCCAGAGCTTGAGGGCCATGGTACTGAAAGAGCCGACTCCCAAGGTGGATAGCCTGGTGCGTCGGGCAGGAAAAAGACCTGAGAGAATGAGAGGGAGAGAGAGAGTAGAGGCTCAGGAGTTCACTGAGGTAGATGGGAGCCAGGTTATGTAGAGCTTTAAAGGTTTGAAGCAGTATTTTGAATTTTATCCAGGACAGGACCGGTAACCAGTGTAGCTGCGAGAGGATGAGGGTGATATGGGCCATGCGCTTTGTGTGAGTGAGAACTCTGGCTGCTGAGTTTTGAATGCACTGTAACTTTTGAAGGGACTTTTGCAGGGAAGCCGATGAAGAGAGAGATGCAGTAATCAGTCCGGGAAATCATGAAAGTATGAACCAGAGTTTGTGCGTCATTATTACACAGCATTGTGGGTGACATAGGAAACTGCTACCCAAAGTGGAAAAAAAAAATAGCTCTGAAATAAACCATTTTAATTATGTCAGTCAGGGTGGATTTTTCCTTTAATGTTCATCTCATCTCATTATCTCTAGCCGCTTTATCCTGTTCTACAGGGTCGCAGGCGAGCTGGAGCCTATCCCAGCTGACTACAGGCGAAAGGCGGGGTACACCCTGGACAAGTCGCCAGGTCATCACAGGGCTGACACATAGACACAGACAACCATTCACACTCACATTCACACCTACGGTCAATTTAGAGTCACCAGTTAACCTAACCTGCATGTCTTTGGACTGTGGGGGAAACCGGAGCACCCGGAGGAAACCCACGTGGACACGGGGAGAACATGCAAACTCCACACAGAAAGGCCCTCGCCTTTCGGCCACGGGGCTCGAACCCAGGACCTTCTTGCTGTGAGGCGACAGCGCTAACCACTACACCACCGTGCCACCCTTATGCTGAAATATATACAAGATATTTAATGTGATGGTATATTTAACAGTTATTCCATGAAATCAAGTCGTACAGGAGCTGATAACCAACGAAGTGCGTAGCACCGAGTTGGCTATAACCCATGTATGTTTGTTGAGATTGAGTGGAATAACTGTTTTATTCTATCCACATTCACTGGATTTTGAGAAACGGAGCATTTTTATTTTTGCAAATTTGATAAATAAAAACTTTTATCCAAAACATCCGACAAAATCATTTCTGCTTAGACTGTAAACAAACCGGCGATGTGACAGCAGCAATTTTTCAAAAATGCTATAATAATAATTCTTGAAAAATAAAAAAAGATACGTTCTTACCATGAAATACTTTCATTCCATATTTTGTTGCTGTTTTGTTTTTGACGAGAGTTTTTATTTCGTCCTCGGTTGGTTCAGCAACACGCGCTGCCATGTTCTTCTTCTTCTTCTTTAGGGTTTTTTGGCGGTTGGCAAACCAATTTACAGGTGTATTACTGCCACTGACTGGGCTGGAGTGTGGAACAGGCGCTATATGGGGGGGGGGGGGACTATAATCTTTTATCTATTTCTGTTTCTTTTAAATACTTACTAAAGTGATATATCTGACTTGATGCGCTCTGCCATTTTGTTTTTCTCTACTCACAGTATATGAGCTGATATCCTAGTAGTAGAGTGGCCAATCAGAGCGTGCGATTGCTCATATCCAGTGAATGTGGATAGAATAATTCTGTATAACAAGTCAATACCCAGGTTAAATATGCAGGACATCTGATGATATTCCAGCAGTAATTGGTGATATCTACTAACCAGCTCTTTGATTCTGCAGGGCTGATAAACTGCGTTGGATCTCTGCACTCTCTCGCCCTCATCCTGAAATTGACTTCAATGCCGCACAGGGTACGTGTCATTTCTTTTCAGAAAGGAAGTCATGTCATAAAAACAATGTAAGACCCATCTGTTGAAATATCTTGCCTTTCCTCCTACACAGACATTCCACAGATGCAGTGTATTAGAGCCTTTGTAGCTCAGCAACCTGATGAACTCAGCCTGGAGAAAGCTGACGTCCTGCTGGTTCATCAGCAGAGCAACGATGGTGAGAATCTGTGTGTGTGTGTGTGTGTACTGGCACATACCTGTTAAGTGTAACCATATCCAGTTTAAACACCAAGTAAATTATAAATCAAACCAAAAAAATCAGTACTAAACTTGTTTGTTCTATGTTGTGGAAGATTTATCACTTTCCATAACTTAAGACATAATTGTTGTTTTTAGGAATTTATCATCAAATGAAATTGCTTCTACCTTACACAAAATGTCTTCTCATTTTTTTTATTTTTATGACACAATGCATGCATGGGCAGAGTACCAATAATATTAAATAAGGTAGTGGAGGAGGCGGGGTGGCACGGTGGTGTAGTGGTTAGCGCTGCCGCCTCACAGCAAGAAGGTCCGGGTTCGAGCCCCGTGGCCGGCGAGGGCCTTTCTGTGCGGAGTTTGCATGTTCTCCCCGTGTCCGCATGGGTTTCCTCCGGGTGCTCCGGTTTCCCCCACAGTCCAAAGACATGCAGGTTAGGTTAACTGGTGACTCTAAATTGACCGTAGGTGTGAATGTGAGTGTGAATGGTTGTCTGTGTCTATGTGTCAGCCCTGTGATGACCTGGCGACTTGTCCAGGGTGTACCCCGCCTTTCGCCCGTAGTCAGCTGGGATAGGCTCCAGCTTGCCTGCGACCCTGTAGAACAGGATAAAGCGGCTAGAGATAATGAGATGAGATGAGATGAGTGGAGGAGGCGAGTCATCCATGATTGACTGTTGATTAGAAAATAGGTCTGGAGTTTATTTTGAAGCCATCTAGTAAAATTCCACTGGATTAATCTCCAGCCTTACATTATTTCTGGCCCCAATTTTTTTTTTTCAATACAACATTATGGATTTACATTCTTGTTTATGGTACATAGTAAGTTAAAATTCAAATGCTGAATAAATCATGCAGATCATGGATACCTAGATACACTTCTGGAAAAAGAAAAATATGTGGAAAAATATTGGCTGTAATTTTAACAATGGTCAAAAGTATGTGGACACCTGACCAGCACACCCATATGTTGGCCTTCTCCAAAACTGTTGCTACAAAGCTGGAAGCGCACAAGTGCCGAGAATGTTTTTGTATGCTGTAACATTATAATTTCCCTTCGCTGGAACTAAGGGGCGGCGGCACGGTGGTGTCGTGGTTAGCGCTGTCGCCTCACAGCAAGAAGGTCCGGGTTCGAGCCCCGTGGCCGGCGAGGGCCTTTCTGTGCAGAGTTTGCATGTTCTCCCCGTGTCCGCGTGGGTTTCCTCCGGGTGCTCCGGTTTCCCCCACAGTCCAAAGACATGCAGGTTAGGTTAACTGGTGACTCTAAATTGAGCGTAGGTGTGAATGTGAGTGTGAATGGTTGTCTGTGTCTATGTGTCAGCCCTGTGATGACCTGGCGACTTGTCCAGGGTGTACCCCGCCTTTCGCCCGTAGTCAGCTGGGATAGGCTCCAGCTTGCCTGCGACCCTGTAGAACAGGATAAGCGGCTAGAGATAATGGATCGAACTAAGGTGCCCAAACGTGTTGTAGCATAACCATAGCCCTGGGCACAAATGGAGGTCCATGAAGACATGGTTTGGAGCGGAAGAGCTCAAGTGGCCTGTACAGACCCCGGACCTCAACCACACAACACCTTAGGTGTGCCTCAGGCCTCCTCGCTCAACATCATTACCTGACCTCATTAATGTTCTTGAGGCTGGATGGGCACAAATAACCAGTCATCACACTCCAAAATCTAGTGGCGATCCTTTCCAGAAGATTGGCGCACATTACAACAATAAAGGGGGGGGACTAAATCCAAAAAGCACATGTGGATATGATGGTCAGGTGTCCACATACTTTTGGCCATAGTGGGCATTTCAGAATATACTCTTTTACGCAGCTTTTTTTCATTGTGTGACATGAGTAATGTGTGAATGCCTACTAGGGCAGCACAGTGGTGTCTGTGTGCAGTTTGACATGTTCTCATCATGTCAGTGTTTCCTCCCACCTTCAAAAAAACAGGCCACTGGATAGATCGACTGCGCCAAGTGTGACTATCCCGTGATGCCTTGGCATCCCATCCTGCCTCTGCCCAGTGCTCCCAGGATAGGCTCCGGATGCCCCATGACTCTGGTCAAGATAAAGTGGTCACTGAAAATGAATGAATATACTAACGATTGCCTTCTTTTTCTGAAGGCTGGGTGGAGGGAACACGTCTATCAGACAGACTTCGTGGATGGGTTCCTGAGTCTCACTTGGAAACAATAGTGAGTGAAAAAGCTCGTCGGCGCAATCTGATAGACATGCAGAAGATTACAACTGCAACAGCTACAGCGTGAAGCGTTTGCAAGCATCTCATTTGGAGCCGCTGTGTCTTAAATCCACACCGAACAATCTGAAGCAGTCAAAAACTGTAATGAGCAACGAACACTCCCAGAGCCATGATAACCACTCCCAGGGATCTTCGACTTGTTCTAAGCTTTACACTACATTAAGGTATTACTGGAACCTTGAATGTGAACTATTACTTCTAAGAACTCTGGACTCTGCAATACACATTTGACTCTTTCAACAAGATTGTATAGATTTTTATAGGCAACATTTCTATACGCCGAGCGCTACAGATAAAACGTGTCCATGGTGTCGGACACGCAGAGGTCACGGGACACAGTGTAAATGTTTTGCTTGTACAGAAAATGGAATATGTTTATAAACCAGTGTTGTATTTAGGAGCGATGCACATTCTTGAGGAACAAGTATGTTAACATCCTCTTTACACTAACCAGCACAACATTAATATGTCACAAAAATGATCTTACTGCTGTACCTCAGATGGATTTATTTCAGAGCTTAACGTTTTCTGACCGATTCTGCAGCGTGTTACATGATGTGTAGATGCATTATTGGGAATATCCTTTTTAGCTCAGTGGGAATGAACTATATTACACAAATAGGTTGTGGCAACTATCATAAATAGGCAGTAATTATATGTGACCGTTATTTGCACTATTTTCATATTGTGCCGAATTCTATGCTGTAATTCAGTATATTATTGAAAATTAAAGTGGAATCAAAGAAAGAGGCAGAAACCAGATATAAACAGAATTCAGTAGGAAATCACTTTAGTGTCATTTATAATCAGACAATTCAACAGGACATTTTTTTGTTTCTGTTTCAGCATGACAAAAACAACTTTGAATAAACAGTTTCTTGGCTCATGATAAGATAAAACATTTAGATTTACAAAAAAGAGGAACAAATTGTTGAGTGTATCGCTACAGATGTCAACCTTCACAGAATATCTAGACTATCTTTCTACATTTTAAAACGTCTACAGAAATTGATTGGTTCCTGAGGCGTAACTGAAATGTGCAGCAGCCCCAACCCGTAATCAATGGTAATGAACATCAAGATAACATCAGAGGTACGAATACACTATTTAATGATGGGATGCCTGTGAGGTGATGAGTGCATTATACCGTCTTTTCCCTGAACTATGGAAAATCGGAGTAGTCATGAGTATTTTGCTTTAAAACCACACACACACACACACACAATTCTGAGACACACACTTAACAAACATACATGAGCTCTACACACACACATCTGAACTAGGTGATACTACTGTACCATTCCTGGCTGCTCAGGTGTTATCCCAGTTACTATCTGAGGTTTCACTACACATTTTTATCATGCTCGACAGTCAGGGATGGCTAAAAACAGAGAGGGCATGAGTCAGGGATTTACATGCACCAACGAAAAAGGATTCTGCCTTGAGGAGGCCAGACAGGCCAAAAAAAGTGTCTGAGTTGGCGCAGTTTAGCACATTAAAAAAAAAAAAAAGCACATGTACAGTGCCTTGCAAAAGTATTCATACCCCTTGAACTTTTTCACATTTTTCCACCTTACAACCACGAACTTAAAAGTTTTTTATTGAGATTTTATGTGATAGACCAACACAGAGTAGCACATCATTGTGAAGCGAAATGAAAATGATAAATGGTCTTCAAAATTTTAAACAAAAATCTGAAAAATGTGGTGTGCATTAGTATTCAGCCCCCCTGCGTCAAAACTTTGTAGAGCCACCTTTTGCTGCAATTACAGCTGCAAGTCTTTTGTGGTATGTCTCTACCAGCTTTGCACATCTAGACACTGAAATTTCTGCCCATTCTTCTTTGCAAAATAGCTCAAGCTCAGCCAGATTGGATGGAGAGTGTCTGTCTGTGAACAGCAATTTTCAAGTCTTGCCACGGATGCTCAATGGGATTTAGGTCTGGACTTTGACTGGGCCATTCTAACACATGAATATTCTTTGATCTAAACCATTCCATTGTAGCTCTGGCTGTATGTTTAGGGTCACTGTCTTGCTGGAAGGTGAATCTCCTTCCCAGTCTCAAGTCTTTTGCAGCCTCCAACAGGTTTTCTTCCAGGATTGCCCTGTATTTAGCTCCATCCATCTTCCCATCAACTCTGACCAGCTTCCCTGTCCCTGCTGAAGAAAAGCATCCCCATAGCATGATGCTGCCACCACCATGTTTCACAGTGGGGATGGTGTGTGCAGGGTGATGAGCAGTGTTAGTTTTCCGCCACACATAGCGCTTTGCATTTAGGCCAAAAAGTTCAACTTTGGTCTCATCTGACCAAAGCACCTTCTTCCACATGTTTGCTGTGTCCCCTACATGGCTTCTTATGCCTGTCTTTCAACAATGGCTTTCTTCTTGCCACTCTTCCAAAAAGGCCAGATTTGTGGAGTGTACGACTTATAGTTGTCCTGTGCACAGATTCTCCCACCTGAGCTGTGGATTTCTGCAGCTCCTCCAGAGTGATCATGGGCCTCTTGGCTGCTTCTCTGACCAGTGCTCTCCTTGCTCGCTCTGTCAGTTTAGGTGGACGGCCATGTCTTGGTAGGTTTGCAGTTGTGCCATACTTTTTCCATTTTTGATGGATTGAACAGTGCTTCTTGAGATGTTCAGAGCTTGGGATATTTTTTATTGCTTTAAACTTCTCCAGAACTTTATCCCTGACCTGTCTGGTGAGGTCTTTGGTCTTCATGATGCTGTTTGTTCTTCAGTGTTCTCTAACAAACCACTGAGGCCTTCACAGAACAAGTGTATTTATGCTGAGAGTAAATTACACACAGTAGGACTCTATTAACTAATTAAATGACTTCTGAAGGCAATTGATTGCACTGGATTGTATTTAGAGGTATCAGAGTACAGGGGGCTGAATACTAATGCACACCACATTTTTCAGATTTTTATTTGTTTAAAATTTTGAAGACCATTTATCATTTTCGTTTCACTTCACAATTATGTGCTACTCTGTGTTGGTCTATCACATAAAATCTCAATAAAAAACTTTTAAGTTCGTGGCTGTAAGGCGGAAAAATGTGAAAAAGTTCAAGGGGTATGAATACTTTTGCAAGGCACTGTATGTGTACCCCTCTGACTAGCACTGAACAGTGGTGGGTTTCCCAAAAGCCTCTTAATGAAGAAAGAGAGCATTCATTGTGTTGCTCGCTCTACCATTTAACCATGAGCTTTGCGCTGCGATGCTTTTGGGAAACTCAGGCCAGTTCAGCAACAAGTACTGAGGGACATGTACAACACAAACAGAGATGGAAACACACACTGGCCTCCTGGAATGTAGCTGAGAACCCCCTGATACAGTACTTCAGTACACTGGACATCACAGAACTATAGAGGGTGCAGGGCTCATGCCCAAGACAGACAGTTCTCACAATATACAGACTTCTATATACAAGTGACAGTATCTACCAAACAGTTTTCCTGGAAGCCCAGCCCTTTTCAGCTCTATGTATGTGCACTGTGGAGAAGAACAGAGGTAATACAGTACAGTTTGATTTAGCCTACACCTGATCTCAACACCAGGATGGAGGTTGACAGAGGGGAGATGTGCTCTATGGTGCATTAAAATACAGTGAGAGATTCTATGATACAACAGGTCAGAAGTCACTCGCTCCCGTCCAATTACCGGCCGTCGGCTCCTTTCAACCTGGTGGGAGATTGCACAAAACAAAGGGAGCCCGTGTCTAAAATACTTACGTTTGCATACATAAGCATGTTCAATAAAAATAAACTTGAAATCAAAGGCACTACAGCAAACAGTTTCAGTAGTTCACGTGTGTGTAAACGAAAAAGGGAGTGTTTGTGGTGCAGGTGTGTGCATTAGGGCTGTAACGATATGCGTATCGAAATCGAGATACACAGAGCCACGATCCGTATCGCGATACAAGAAGGCAGAATCGCGGTACACCCTTTCAAACTTCTCCTCAGCCCAAAAACAGAGGCGCTTCCAAACTTCAATTTATGAATACTTTACTTTTTATTTAAATTACATTTTAAACTTACTTAAATTACTTTTATTTTTTTATATCTATTAGTAAGTCATTTTTTCGCCGACCTGCGACAATCTTCTGCGAGTCACGCAACGTCCACACTCGCCACTGGCAGAGCATTCATTTCTTTTAAGCGGTCGCCATTCTGGTTGCGACGCGGGGAGCGAATCTGTAAACAAGCAGCTCATTGGCTGGCTAGGTGTGCCACAAGCCAATCACAATCACTTGACCGGAAAGGCATGCAGTGTTGCCAGATTGGGCAGGTTTAGGTGCTTTTTGGCTGGTTTTGAACATATTTTGGGGTGGAAAACGTTAGCAATATCTGGCAACACTGAAGGCATGTCTGCTTGGGCGGAAGCCTTCTGCGGCAGTTACATTTTGACACGCGAGCAATGTTTCACCATAAAAATTCCGTAATTTCCATCTGTTTTCCGCGATCACAGAAAATTATTGGCCCTATGAGAGTGAGACAGTGAGAGAGCCACCCCCCCAAAAAAAAAAAATCTTAACAGATTTACACGATTTGGAAAAATGACTTTTTCAGAACCGAAAAAAACAGAGCTTCCGGCTCAACAGTATTATTTTGAGAAATAAAACAATCTTTGGATTTGTTCATTTTTGCATACATATTACTCATTCTCTGCAGTGGTCTGAATTATTTGTTATTAAATAGTTAATGTAAGTAAGTAAATGTTAATAAGTCAAATTTACTACTTTAAAAAAACATTTAAAAAAAAATCGTGGGCGTATCGAATCGTGGGTCAAAAATCGCGATACGAATCGAATCGTGAGTTGGGTGTATCGTTACAGCCCGAGTGTGCATGGATTTTACCTATAAGAGATTGGGAGTAAGAGATTGTTCTTCTTCAGTGCCTGAACTTTGCTGCGGGTTTGGGGGTCCAAAGCGATGTAGCAGCGCCGTGCGTAGTCCAGCAGCTTCTCTTTGGACGGGTCAAACTCGCCCACCTCGGCCAGCTTCTCTGGAGCCACAAGAAGCAGCTCTGCAATGGGGGTTGTGGAGGCCACCGTGTTACGGTCCACACCATGGATCTGGAAAGCCTTGGACATGTTCTTCAGCCGCTGGTACGTCACCAGAATTTTCTTATAGCGGAACAGCACCCCAGCAGCATCTTTCACTGTGAAGGAAAATGAGCAAAAGGGACATTTTAATCAAACAGAGCTGACATTTGTTGTGTGCAATACCTTTAGTGGTATAGTCAGTGTGGTGGCATGGTGGTGTAGTGGTTAGCGCTGTCGCCTCACAGCAAGAGGGTCCGGGTTTGAGCCCCGTGGCCGGCGAGGGCCTTTCTGTGCGGAGTTTGCATGTTCTCCCCGTGTCCGCGTGGGTTTCCTCCGGGTGCTCCGGTTTCCCCCACAGTCCAAAGACATGCAGGTTAGGTTAACTGGTGACTCTAAATTGACCGTAGGTGTGAATGTGAGTGTGAATGGTTGTCTGTGTCTATGTGTCAGCCCTGTGATGACCTGGCGACTTGTCCAGGGTGTACCCCGCCTTTCGCCCGTAGTCAGCTGGGATAGGCTCCAGCTTGCCCGCGACCCTGCACAGGATAAGCGGCTACAGATAATGGATGGATGGTATAGTCAGTGTTCTCTTTAAAGCCCAATCTCCAAAACATTTCCACATGGTGTAAAGGCGAGAAAATCTGAATGCTATGGCAAGAGGAGGAGTTTTCTGAATTGATAAGCAATATGATTGACAGGAGAGTGGAGACATGTCGGTGGTTCATATCATTTGCCTTTTCTCCCATCTGTAACCTAGTCTGGTTAACACCAGACCATAGCACAAGTGAAATATGGTCTGGAATCCGCCTATTGAATTTCTCGTAGGGGAGGTGTGGTTTACGATTGTCAACGGCCGTTTATTGGACGTTGCGAATGTCTATCATTTGGCGTATACGTAGCCCATGGCCAATCATGGCAGTTGTACCCGGTGACGTAGTTAGAGCGACAAAGAGGCGAAGAAGAGAAGGAAAGAGAAAGAGAAGGCAAAACAAAAATAGGAAAACAATGGCACCGAACGATTACTGCCGTTTGTGCAAGACAAAGCTTGATCGAAAGTTTGGTTCATATCGCTCGCCGCCATGTTAAATGTGATCCGTAAACAGTCCCAAATAAACTACAAGCTTCTGTTTGTCGAGTAGTACGCGTCACCGTCTTTCCACCCCTCCCCACTCTCTGATTGGCTCCCTAACTCAGGCGAGCCTTTAGACCATAGTTTCCATGCTGTCTTTTCAGATCGGAACGATTGTGCAAAGCAGCATGGGATTTCCCAGGCTATCTGTAACCTGGAATGCCAGGAGAGACTGGAGTTATTACAAAATGTCTTCTGACTTTAAAACCACTGATTCCTCCTGTAACTATCATTTTTTTTCTGTCCCTTTCTTACAATTATTACTAATTCATGAGATGCTTACATTCACAGGACCTTTAAAAACACCTTTAAAGTTGTCATTAATTCAGCCTAGACTGGACAGCTCACCTCTCTGTCTCTCTCGGCCTCTGGCTATTCTGAAGACTCTCCTCCTTTTCAGGGCAGGGTGACCCCCAGGAGGCCTCCCAGGGGTACCCATATTCCTTATAGTCATGTTTTCTGGCATCACATCCTCCCCAGACATCATTTCATCTTCTTCCAGGTAGCTGTCCTCCAAATATTCTTCATCTTCTCCCAAAAGTGAGAGTGACTCTGAGGAGCGAGGGAACCATTAACATCAACCAGAGAAATCCTCTCACACAAACAAACTTCCACTGATTAATTTACTCTAAAATTAATCTCTCAAACATATTTATGCATATTTTGCTATAGCCTTTAATAGACTGGCTTCTGGAAAACAGTGACACGCAATAGCAAAAAGGACTTGTCCTAACAATGACCTCAAGAGATAAATTATGGTACGTGTGTGTGTGTGTTACGAATAGGGACATAAACAAAGAGGGAAATAGTACAATGGCTAATTTTACTTTATACACATACCTGGTAGATCATTCATAGATCTGTTGTTACTGCTACTGCCACTACTGCTACCTCCACCTCCATGGCTGTGTAGGAGAGGCTGAGAGTGGGAAGGACCAAACATTGAACTTATCTGGGCACTAATTGGCCCAGAACCAGTACTCATGACCTTGGAGTTGGTTGGGGGCTGCTGAGCAGGCCGCTGTGGGAATGACTGACGGTTGGCTGAACGCTGAACCTCTGCTTGCTGATCTAAAAAGTTAATGATTACATAGCACTTAAGGCTGATCACTACAGTACTGACACTGCTTAGGAGAACACAGCATGGACTTTGATCTACAGTGGTGCTTGAAAGTTTGTGAACCCTTTAGAATTTTCTATATTTCTGCATAAATATGACCTAAAACGTCATCAGATTTTCACACAAGTCCTAAAAGTAGATAAAGAGAACCCAGTTAAACAAATGAGACAAAAATATTATACTTGGTCATTTATTTACTGAGGAAAATGATCCAATATTACATATCTGTGAGGGGCAAAAGTATGTGAACCTCGAGGATTAGCAGTTAATTTGAAGGTGAAATTAGAGTCAGGTGTTTTCAATCAATGGGATGACAATCAGGTGTGAGTGGGCACCCTGTTTTATTTAAAGAACAGGGATCTATCAAAGCCTGATCTTCACAACACATGTTTGTGGAAGTGTATCATGGCACGAACAAAGGAGATTTCTGAGGACCTCAGAAAAAGCGTTGTTGATGCTCATCAGGCTGGAAAAGGTTACAAAACCATCTCTAAAGAGTTTGGACTCCACCAATCCACAGTCAGACAGATTGTGTACAAATGGAGGAAATTCAAGACCATTGTTACCCTCCCCAGGAGTGGTCAACCAACAAAGATCACTCCAAGAGCAAGGCGTGTAATATTCGGCAAGGTCACAAAGGACCCCAGGGTAACTTGTAAGCAACTGAAGGCCTCTCTCACATCGGCTAATGTTAAATGTTCATGAGTCCACCATCAGGAGAACACTGAACAACAATGGTGTGCATGGCAGGGTTGCAAGGAGAAAGCCACTGCTCTTCAGAAAGAACGTGGTTTGCTAAAGATCACATGGACAAGCCAGAAGGCTATTGGAAAAATGTTTTGTGGACGGATGAGACCAAAATAGAACTTTTTGGTTTAAATGAGAAGCGTTATGTTTGGAGAAAGGAAAACACTGCATTCCAGCATAAGAACCTTATCCCATCTGTGAAACATGGTGGTGGTAGTTTCATGGTTTGGGCCTGTTTTGCTGCATCTGGGCCAGGACGGCTTGCCATCATTGATGGAACAATGAATTCTGAATTATACCAGCGAATTCTAAAGGAAAATTTCAGGACATCTGTCCATGAACTGAATCTCAAGAGAAGGTGGGTCATGCAGCAAGACAACGACCCTAAGCACACAAGTCGTTCTACCAAAGAATGGTTAAAGAAGAATAAAGTTAATGTTTTGGAATGGCCAAGTCAAAGTCCTGACCTTAATCCAATCGAAATGTTGTGGAAGGACCTGAAGTGAGCAGTTCATGTGAAGAAACCCACCAACATCCCAGAGTTGAAGCTGTTCTGTACGGAGGAACGGGCTAAAATTCCTCCAAGCCAGTGTGCAGGACTGATCAACAGTTACCGCAAACGTTTACTTGCATTTATTGCTGCACAAGGGGGTCACACCAGATACTGAAAGCAAAGGTTCACATACTTTTGCCACTCACAGATATGTAATATTGGATCATTTTCCTCAATAAATAAATGACCAAGTATAATATTTTTGTCTCATTTGTTTAACTGGGTTCTCTTTATCTACTTTTAGGACTTGTGTGAAAATCTGATGATGTTTTCGGTCATATTTATGCAGAAATATAGAAAATTCTAAAGGGTTCACAAACTTTCAAGCACCACTGTATGGATGTACAGTCTTCCTTTTACATACGTAAATAAATTAATTAAATATCCACACTTAACATTTTCAACACCGTAATCAGAGTGCTCAAATCACTTTTTAAGGCACCTTTAACACGGAGCTGAAACTAAACTTTTAACAGAGTAAAAACTCTGACATGAAAAAGCCTTTACCACGTTCATTGTCCCGTTGTCTCCTCCATGAAAAACTGCGAGAATCATTGCCTAAATAAGAACAGGGAAAAAAAAAAAAACAATATCAAGCAACAATAAATTTAAGACTTGTGTTACAGTCAACTCCTGAATTATTGGCACCCTTCAAGAAAATTGTCATATCCAGGTACGACTGTGCTCGGAGCATGCAGCGGCAGCGCGCCTCGGACTGCAACTCACGTTCACGCCGCGCTTGTGCTCTTGAAGATTAGTTGATGCCAAGCACCTGTTCCTGATCACAGCACAATCAAGGCTCATGTATTTAAGGACTCACAGGACTAGGCGAAGTATACGCTGTGTCACGTACCGGTCTATACCTGTGTCTATGTTTGCATATTGTGTTGCTGCTTTGGTTTTGGCTTTGTTTCCGTTTACCTGACCACGTTTTTTGCCTTGCCTAGTTTATACTGTTTGCCTATTGCCCGTCCCCTGCCTGTTCCTGTTCATGCTCTTTGCCGCACCTGTAGGTATTGTTTGCCAGCTTGCTTTTAATAAACTCTTCCTGCAATTACATCTGCCTACTGCCTACTCACATGACAAAAATGAGCAAATATGATTGTGTAACATTCCACACAGTGATTTGTTTTACTTAAGGAATAGGAGAAATATTTTTAAAAATTATATTTCATCTAAAAATCATATTGACCTCGAGACAATATTTAAATAAATGCAAACAAATAGCAAATATATAGTTTGTAAACAGCTCTCAATCACTAAGGGCTTGTTTGGGGAAAACCGAATCAACGCAGATGAGTCAGAAGGTCAGGTCAAGATATAAAAACATATGCGGTCTGGTGGTCTGAATTTAAGAGGGCAGTCCACATGCACAAATCTATGAACGTAAACAAACAATCTGTATATCAGGTGATACATTTATTTTATAGAAAGGATGCACTACTTAATAAGAAATATATTGTATTATATTAAAAAAAAAAAAACTCACAATGTCTCAACATCAAAATATCATGCATTATTTGTTTTTCCATGAACTGCCAATATTTCTGAAGAAAATATTCTGAACTCTGAAGAATCTACATTCAGTGTATATTTATCATAAGGTTCCCCTAGTTTACCATGCTCTCCTCTCGTGCCATCGTTCGTTCTCTCCCTCTCTTACCGTTGCTTTCTTGACTCTTGGTGGAGAATATGAAGCGGTCGAGTTGACAGCGCAGGAAGTCTCTCTCCTCTTCCAGGTCTTCAATGCGTTTCTGAAGCCACGAGTTCTTTTCCAGAGAAATTTGCAGCTGTGTGCGTAGATTTGTGATCAACAAGTACGAGCTTGCAGGAGCTGGAGGATCATTACCTATTTTGGGCATAAAGACCACACATACAGATAACTCCATTCAGAACAGCTGGAATAATCAAAACAAGCACTTCGCACACTTATTTACATGCAAACAAAAGAGCTGTTTAGTGATTAATTAGCATACAACATGTAGTTTTGTATGCAAGTGAAAAAGTTTGGGTTTCCTAGTTTTCTGGGTGAATAAAAAGAAATGTGTCTTTATTATACATTTCATCAAAAACCAGAATTCAAGGTTCATTTAATGGGGTTTTCTACTGAGCTGTTAAAAGAGGTTAAACAACTGAGTTACTAGATTGGAAAGCTCAAACGTTTGCATCCTCATTTACTAGTTTATGTACTGTACAGTGGTGTTTGAAAGTTTGTGAACCCTTTAGAATTTTCTATATTTCTGCATAAATATGACCTCAACCATCATCAGATTTTCACACAAGTCCTAAAAGTAGATAAAGAGAACCCAGTTAAACAAATGAGACAAAAATATTATACTTGGTCATTTATTTATTGAGGAAAATGATCCAATATTACATATCTGTGAGTGGCAAAAATATGTGAACCTTTGCTTTTAGTATCTGGTGTGACCCCCTTGTGCCGCAATAACTGCAACTAAACGTTTCCGGTAACTGTTGATCAGTCCTGCACACCGGCTTGGAGGAATTTTAGCCCATTCCTCCATACAGAACAGCTTCAACTCTGGGATGTTGGTGGGTTTCCTCACATGAACTGCTCGCTTCAGGTCCTTCCACAACATTTCAATTGGATTAAGGTCAGGACTTTGACTTGGCCATCCCAAAACATTAACTTTATTCTTCTTTAACCATTCTTTGGTAGAACGACTTGTGTGCTTAGGGTCGTTGTCTTGCTGCATGACCCACCTTCTCTTGAGATTCAGTTCATGGACAGATGTCCTGACATTTTCCTTTAGAATTGGCTGGTATAATTCAGAATTCATTGTTCCATCAATGATGGCAAGCCGTCCTGGCCCAGATGCAGCAAAACAGGCCCAAACCATGATACTACCACCACCATGTTTCACAGATGGGATAAGGTTCATATGCTGGAATGTAGTGTTTTCCTTTCTCCAAACATAATGCTTCTCATTTAAACCAAAAAGTTCTATTTTGGTCTCGTCCATCCACAAAACATTTTTCCAGTAGCCTTCTGGCTTGTCCATGTGATCTTTAGCAAACTGGAGATGAGCAGCAATGTTCTTTTTGAAGAGCAGTGGCTTTCTCCTTGCAACCCTGCCATGCACACCATTGTTGTTCAGTGTTCTCCTGATGGTGGACTCATGAACAGTAACATTAGCCAATGTGAGAGAGGCCTTCAGTTGCTTAGAAGTTACCCTGGGGTCCTTTCTGACCTCACCGACTATTACACGCCTTGCTCTTGGAGTGATCTTTGTGGTCGACCACTCTTGGGGAGGGTAACAATGGTCTTGAATTTCCTCCATTTGTACACAATCTGTCTGACTGTGGATTGGTGGAGTCCAAACTCTTTAGAGATGGTTTTGTAACCTTTTCCAGCCTGATGAGCATCAACAACGCTTTTTCTGAGGTCCTCAGAAATCTCCTTTGTTCGTGCCATGATACACTTCCACAAACATGTGTTGTGAAGATCAGACTTTGATAGATCCCTGTTCTTTAAATAAAACAGGGTGCCCACTCACACCTGATTACCATCCCATTGACTGAAAACACCTGACTCTAATTTCACCTTCAAATTAACTGCTAATCCTAGAGGTTCACATACTTTTGCCACTCACAGATATGTAATATTGGATCATTTTCCTCAATAAATAATTGAGCAAGTATAATATTTTTGTCTCATTTGTTTAACTGGGTTCTCTTTATCTACTTTTAGGACTTGTGTGAAAATCTGATGTTGTTTTAGGTCATATTTATGCAGAAATATAGAAAATTCTAAAGGGTTCACAAACTTTCAAGCACCACTGTATATAAATGTGCCTAAAGGAGGTGTTTAAAAAAAAAAAAACAGTCAAAGCATGTTTATTTGTCAAGTGTCTTTCAAGAATAAGTTAACAGAGGCCCAAAGTCTCAATTCTGAAAAGAGAAGTTTATGGTCCGTGAGATCAGGAACAGTGATCATAAAACCTGAAGGTGAAAATCTTTCATCGAGCTGCAGAAGGGTATAAAAAGTGTATTCACGTACGTTTAAAAGTGTGCATTTATATGACATTGGAAATTAATTTTTAGTGTTTCACAATAAATGTGATTTTTTTTATCCTTTTAATCTTTGTGAGAATGAAATGCATCTGTCAAACCTAACTTTCTTGTTGCGCAGCAGGTAGTATTCAAATGCAAAATGTATACAAATTAAAACTGTATAATGTCTGCAGCTCAGCCCATTATTCATCATGGAACTCTTGCACTTCTGGGCCTGGAACTCGCCAAACGAGATGTGCAGGGCCACCAGTAGGGAGAATTCAAATGTAAAATGTATACAAATTAAAAAATGCATAAAGCTGAAAAATGCTTCGATTTTAATTTTTACCATTTAAGTAAAATGTTTAGTCCTTGACCGTAATTGTTTTCATAATGTCTTATTGTGGAATACTGCATTAGTACGACTCTGAGAGACTCACACTGACTGTCGAAGTTTTGATCGTTCTGGTTGTAAAAGCCACCCTGTTGTTCATAGTTGTTCTCCTCAAATGGGATGGAGATTTCATAAGCATCCTCATTTTTGGGGGCTTTAAAAGAGAAAAGCACAATAAGAACACATGACACTGACAGCAGGTACATTTTCAACAGTGCTCAAATTACGTCTATAAGAGTCAGAATCACAACCATTATCATTATAATATAACAACATGTGTATAACAGTTTATTAAGGCAAGATACTACAGTTGATTATGGTAATTAAAAAAAAAACACAACCCAGTAGATATTACAAATCAATGTTTGCCAATTACTAGAATAGAACAGAATGCCTTTATTGTCACTGCACAAATGTACAACGAAATTTAGCTCATCATAGGACAGCAAAGCTGCTGCATACATGTGCGCAGCCCAAGGCCGTCCCATGTTAACCTAACTGCATGTCTTTGGACTGTCGGGGAAACTGGAGCACCTGGAGGAACCCCACGCAGAACATGCAAACTCCACACAGAAAGGCCCTCGTCGGCCGCTGGGCTCAAACCCAGAACCTTCTTGCTGTGAGGTGACAGTGCTAACCACTACACCACCGTGCCAACTATTAACAATTGTTCTGTACTGGAACATTTTTATGTTAATTAATGCAGTGGTTGCATTGCTGCCTCACAGCTCCAGGATCCCTGGTTCAATCTTGAGCTAAGACTACATAAAACAAACAAACAAGATCTAATCTTTTGGCATTCTCAAGACTTTTTCAGAAGGGTTTGTTGGAATATAATTTCTTAAAAATCTACATTACTGTGCAAAAGTCTTAGGCAAGCTTTTTTTTTTTAAATGACCTACATTATGGAGTGAGTACAAAAACATTTTAAATTTCCAACCTTTTTTTTTTTGCTGGAAAACTAATATGTTTGTATGTCAGTAAAGAAAGCAGAATATTATACAAGAGTAGGTCTGGGCGATAAAACAAAGGTGACATGTACCGTCGATAGACACTTCATCAACAGCAATAAGAAAGGTGTTCGATAGTTTCGCTTAAATGCATTAAATGCAAACTAGCAGAAACAGTGAGGAGTGAGAAATGAGCAGCGTTTCCCACAGGTCATAAATATACTCGTGGTGGTATCTGGCGGAAAGGGCCGCATTACCTGCCAGCACAAACATGGTCTACTGTGCGATTTTAGATTGCACTGGTACCTGCTGCTCTCACGCAGATTGTAATCTTCTCCACTCGCGCTGCTCAGTAAATCATGCGTGTTAACTATCGGCGACAGCCACATGCTTCAGAAAAACTGACTTCTTTCTTTTCATTTCATTTATGATTACAGTCTTTGACTTACAAAGAAGGAAATGAAATACAAAAAAACAAAACAAAAATGGCCCATTACTTTCTGTTACTGACATGAAAATAGAACGACCGCATGTACACAGACTGTTCATGTCCTTTTAATAAATCAGTTAGATAGGCTAGAAAAACGTGCTATTACAAAGCTGACTGGACTCAAGCACTCCAGGTTGTCATGGTAACGGTGACGTAAACTGATTAAGATGATCTACAACGTGACAGCTCTCGGTTCAATCATTCCAGCACAACAGTTCCTTTTAGCCATACAGGTCATTATGTTCATTATTTAGTTATCGCTCACAGAACGTACTCATTCTTCACTCTAATGGGTCGCCACATATACTTTGGGTGGCCGTTAATATTCCTGGGCGGCCCAACCGAGTAAAGTCTATATGTGGGGAAACACTGCTGCTGATGAGAAACTGCTGAAAAAAAAAAATAAGGTGTTTAAATGCAAAATAAAGTGGTTAAAGTCAACCTTTATTCTCTTGGTAATGATTAAAAATAGATCTTTAAAAATGATCAACAATAGTTATCAATATCATATGAAATTTGACATTTTATCATGATAATTTTTTTAGCTACATCGCCCAGCCCAACACAAGAGACACTTTTCAGACCAAAACAAACAAACAAACAAACAAACAAACAAACAAGCAAAAAAAAAAAAACACATAATGAGGGCTGCTGGGTTTTGGTGCCAAATGAAGAAGCGAGTGAGACAGTCAAAGTGTCCAGAAGAACCGTGGCTGGTTCTGAAAGATGCTCAGTAAAACCTACAGCTCATTTCCTTATCAAACTGCACTCATTGTACCTGAGACTACTATTTTTTTTTAAAAGCAAATGGACTTCACACCAAACATTGACTTTGTTTCATTTTTGTTTACTGCTCTCTATAGTATGTTTTTAATGTAGTAACATTTAATTTTTTAAAGATATCTTTGCTCTACAGCATTTCTTTGCATGTGCCTCAGACTTTCGCACACAATCTTCTGTGATATTCTTCTCATTAGGGACAAGAATGAATGAATGAATGAATGAATGAATGAATGAATGAAATCGCAGGTCAACTAGAAACAAAACCAAAAACCAAATGTAGAAGAAATGGTTTAAAAAATACAATGTGGTTTAATGTGTTTTCACGCGAATAAGTGTGGCTTATATGATTGATAAATGAAACTGACATCTTGAGCATAATGACAGATTAATTGATGTATACTGTATAGCAGGAAGAAGGTGGTTTTGGTTTTCAGGGATACTAAAGCATGACATGATGTGACTGTGCTGTAGTGAGTGGAGCTTAAAGCAGATGCGCAGAACCATGGCTGGACTTTTTGTTTATAAATGCCTTGAGACCTCAAGAATGGCACAGGAATAGTTTTAAGCATTAACAACAAATCTAATGTAGTAATTTTTATGATTAAAGTGATTCATATAGGTAGCGGTCTGAGTGAATGACCTTGACATCTGTGATGTCACAGCAGGAAGTCTGTCGGTCTCATCGCCATTTCCGCTATACTAAAACACAGAGCTGACTGCAACTCCGATCCTCCATTCTGAGCTAATTTATCGCCATGCCATGTAGATGTGTTGCTGGCGGGTGCAGCAACAGGACAGAAGGTGGATTTATGTTGCATTTATGGCTCAAGAATGATCAAACTGCAAAGACGCGTTTTGCGAGAAATTCACGGGCACATTGGGCGCCTACGAAGTGGCCTCTCCTCGGCTCTGCACATTTTACTGAAGACTCGTACGAGACCTCTGATCTGTTGAGGAGCGTTGGCTATAAGCCCGTATTGAAAGAGGGTTAGTACCAATAATTAAAGGAAAAGAAAACTACAATAAAAGGAAAGTAAGTTCAGTTGCACCAGTTCTCCAGGAGTGTGAGCCGAGGGCTGTTGCTAAAACCCTGGACGGAATGGGATGTGACATTATCGCTCGGGCAGTGACCTCCCCGCGGTTGTTGCTAAAACCAGTGACATCTTGTACCAGGTTTTAGTAATTGCCTGAGCCAAGCAGTAATGGCGGAGTACTCAGGATGGAGATAATGGAGAATGAGTGGACCAGCCGTCTGATTTCTCTGCTGGATCTGCTTGCCTCAGCAGCAATATCTCGCCCTTACATGTACGAAGCGAATGAACAGAGAACTGAACGAACAACTGACAGTCAGATTGTTTCAAAAGAATCGGCCACAAGATCGGCCTTCAAGAAGCGAGAACACAGATGGGTAAGATGCGACTCTCATTTCGATACAAAACAACAAAAACAACAACACTCGTTGTTTACCTGCATTTAGATTAATATATGTAACTTGTATTGTGTGTTTAAGTTACCGATATAAGATTATTTAATTTGCTTCAGAATGTGATCGTCTCAGTTCATCTGATTATTTAATTAGCCTTTTACGTTTTATCAGTGAAAATGCATGCATGTACATGTACCGTAAAATACCAAATAATAGCCGAGTTCCAATTAACCGCCGAGTTCCCTTTAACGGCCGGGTGTACGCGTGTGTTGTGACAAATAAAGGCCGGTTCCGAATACTCGCCGGGGTCTAAAAAAAAAAAAAAGCGTCCGAACGTTCTATCTAGAATCTTGAGGCCCAGCACTTTTCTGGTTTTCTGGTGTTTAAACAATTTTGCATTGCATAGTTTTCTACCGAAACAATATGAATGAATGAATGAATGAATGCAAAATGAAATTATTTCTATAATACTGTTTACAACATTTTGTTACGCAGGGGTGATAGCGTTCCGGCGCGCCGCGCCGGATTTCCGGCGCGCCGTGGCTGGGGAAAAAAAAAAAAAAAAATCTAGTTCGCCCATTGTCCTGTGTCATTCTGAGATGCGCAGATAGACAGTCAAGGGAATTCGGAATTCCCTTTACTGTCTATCTGCGCATCTCAGAATGACACGTAACTTACACGTAACTTACGTGATAATAAACATGCCATTTCAATGTTATAATCTTGGTCTACCGTAATATTTCTTGAGGAATGCAACTCCGTAACTTTTGACAGATGTCTTAGCCAATTACGTTTGACATGGGTGTGTGGGATATCACTTACGTCATCGAATGAGGAATACCCCTTTGGGTATACCCAACGAAAGCCAGCGTGTGTGGTGACATTGAGGACTGCGGGTTTCCAAGGTTGGACTGCTGCTTCTGTTAAACGACCTAAATTGCCGAATGCATGCGTCAAAGCACACACTGAGTTTTATTAAAGACCTTATACCATTTCACTTGCCCTTACCCATTCGGATCTGGAAGACGCTTTACAAAAAAGGTGAGAGCGTTCTAACATGCATTTCAGTCTGCTCGCGGCCAATCTAATCCAAGGGGCCTTTTCAACAAGTAATCTGTCGTGCAAGTTGGGCAGAAGCACGCGTCAGGCAGGCAACATGTAGGCCTACAAGTCAGTAACCTATTCAACTAACTTTCATCCGAACTTTAAGTTTTCTACGGGGTCGAGCCACCGTACCAACTCACTCGGGGAATAGGCTCATATCGGCCAAATAGGGAGACGTCTTGGAGAGAAACGTGATGCAAGATGACAGTATGTAGCCACTGCAGGTCACTTATTTTTCAGCATAAGAAAAAACCCTTTGGTTTGACACTTCGCACCCTAATTATGTTGCTTCAACGTCGCGCCCTCCATGCAATTTCAGATTGACAGACATCGCGAAGCGCAAAGGGTGGAGGCTGCATGGGTGAGGGTGATAGCAAGTGACCATAACTTTGCAGAGTAATTAAATCACAGTGCTGCGCACAGACAATGGTGTGGTTTCTTGATTATTTTGTAAAGCATGCACTTAACTAGTCATTAACAGGAAAAGGTGTGTGATTTATCCTTTATCCACCCCGACTGTGCCATGCGAAGATGCATTCTGCGTCTTCAAAATTCCCCGAAGTCGGCACCGTGCTATCTGTAATCTAACTCTAAACAAACTGCAAGTTATACTGGTTAAAAGTAGGCCTATCTGAGAATGATTTTTTCCCCGTTTTGAGATTTTGGGGAAGGTGTTTGTGAAGAAGGAATTAATCGCCTGTTCCAAATAGCCGCCTAGTCTCTAATACGCGCCGGGTCTCTCACGTGATTGAGACAAATAATAGCCCAGGCTATTATTTGGTATTTTACGGTATGTTGCATAAGTTATAACACCTATCCTGTTTTAATGAGAGTCAACCCACAATCAGTGAAGTCAAATCAGTAACGGTATTTCTTACTTTCACCATAAATTTTTATTTTTTTCCCGGTCCGGTTTCCCTTAAATCGTGCGCTCTGATTGGCTCGCGAGCAGTCCGGAATCCTACGATCCGGACCCTGGTTACGGACCTTTGGCGACTCGCTCATTCACAACAACAACAAACATGGTAGCAATTTTTTGTCAACATTTATTTTCGGATTTCTCAGTATAATAGCATTAATTTTACTGTATGGATAGCGATAACAAGTGTTCACAGTGAAAGCGAGTTTTACTACCCTGATGAAGACGAAATAAAAGAAAACATTTCAGGAGAAAGCCAAAAACCTGTAACTGTTCCTCACGCCGAGCAAATCCAGCAGTTTACTGAGGAGCAAAGGGCAGAAAATACAACAAAAAAGACGACCTACGACCTCAATGTCTTTGGGAAGTTCTGTCGAAACCTAAATGAAGGTCGAAAGGTAGAAGACATACCTGGTGAAGAACATGTTGCTGTGCAACTTTTTCATGTCTGCAACAAAGAAAAATGGTGATGTGTATGAGCCGTCCTCGCTCACGTCTTTCCAGAGAAGTATCCTGCACTATCTGAATCAGGTTTGTTCTAAATAGTTTCCCTTTCGGGCACTCTCATTTTCTGTTAGCATTTGGTAAAGAAAAAAATAAATATGTTATTTACCAGCTTAAGGTTGGTCCGTATCATGAAATACCATGACCTCGGCCTTGGAAAGACTGACCTCGGCCCAGAGGCCTTGGCCAGCATTTTCAAGACCTCGGTCACGATATTTCTCAGCTGGTAAATAATATATATATATTTTTTTGCGGTCTGGTTTCCATCAAATCGTGTGCTCGCGAGTGGTCCGGTATCCTACGATACGGACTGCGGTTACAGACCTTTGGCGACTCGCTCGTTCACAACAACAGCGAACATAGCAGCAATTTTTGGCAACATTTATTTTAGCATTTCTCAGTATAATAGCATTAATTTTACAGCATGGATAGCGATAATGACAGTGTTCACAGCGAAAGCGAGTTTTACTACCCTAATGAAGACGAAATTAAAAAAAAAATTTCAGGAGAAAGCCGAAAACCTGTAACTGTTGCTAACGCCGAGCAAAAACATGGCTGAATCCTGAATGACTTAATTTTGTATAAATAGGGGACTACATAGCCAGCAAAACGTAGTTTTTTTTTCCTGCCATGGAAGTGCACTTGTATACCGAGGAGGAAGCAATTTGCATTACAGCCGTGAATGAGGATTCAAAATGCTGGTTCGCCTTGGCTTTGTTTTCCCTTTTGGGCGCTCTCATTTTCTGTTAGCATTTGGTAAAGAAAAAAAACAAACATACACACACACACACACACATACATACATATATATTATATATATATATATATATATATATTATATATATATATATATATATATATATATATATATACATATATATATATATATAAAGCTTAAGGTCGGGCTGTATTGTGAAATACCGTGACCTCGGCCTTAAATCCTGGCCTCGGTCAGTATTTTCAAGACCTCAGTGTCACAGTATTTCATGATACGGACCTCCCAGCTGGTAAATAATTTTATATATATCAGTGTTTTCCCCAGAAAAAAATTAAAGCCCTAAATTCCGGCATGATAATACACAGACAATTGAGTGCCAACGGCACGAAATGAAACTAGGGGGGTTCGGGGGCATGCTCCCCCGTAAAATTTTTTTTTGAAAATAGATGCTCTCAGGTGCATTTTCAGGGTCTCTGAGAGGTTTTAGATCCATGATTATAGGATAGAGTTTACCAGTGTTTCAATGATTTCTGACCTAAATAGTATTAATGTATTCACATTTGAAATTTCACCTTAAAGTTCAACGTGCAAGTTAAACTGTTTTGTTATAGATTACTGAGGTATATGATAGATTGAAAATCTACAGGGATCCCTTAATTACCTATGATCAAGTAGTGTTGTAACAAAAATGTGCATGAACAGCGGTTTGCTCCATCTTATGCAATCCAATGAAGAGAATCGATCATCATGACCTCCTATTGATCACAAAGGGATCTGAACCTAAGAACTGCCACCTTAAAATAAAGTTGCTGTATTACTATAACTGTAATGGTTTAGAATGTTTCTGATGCAATTACCGTAATATATGTGTAATTAAGATACACTGAAAAGAAAAGTAAGGAAGCTGCATATTATAAAGTTTACATTTTTACACTTTATTAAATGGGCTAGATTAAGATTAAAGCATTTAAAGGAAAAGAAAACTTAATTCATACATTTAAGTTTGCAGAAAGATTATGTATTTATAAACACGTTCATGAATGATAATAGACTAGGTCAAACTTTTGTGATTTAAAATCAGTCGGCTTTGTCCATCTGGTGGGGGACGACATCGGCAGCCAATGAGATCGCTTATAACGAATCGGAAACTTCCAGGATGTCTGACGTTTTCTTTTGATATTTTTATTGGACGGTTTGAACACGTGATCTTGACATAGCCAACAGATTAGTTTGTTTACATCATACCACGCGGACATATTACTTTGACAGAATCAACACAAACATTGGGGAAAAAGGCTGCTTGTTTAACACAAATATCAGTCAATATGTAAATAGATCTGTTATTTGCTCTCCTATGTATCTCGTTACTTGTGGGTAGGAAATTTAACGTATCGGTATAAAGGCCAATTTATGCTGACAACCCAGTCCTCACAGATGGCGTCGCAGATAGCGTCTGCGAAGCCCCCCCCCTTTGCAGACGCTCTGCGCGCACCTCCCAAAAATTGTGACCACCGCAGACAGCCTCGCAGACAAGAGGGCTCTGATTGGTCCACTCTACATCTGCTGTACACGCACTTCCGCTTCCCTACTTTCCCGGTTTGGTTTGTTTTCACGACCGCCATTTTTAAAAACACGAGCGAAGATGGAGCAGCACAAAGAGCGGTTGATCGATGAAGTGAGGAAGTACGTACATCTATACGACTCCAGTTCTAGTCATTATAAGTAACCGGAGGATAAACACTCCACTAACCACACCCACCAACTACTCCTAGCGATTTCGCGACTTCGCGCCCCTTTGCATTGTGGCGGTGAATAACATCGCGCACGCCTATTACTCCCCGCTCAACGATAAATTACAACTGTCTGCGAAAAGCTATCTGCGAAAGCCTTGTCGCAAGAGCATGCAGAGGCCTTAAATCTAAGCGTATCAGATTTTAACTAAAGCGACTAAGCGTATCGGCAGGCAGAGCAAGCGTATCGGGCCCGACACGCTAAAACGCTTTGGGGAAAACCATGATATATATATATATATATATATATATGACTTTGGTCTATAGCTGTCAAAGGCCTCGGCCTTAAAACCGTTTCCCGCTGTGACGTCATGCACTCAGGGCTGGCTGGGTCAGCGGGGCAGCTCAAATGCCAACTTTGTGGTTGATTTTAACTCTGAAAAATATTTTTTTTTCTTCCCATTTATGCAGCGTACAAGAGTCAAGGATGGAGATACTATCCACTCAGAGATTCATTTAAAAATAAAGGCTCTGTGTATCTGCTTTAAGGCTTCTTCAGAGATGCTCGTTTCAGATAATGCTGCGATTGTGGGTGGACAAAAAGAGTGAAATAGGAAACATTTTTCTGTCATTATTATTATCACTGCTGAGGTTTTAGAGAAAACATGCTTTAGTCAAAGATATATATATATATATATATATATATATATATATATATATATATATAAAATGCATCAAATAGGGGTGGCACGGTGTTGTAGTGGTTAGCGCTGTCGCCTCACAGCAAGAAGGTCCGGGTTCGAGCCCCGTGGCCGGCGAGGGCCTTTCTGTGTGGAGTTTGCATGTTCTCCCTGTGTCCGCGTGGGTTTCCTCCGGGTGCTCTGGTTTCCCCCACAGTCCAAAGACATGCAGGTTAGGTTAACTGGTGACTCTAAATTGAGCGTAGGTGTGAATGTGAGTGTGAATGGTTGTCTGTGTCTATGTGTCAGCCCTGTGATGACCTGGCGACTTGTCCAGGGTGTACCCCGCCTTTCGCCCGTAGTCAGCTGGGATAGGCTCCAGCTTGCCTGCGACCCTGTAGAACAGGATAAAGCGGCTAGAGATAATGAGATGAGATGAGATGCATCAAATAATTTGGCCAATGATTAACCAAAGTGTTAGTTCTGGCTGTAATGTACTGAATTAAAGGTAAAACTTCATGCAAAGGATGAAGCCTATAATATAATGCACGCCTCTATATCAGGACTATCCAGTAGTCTGTGGACATCCCTGTGCTTTATGTATTTAAGGTCTCTCTGGAGATGAAGTCAGATGATGTGATGCAGAATCTTACTTTGCAACTCTTGGGAACTTGCGTGCTTCCTAGTGGCTGTTTCTGCATCGTTCATATTTCCGTTTGCTTGATCCCGTGTGTTTCAGGCTGATTTCACATAAACCTTTTGGTGTTGTTGTTGTTTACGTGTCTTTAAGGCAGCTGGAGTGTACACGTTCCAGAGAAACAAGCAGCTAGCACACAGCTGTACACATAACCATAAAACACCGACGCAAATAAAACGAGGGTAAACTGCACAGTAACTAAAGCCTGGATGAAGGATTTATCTGTCAGCAGGCGGCTCTTGTTAGCTTAGCTGGCTAACTGAGTTAGCTACAAACACTAGCTGCTGAGGTAAATGCCAGCGACAGGAGCGAGTGTGTAAATAACGATATAATGGCTAAATACAGCGTTTAATGAGCCATGCGGCCATTTGTCGCTGTAAGCGCGTGTGGCTGTGCGGCAGCGGTGAGCGCGGTGTGCTGAGCCCCGGCCGAGGCGCGGGCCGGACCGCTGCTCCCTGAGGAAAGCAAGCCGCGCGCAGCTCGCTCACGCCGGACGCCTTTAATGCCGTTTCACTCTGTGCACAATGATTTCTGCCGTCATGACAAAAAGCCGCGCGCACAAACCGTTCCGTGGCCGTAAACTTCGTTATCTTGCGCATAAAAAATAAATTAAATTAAATTTCAGTACACTTCTGCTATGTGCGGGTATTTTTTAATAAAGAGCGGCTAACAATAACAATTAAATGTCTTTCACCAGTGATGTCGTCGCCCCCCAAAAATGACGTACTTCCGCGAGCGCGCGCCTCTCTCTCTCTCAACCTCTTTGTCTGTGTGTGTCTCTCGCTCTCTGTCTCTCTCTCCCAACCTCTTTGTGTGTCTCTCGCTGTCTCTCTCTCAACCTTTTTGTGTCTCTCTCTCTGTCTCTCTCTCAACCTCTGTGTGTCTCTCTCTGTCTCTCTCAACCTCTGTGTGTCTCTCTCTCTCAACCTGTGTGTGTGTGTCTCTCTCTGTCTCTCTCTCTCAACCTCTGTGTGTGTGTCTCTCTCTCTGTCTCTCTCTCTCAACCTCTGTGTGTGTCTCTCTCTCTGTCTCTCTCTCTCAACCTCTGTGTCTCTCTCCCAACCTTTGTGTGTGTCTCTCTGTCTCTCTCTCTCTCTCTCTCTGTCTCTCTCCCAACCTTTGTGTGTCTCTCTGTCTCTCTCTCTCTGTGTCTCTCTCTCAACCTCTCTGTGTCTCTCTCTGTCTCAACCTCTTTGTGTGTCTCTCTCTCCCAACCTTTGTGTGTGTCTCTCTGTCTCTCTCTGTCTCTCTCAACCTGTGTGTGTCTCTCTGTCTCTCTCTCTCTCTCAACCTGTGTGTGTCTCTCGCTCTCTGTCTCTCTCTCCCAACCTCTTTGTGTGTCGCTCTCTGTCTCTCTCTCAACCACTGTCTCTCTCTCAACCTGTGTGTCTCTCGCTCTCTGTCTCTCTCTCTCAACCGCTGTCTCTCTCTCAACCTGTGTGTGTCTCTCACTCTCTGTCTCTCTCTCAACCGCTGTCTCTCTCTCTCTCAACCTCTTTGTGTGTCTCTCTCTGTCTCTCTCTCAACCTCTGTGTGTCTCTCTCTGTCTCTCTCAACCTCTGTGTGTGTCTCTCTCTCTGTCTCTCTCTCTCTGTGTCTCTCTCCCAACCTTTGTGTGTCTCTCTGTCTCTCTCTCTCTGTCTCTCTCCCAACCTTTGTGTGTCTCTCTGTCTCTCTCTCTGTCTCTCTCTCCACCTCTTTGTGTCTCTCTCTCTGTCTCAACCTCTTTGTGTGTCTCTCTCTCCCAACCTTTGTGTGTGTCTCTCTGTCTCTCTCAACCTCTTTGTGTCTCTCAACCTGTGTCTCTCTCTCAACCTGTCTCTTGCTCTCTGTCTCTCTCAACCTCTGTCTCTCTCTCTGTCTCAACCTCTTTGTGTGTCTCTCTCTCCCAACCTTTGTGTGTCTCTCTGTCTCTCTCTCTCTGTCTCTCTCAACCTCTTTGTGTCTCTCAACCTGTGTGTCTCTCTCTCAACCTGTGTGTCTCTTGCTCTCTGTCTCTCTCAACCTCTTTGTGTGTGTCTCTCTCTCTGTGTCTCTCTCTCTGTGTCTCTCTCAACCTCTGTGTGTGTCTCTCTCTCTCTGTCTCTCTCTCAACCTCTTTGTGTGTCTCTCTCTCTCAACCTCTTTGTGTGTGTCTCTCTCTCTGTCTCTCTCAACTTCTTTGTGTCTCTCAACCTCTGTGTCTCTCTCAATCTGTCTGTGTGTCTCTCTCTCTCATATTCTGTCTGTGTGTGTCTCTCTGTGTCCCTCTCTCTCTCTCAACCTCTTTGTGTGTCTCTCTCGCTGTGTCTCTCTCTCTGTCTGTGTGTGTCTTTGTCTGTGTGTGTAATGGGGAATGGAGGAGTGGAGATTGAGGATGGTTTGGTGATGTGTTTTTGATTCTTATTCATTTTCAATCCGGTATAATCAAAACCTCTTTGTGACACATTAACAGATCAAACGCCAACACCGTTAAGGACTTTGTTACTGACACTGAAACCTTACCACTAGATAAACTGGCTTTACCAGTTCTCTGACTAGGAAGAAAGAGAGAACCCACGCGCGCACACACACAGTGTTCAGGTGACAAAGCAGCTTGCAAGGGTGTTGGTGAAGGTGGAACTGGCAAAAAAACCCTCAGTTTCTAAAAAATTTCCACCTCAGAAGGAGAGTCTACATGAAAGGTACGTGATTAGATGATTTTGTTAAACTGTAACCTCGTCAGACAGGCTTGCGTAGATGGTTGATCTTTAGTGTCTTTTTTGCTGCACTTCCTAAAAAGTGCTGGTATTATTTCCCTTTCAGTGATAAATCCTCCTCAGGTTGACAGATACTTGGTTCTGTTTGTGTCTTTCCACTGTTCTATGCCCCCCTCTCCTGATTCCTGTCTTTCCAGCAGGTCATTATGTCAGCTGAGAATGAAGGGCTGACCCATTGTAAGTTCATCCTGGTGTTTGCTGTTGTTCTGGACCTCCTTGGGATTACTATAGTCCTGATTGGAGTTTTTGTCCCACTGGAGGTTAGAGGTCAAGACTTCGGTGATCTACTGGTCTACTCAGGCGTACTGTTGGTCCTCATGTCCATGGTTGGCTGGGTTATGTGGTACAGTGGCAACATCGAAGGCTTGAGGTTAGTGAAGGACCTTAGACATAAACGGAGTGCTGTGGATCGCCTGGCTCGCTCACTCAGCCGCCGCATACGGATAAACCGTCACACAGCATAGACTGACCTTTCAAGACCTGAGACTTTTCTTCCTGGAGCGTCAGACTACCTTCAGTGCTCAAATATCCGAGAATGAGTACAGGTATAGTGGTGTGGTTAATTAGTTACAACAGTTTACTGGCTAGTGGCTATTCTTGCGTATATTATTTATATATTTAGTTGACAGCACCAGTAAGTCACAACTTGACAGCTTTGTTTATTCAGAACTCAATACATATTTCTGAAAAATATGAAGTTGATCTAATTTTAATCTAATATTAAATCTATACCATTGTACAACATGATTAAAACTGGCCTCAGAGACTTCATAACAAGCACAGTCTCATAGGTGACAATATTGTGAATGTAAACGTGAAAACAATTCTGGTTTAATTCACTTTGTTTTCCTCTCTGTTATAATTTTACTAGTCCATGGATTAAAAATATAATAAATTATGACAGCATTTCTCCTCATCTGTATGCTGCCAGGACTATCACTGCTCTTATTCAATTTTATTTTTTAAAATAAAAATAAAAAATAAAAAAAACACAAAATGTTTTTGCTTTGTCTAAGTGCTTAGGTTACATCATTATTTAACTGTAATGTATCTGCATATTAAAAATTGCATTAGAATGTAAATAAAGGCCTTTTTTGGATTTTAATAAATAATTATTTACAAACGTAAATTCAACTTTAATAATACAGTCTGACACAGGTTCACAAACATCATAAATTAGTGAGTATTTCCAGTTCTCAGTAATGTTCAAGTGTAGACATGTTCTTTCAACCACAAACCTCCCACTAATGTATACATCGTCACTTTCTGAATACTGACGCTCACATGCATATCTCTGGAGGCAAATTTCACATCTTTTCACAAGAATACTAAACGACGTTCGAAGTATAAAAAATATTTTGATCAGTATTTTGATTTAGGGTGCATTACCTAATCCTTACTGAATTTAACATCTCGCATTAAAATTATTCAAACGGTAGATCAACATTAAAGGAACAGTCCACCGTACTTCCATAATGAAATATGCTCTTATCTGAATTGAGACGAGCTGCTCCGTACCTGTCCGAGCTTTGCGCGACCTCCCAGTCAGTCAGACGCAGTCAGATGCGCTGTCACTCCTGTTAGCAATGTAGCTAGGCTCAGCATGGCCAATGGTATTTTTTGGGGCTGTAGTTAGATGCGACCAAACTCTTCCGCGTTTTTCCTGTTTACGTAGGTTTATATGACCAGTGATATGAAACAAGTTCAGTTACACAAATTGAAACGTAGCGATTTTCTATGCTATGGAAAGTCCGCATTATAATGACAGGCGTACTAACACCTTCTGCACGCTTCGGCAGCACATGGATACGGAGCTCAGATATCAATGCGCTGCCGAAGCGCGCAGAAGGTGTTAGTACGCCTGTCATTATAGTGCGGACTTTCCATAGCATAGAAAATCGCTACGTTTCAATTTGTGTAACTGAACTTGTTTCATATCACTGGTCATATAAACCTATGTAAACAGGAAAAACGCGGAAGAGTTTGGTCGCATCTAACTACAGCCCCAAAAAATACCATTGGCCATACTGAGCCTAGCTACATTGCTAACAGGAGTGACAGCGCGTCTGACTGCGTCTGACTGACTGGGAGGTCGCGCAAAGCTCGGAGAGGTACGGAGCAGCTCGTCTCAATTCAGGTAAGAACATATTTCATTATGGAAGTACGGTGGACTGTTCCTTTAAGGTACGCTCTGCTGACAAGGCGTAATAACGATGGCTGAAATGATCTCGTTTGTTCAGATTCATCACAAAGGGCTAGTGTGAATGAGCAGCTGTAGCCAAGTTTAAACATTTTCACATTCATATTTACATAGTTTGACAATTGTAGCTAAATCTGCCAATAAATTAATTAAAAATGTCCTTTTACAGAGAGAATGATGTGGCTGCCTAAATTTCAAGTACAGAAGCAGGTCGATGAGATGATCTGTCTGACTGCTCAGAATCACTTTTGCAGCCAACCAGCATGATAAACAGAACATCAGCCCAAAAAAGAAAAGACAAAAAATGCACAGCAATTACCAAACAGTTGGCTAAAGCCGAGTGTCAAAACTGTAAATGAAAAACAAAACTGCACTGCAACATTTATCAGCACACAGCATGGGAGAAGGCTCAAACAAATAGGGCCTTGTCTACACCAAAATATTTTCTCTTACTCTTTTTGCACCTTTTCTGGGTCACCCATTTTGAGTGCTGTATAAACTTACACACATGGCTGCCATCGACAGTCACATCACTTACTGTAATACCGTTCTGTGCTCTTTCAAAGGCAATAACTTGGAATAGGGTCAGACATACAAGTGCACAGCAAAGTAAACACAAAAAGTGTTCTTCTGAATAAACAAACATTAAAAAGGAAATACATACAAGCATATAGAAAATTTACTGTTAAAGGGAGGAACTAGGGATCGACTGAGTTTGGCTCTGCCAGATGATCACGTGACTTCGTTCTGATCTCTGTGGGACAGTCTCACCAAGTCCATCACTAACCTCATCACCTGCGGAAGCGGAAACAATTATTACTTATTACTACTTTATACACAGAGTTGCTAGTTTATCAGTTACTACATATAAATAACTCCTCGAACTGACATATATTATACAGGCATTGTAACACAGACTATGAACTGGCAACTTGAATATTCATTAATTTATTTTTTTAGATTTTTTGGGGGGCTTTTTTCACCTTTATTTGGATAGGACAGTGCAGAGACAGGAAATGAGTGGGAGAGAGAGACGGGGAGGGATCGGGAAACGACCTCGGGTCGGAATCGAACCCAGGTCCCCGGATCTATGGCATGGCACCTTATCCACCTGAGCCACGACGCCCCCTGAATATTCATTTATACCACTGCGCAGTTGAATTCTCAAATCCGATTGGTCAGAAGGTGTTGATTCGGGTTTTTTTTATTAAATAAGAGCATAGCTCTGACAATTAGTGCCAGCAGTAACTGAATTTCCTTTCAATCTCCTTTCAAATTTGAATGGTCGGAGTAAAATCCTACACGAGAACCTGTTTCAGTCTGCTACCACCCTAAAGCTTGTGAGGAACTTCACATTTCAGCAGGACGATGGTCTTGAACACAAAGCCAAAGCAATTGCAGGAGTGGTTAAAAACAAAGGTGAATGCTTTACAGTGCCAAGCCAAAGCCAAGATCTGAATCCGATCGAGAACCTGTGGCATGGTTTGAAAATTGCAGTCAAACATCCAACCAACATGAGCAACCTGGAGCAAATCTGCCAGGAAGAATGCGTGATAATTACTGCCAAACAGCATGCAAAGCTGGTTGGATCAGTTTCTGCAGCAAAAGGTGGTTCAATCAAGAACGAGTCTGAAGAGGTTGAATACTTATGCAAGCAGCACATTTTAGCTTTAAATGTTCTTTCTATCTGCTGACAAATAAATGACTTGAAGGAGTGTATTGATTTGCAATAAAATGACCGTGTAATTGTCATTTGTAATTCAAACGAATGGCTTTTCAGGGAGTTGAGTACTTTTGCAAGACACTGTAGAAACATTTAGGAAACGACTGTTGGTGACTCACCAATACGGAAATTGATGTAGCCTTCTCCACCACTGAGGATCAGATGAGAGGTAGAGGCACCACCATCTGCTGGAACAGAAGAACCACGGCAGCCTGAAAACATGTCAGCAGCACATGAGGAAGTCGTCAGGCTGAGAGCTTTGCACGAAATAAAAAGCACATAATGTAACGTTTCATATTTTTGAAACAAAACTGATTTTTTGAGCAAATGTCACCTGGAGCAGAGATGATGAATTTAACTGCCTGACGGTGGCCATGAAAACACAGCTGAGCTGAAGCTAAAGTGCAATATGGGATAGAGGACTCAGAACCTGTTGGGCAAAATAATACAAAAAGAGAACATCAAGCAAATTCAACATATTTCAGCAAATTGCTTGAAAAGCTAAGACAAACGGGGCGGCACGGTGGTGTAGTGGTTAGCGCTGTCGCCTCACAGCAAGAAGGTCCTGGGTTCGAGCCCCGTGGCCGGCGAGGGCCTTTCTGTGCAGAGTTTGCATGTTCTCCCCGTGTCCACGTGGGTTTCCTCCGGGTGCTCCGGTTTCCCCCACAGTCCAAAGACATGCAGGTTAGGTTAACTGGTGACTCTAAATTGAGCGTAGGTGTGAATGTGAGTGTGAATGGTTGTCTGTGTCTATGTGTCAGCCCTGTGATGACCTGGCGACTTGTCCAGGGTGTACCCCGCCTTTCGCCCGTAGTCAGCTGGGATAGGCTCCAGCTTGCCTGCGACCCTGTAGAACAGGATAAAGCGGCTAGAGATAATGAGATGAGATGAGCTAAGACAAACAAAAGAAAAGAACTCACCGAGTGACAGTGGGACGGAGAAAACGGCACCACTTCCTGTGCCCACCCACAGCCGCCCACTGATCACAGACAAGGCAGAGATCTGAAGAGGTGAAAGGGACAGGAATGCACTGCCTGGAAGAAAAACAATATAAATATATAGTATTTTTTAAAAATCATTTGCGAAGAAAAATTTTGCCATTTACAGTACCAGTCAAAAGTTTGGGCATACCTATTTCAATTTTTTTTCTTTATTTTTAACGGATTACTACAGTTGTGGAACCAGGCTATTTACTGTATGTTTATTATTTACCATTTGTTGTTTGATCTCAAACTCATTAAGGTAGCAATAACCTGCATTCATTAACTTTTGACAAAGCACAGCTGTTAACTGAAAAGCATTCCAGGTGACTACCTCATGAAGCTGGTTAAGATAATGCCAATAGACCCCTTTCACTGACGTCACCTGAAACCGGAAGTAAACAGACCCTGCGCCATTTTGGAAGACCAACAAACTCGTGATTGGGGGAAATAACGGCAGCGGTATGTGAACCCACGAGAATAAAGTGGAGTGGCAAACGACTTAAACAAACAAATCTGAGCTGTTGTATTTATGATTTATTGGCCCAACAGTAGACTTGAAAGAAACCTGTGTGAGACTTGGCAAAAAACTGTGGATATAATGGATAAGTCTGTGCATGATCTGCGGACACTTTGAGGTAAGCAAACGCAAGAAATTCAGATTTAAAACATGCTAAATTGGCCCCAAGTTGATAACTGGATGAGGAGCAAGCCTCCCAGACTTCTACAATTTAATAATAATAATAATAATTTAGGATGGTTTGGGGCTTGCTCTCCCTCCTATTATATAAATAAAGCATAGTTGTTGTGTAGGCATATATCATAAATACATATGTATAATTTGGATAAATTTACCTAAATTATGGATACCTTAATAGTAACAAAAAGTATTAATTTTTCAACTGAAAAGATATATTATTAAAAGATAAATATCAACAAGATTACCTTGGCCATAACTATGTGTAGGTTATTCTTAATAACAGCTGTAATATCACGAACCAAGCCACTAACAACATAATTGTAAGCCTGTAGCCCTTCAAGTCATCAGCAGTGTAGGCAGTGTTCGAACTATGGGGGTACTCGGGGGATCCGAGATCCCCTGAAACAGACATGAGATCCCTTGAAAACATCTCATCTCATCTCATTATCTCTAGCTGCTTTATCCTGTTCTACAGGGTCGCAGGCAAGCTGGAGCCTATCCCAGCTGACTACAGGCGAAAGGCGGGGTACACCCTGGACAAGTCGCCAGGTCATCACAGGGCTGACACATAGACACAGACAACCATTCACACTCACATTCACACCTACGCTCAATTTAGAGTCACCAGTTAACCTAACCTGCATGTCTTTGGACTGTGGGGGAAACCGGAGCACCCGGAGGAAACCCATGCAGACACGGGGAGAACATGCAAACTCCGCACAGAAAGGCCCTCGCTGGCCACAGGGCTCGAACCTGGACCTTCTTGCTGTGAGGCGACAGCGCTAACCACTACACCACCGTGCCGCCCCCCATACCTTACATTATAAACGTAATGGCAGAAAAAAAGGGAAATATAGGCAACAAAACTCGCTGAATTATTCAGAGATTATTTCAGCATTGGTGTGAGCGTGAAGAGCAACAATGAGGCTCCTGTTCATCAAATGCTGAGACTGACATTTAACTCAAGATGAGAGTGACACTGTTGTGTATAATGTACAAAGTGATCAACATTTTTCAGTGCAATGGGTCATATTCTTTTTTTTTTTTTAATAGCCATTTTATTTATTACACATTTAATTAAATGCAAATCAAATTCAATAAACAGCTGATGTCTTTCAGTGGAGTCAGAATGGAATCTTTCAATTCTTGTATTAAGTCACAAAAATTGTAGAACTTGCCTAAAGCTTTGGTTATCATTGATGAAACATCAACCTCCTGTAGTGGTCGCCCGGATGTCCAATCAAAGAGCCTGAGGGTAGGATCCAGCCGGCAGGAAGCCCAAACTCCACATCCTGCTGCACACAGGAAGCGAACCTGCTGTTCACTTCGATGCGACACAGCGAATGATCTCTGCAATGCCAGAAAGAGAAGCAAAACATCAGTTGTAACTATTAAAGTGCACACTGATATTCAGTTCCATGACGGAGCTTCTAGTCCATACATACCTCCACTTTCCTATTTTGGACATCAATAATCAATACTTTGTTCCAGTATCCCACCCAGAGACAGCCGTTCTTTGCTAGGCAACAACGAATGGGCTGCAGAGGAGTTATGCCCAGTGAAAGTACTTCATGAGAGTGAAGGTTCCATCCACCTAGAAAAGCAAACAAACCACTTACCAAACCCATGTTTAACAGCATCTGTGGTTCCAAAAGTCAGTCCAAAGTGTAAATGCATCGAGAGTGAACAAGAGAGGAGACGCACCAGAGCTGTAGCTGAAAAATGTGAGCATTCCATTGCCTAAACCTGCAATCACCTGACCTGGCGAGAATCTGTAAGAAAAGCAAACGCATAGAAATAATTGTCCGATTATCACATGTAGGGTTGCAAAATTCCCAGGAATTTTCAGAGTGGAAAATTTCCATGGAAATTTTGGGAATTAACGGGAATTTGGGGGAACTTTCGGGAATTTTCAAAACCGACTTTACTTAAAAATTGATACAAAAAAAAAATAATAAGGTCCTTTTATTCAGATTAGGATATTTCTCTGGGTCTCTGTTCTGTTCAGAAGAGCATACAAGCAAAAACAAACATGTAACTAATTAAACAACTGAGAAAATTAATAACCACCAAATGTTTTACAAAGGGCGGCACGGTGGTGTAGTGGTTAGCGCTGTCGCCTCACAGCAAGAAGGTCTGGGTTCGCGAGGGCCTTTCTGTGTGGAGTTTGCATGTTCTCCCTGTGTCCGCGTGGGTTTCCTCCGGGTGCTCCGGTTTCCCCCACAGTCCAAAGACATGCAGGTTAGGTTAACTGGTGACTCTAAATTGACCGTAGGTGTGAATGTGAGTGTGAATGGTTGTCTGTGTCTATGTGTCAGCCCTGTGATGACCTGGCGACTTGTCCAGGGTGTACCCCGCCTTTCGCCCGTAGTCAGCTGGGATAGGCTCCAGCTTGCCTGCGACCCTGTAGAAGGATAAAGCGGCTAGAGATAATGAGAGGAGATGAGATGTTTTACAAAAACAATACGGGTTTTCCCTGGTACATGTATAATGAATTAAACAATAGCCTTAGACTTTATGAGAACTTATCTTCAAAAGCAACTTTAACTCTGCTTGTGATTTTGAAGACCGCTTCCTGTAACTTTTTTGTTTACTAATTATATTTCAACAACTTTAATTCCTTTTTCATTTTGCAACTGGTTTGTAAACCATATCCTGTTAAGTAATTTGCTTGCAAATTATCGGATTAGAAGTAATGATTAGGGTCTACAATGCTATTAAAACAAGGACATTAAACAGCCTTGCTCCAGATTCAAAGAAAAAAGTGGCACCAATAGATTTTACAAGCAGCAAAACTTATTTCAAGACTACTAGTCATTAGAAATTTTAATTTTTTTTATATTCCTTGTTATTTTATGATGTGATATCTTTGTGATAAAATCTGTAGACAAGTCTTCAAGTTTTGTAAAATTTTGTAATAAAAATGGTCAAAATTGAGTTTTTGCAAGATTTTTAGAAATCACTACTTGTTATGCAATGAGTTAGATTTCCAGTTAATTCTTACCAAAGGGTACTGTTGTTATATTAAATGTTATTATATTTAGCATCTTGGAATTTCCCACAAAATGTAAGAGTGGCAAGATGCTTTATTTGAAGAAAAAAAATCCCTAATTGAGATTGAGAATAATTTTTTCACTGAAAAATCTGAATCTAATACTAATATTGAAAAACTAAAAAGCCTTTTATTAATTGGCCTTTAGCAATATGTCCTATTCTTAATTAGCACAAAACAGTACATAATTGAAAGAAAGGCTTAACATGGGTTTTAATTTGTTTTTCTGGGTGATGAAATGTTTTAAAATGTTTAAAACTTAATAAATGCCAAAATTGAAAATTCCCGAAAATTCCCAATATTCCTGGGCCCCTCAAAATTCCCGGAAACTTTCCACCCCCTTTGCAACCCTAGTCACATAAAATACAGGATCGTCAGGAGAATTAAAACTCACGTAAGAGAATGCACGCCCTCTGAAAGACTGACTGACTGCAAACAGCGCCTCCTAGAGCCAGAGGCTGAATGAACGAGCACGCTGATGGACAAAAAGGGAATTAAAAAAAGTACACCATCTGAATAAATTAAAAATGAGTTAGAAAAACACAAAGGGCTTCATACCCGCCATCCTGTGTTCCAATCCACACAGTCCCAAATGTTTCTCCTGAAGCAAGAGACGAGTAAGAAGTGAGCAGCAAACAACAGCCAGTTCAGATGACAGACAGAAACAGATCTTAGATTAAGCAGGAACTATTTTAATTATGCTCGATGACTGAACTGACCGGTGGGAGGCACAGCACAAATGCACAGAGCTGGAGAGGTGAGTGGAAGGCTGAACTGATCCAGGATGGTATTGGATCGTGCTGGGTCAATCACTGTGACATCACTACTGGAAGCAGGTCCAGTGATCACCCAGACAGAACACTAAGATTGGGAGGGGCATGAAATGTGTATGAGAATGAATGACAGTGTCATGGCACGTGGACAATGGGTGTTCAGTTAAAGATAATATTAAGGCAAAGATTACAAATGTGGGCGGCACGGTGGTGTAGTGGTTAGCGCTGTCACCTCACAGCAAGAAGGTCCGGGTTCGAGCCCCGTGGCCGGCGAGGGCCTTTCTGTGCGGAGTTTGCATGTTCTCCCCGTGTCCGCGTGGGTTTCCTCCGGGTGCTCCGGTTTCCCCCACAGTCCAAAGACATGCAGGTTAGGTTAACTGGTGACTCTAAATTGAGCGTAGGTGTGAATGTGAGTGTGAATGGTTGTCTGTGTCTATGTGTCAGCCCTGTGATGACCTGGCGACTTGTCCAGGGTGTACCCCGCCTTTCGCCCGTAGTCAGCTGGGATAGGCTCCAGCTTGCCTGCGACCCTGTAGAACAGGATAAAGCGGCTAGAGATAATGAGATGAAATGAGATGAGATTATGAATGTGCCTGAGGATCAGAAACTGAATATTTAAGAGTTGATTCTAGATTGGTTTTGCTTCTATATAATCTAAGGCTTTGTTCATGTAGGACCAAGTATGTAATTATCCATCTTTGTGTTTCCTCTGTAATTATCCAACACACAATAACCTGATCTTAGGTCAGTTGTAACAGATTCAACATACGTTCTGCTCTCCTGACACCTCTGGTGGGACTGCTACAGCACAGTTCAGCTACAATAAAGAAAAACAGGACTTTTAGTACTAGTACACACACACACACACACACACACACACACACACACACACACACACACACACACACACACAAGCTACTGTGGAAAAGCTAATATACTGAGCTCAGAGTTCTGAACAATAACTTTTCCTAATTCCCAAACTGACATTTGGTTGAACAAAAGATGCCAACTAGATATGGAAATTGTTAACTTATCCCAATTTTAACATATAACTTGTCAAAAAATAAATAAATAAAAGACTCAATGAGGCTGTAGCTCATACCAGCCAAGGCGCCCATAAAATCTGACAAGTGGCACCACCATCCTGACAAGGTTTTATGCATACCCACCTGGGGAACACTGTATGCGAGATTGATCGAAATTCGATCAATCCTGTAGGAGTAGCAGCGATTTTTGTAAATTGTGGACGGACAACGACACACAGACGATGCGTGATCGCATAAGCTCATTCGGCCTGGCCTGCGGCCGGATGAGCTAAAAATGAATTGTAGAAGGTCAAAAATTAAGCCAACGGCACTAGTTTGGGTTAAACAGGGCTTTAATTATACATCTGTTGACTACAACCTAAATAGCAAAAACTCCCAAAGTGAACAACTATCAATTAACAAGAGTACTGTGAGAGCACAAAATCCCCCGCTGGCAACTATGCCATAACTCTAGTAAAATGCGACTGAATTGAACGAAATTGCGATATGTGTATTACCGACATATAACAAAGAATCCTGTCAAGTTTCGTGAAATTCCTCCAAAAATCATGAGAGGAGTTGATTTTAGAAGGCGAGTACACCCTTCCCAGGACGGACGAATGGATGGATGGACATCGCCACGACATAATCCCCCATCGGGCCTTTCGGCCAGTGGGGGATAAAAACATGTTACTCCTAAAAATACACACACATTTAAAGTGCTGATGACACGTTTTTGACATCTTTGGCGATGTTTTATAACATAAAAAGTAATTCCCGATGATCCATATATTAATTCACGAAGGCGCCTATTTTACAAGTTATGATAAAAAATGCGGCTATTTGGGCAAATTTGACGGGGCTGCAGCACCCAGGAGACGAAAGAGGAGGAGGAGCTATATGACGTCAGCGAAAGAATCTTCCTCCTAACTTACCAGTTTGTTGTTGATGCGGCAGGTGTTCAGTTTATCATTATTAGTATTTTTATTATACATTATTATATATATATATATATATATATATATATATATATATATATATATATATGGGGCGGCACGGTGGTGTAGTGGTTAGTGCTGTCGCCTCACAGCAAGAAGGTCCGGGTTCGAGCCCCGGGGCCGGCGAGGGCCTTTCTGTGTGGAGTTTGCATGTTCTCCCCGTGTCCGCGTGGGTTTCCTCCGGGTGCTCCGGTTTCCCCCACAGTCCAAAGACATGCAGGTTAGGTTAACTGGTGACTCTAAATTGAGCGTAGGTGTGAATGTGAGTGTGAATGGTTGTCTGTGTCTATGTGTCAGCCCTGTGATGACCTGGCGACTTGTCCAGGGTGTACCCCGCCTTTCGCCCGTAGTCAGCTGGGATAGGCTCCAGCTTGCCTGCGACCCTGTAGAAGGATAAAGCGGCTAGAGATAATGAGATGAGATGATATATATATATATATATATATATAATTTTATATATATATTAGTTATTACGCCTTCGCGTTGTGTTGCCGGCTTTTGCTCCAAAACCCACAAGGATGGGGTAAGTTTATTCAAGTTTCCCAGAGATCCTGAGCTGCATGCGAAGTGGGTGCGGCAAGTCAGGCGCACTCGTGACAAGTGGGAGCCCTCACCAACATCCGTCCTGTGCTCTGAACACTTCAATTTGGATTGTTTTGACACCCTTCCCAGCTTAAAGGAATCTCTTGGGTGTGCAGTTCAGCACAAACGTGTGTTGCTACCATCAGCAGTGCCTACAGTATTCCGGAGGGGGTCTACTAGTAGCTATGTCGGATCCAGCAGTCGCCTGGGACAAGGCGACTCCTCCAAAGACAGTCCAACTGTCAGAACATGTGTTGAGAAACGACATAAGATAAAGGTACGTAGAGCTATAGAGTGCTCCGACATGATGCTAAAAATAGTAACACTGCGGTCTGCGCGGCCATCTTGGAAGTGACTCGCTCCAGAGCGCTCACAGAGTACACATCATAGAGTACACATTCATGATAATCATAAATGTAATCATAAAGTCGGCGTGATATCAGTCATGTATTTGCTTGTGAAAGCTTGCGGCTTTCATGTAACTGCCGCCTAGCAACGAGAGGCAAAGGGTAAAGAGGGTAGGCTATCATAGATTCTATTCGGAAGAGATCAATACATGATTGCTTAAAAATGAGGTATTTTAACAATTTGCATCTGTTTTGTGATTATTGTGACACTTGTGTGTTATATAGAACTGTATGTCTTATCAGCACATCGAGGATCTTCCACCGGAGGCTTTAGCAAGGACTCGTAGCAACACTACACTTGACCCTTTGCCATGCGTTGTTAGGGAACGGTAGCAAGTACCCCGATGACCGACTTCAAGAATATGTAGAAAAAATGTAGAAATGATACTTTCCAAAAGTCATTTGAGCTTAGTGTATTGCATTTCCATTTATATTGTAGGTTCTTGCTGATGTTTTTGCGGAGTATGACGCAGCTGCTGAATCAGAAGCTGCAGAGTTTGTATGTACTAGTTGTGAACATTCACATTATTATCAATCTCATTTATTTAAAATCAGATAAAATCATGCCATCATGATCACTGCTTAAAGTACCAGTATTTGGTTGTTGAAGAGCTAGCACTAGAAAGTTCACCGGCGTTTTCATGCGCCATTTCCATTGAGTAGAACAGCCAGTGAACCGCAGCGTGTTCTTCCGCTGACGTCACAACATGGCCGCGAGCCACGGACCCAGTTTTCTTGCGCTGTGCAATTAAAAGTTGGATATTCGCAAAACAACAGCTTCTTTTCACGTAATTATAACAGAAATCTGTTTGCCATGTTGTATAGTTTATTTAAGAAATTGCATGTTCGTGTCATCAGCACTTTAAAGCATAAAGAACTACATTCATTCTAAAACCAACCTTAACTTCAGTAACCACAAAGAAATAATTTGGCCTTTTATTCTTTTGAATAAAAGATGTCCCCCCTTCAATAGTTTTACTCATGAGAATCATAAAATGTCAAAAAAGTCAGAAATTTGGTCCAGTTGTTGCTTTCCCGGTGTGATATTAAGCAATGCCGACAAGTCTATAAAAGCTTATACCCAGCTAACCAATAGATCATTGAGCCTTTTAATACAACCTCGATTCCAAAAAAGTTGGGACAAAGTACAAATTGTAAATAAAAACAGAATGCAATGATGTGGAAGTTTCAGAATTCCATATTTTGTTCAGAATAGAACATAGATGACATATCAAATGTTTAAACTGAGAAAATGTATCATTTAAAGAGAAACATTAGGTGATTTTAAATTTCATGACAACAACACATCTCAAAAAAGTTGGGACAAGGCCATGTTTACCACTGTGAGACATCCCCTTTTCTCTTTACAACAGTCTGTAAACGTCTGGGGACTGAGGAGACAAGTTGCTCAAGTTTAGGGATAGGAATGTTAACCCATTCTTGTCTAATGTAGGATTCTAGTTGCTCAACTGTCTTAGGTCTTTTTTGTCGTATCTTCCGTTTTATGATGCGCCAAATGTTTTCTATGGGTGAAAGATCTGGACTGCAGGCTGGCCAGTTCAGTACCCGGACCCTTCTTCTACGCAGCCATGATGCTGTAATTGATGCAGTATGTGGTTTGGCATTGTCATGTTGGCAAATGCAAGGTCTTCCCTGAAAGAGACGTCATCTGGATGGGAGCATATGTTGCTCTAGAACCTGGATATACCTTTCAGCATTGATGGTGTCTTTCCAGATGTGTAAGCTGCCCATGCCACACGCACTAATGCAACCCCATACCATCAGAGATGCAGGCTTCTGAACTGAGCGCTGATAACAACTTGGATCGTCCTTCTCCTCTTTAGTCCGAATGACATGGCGTCCCTGATTTCCATAAAGAACTTCAAATTTTGATTCGTCTGACCACAGAACAGTTTTCCACTTTGCCACAGTCCATTTTAAATGAGCCTTGGCCCAGAGAAGATGTCTGCGCTTCTGGATCATGTTTAGATACGGCTTCTTCTTTGAACTATAGAGTTTTAGCTGGCAACGGCGGATGGCACGGTGAATTGTGTTCACAGATAATGTTCTCTGGAAATATTCCTGAGCCCATTTTGTGATTTCCAATACAGAAGCATGCCTGTATGTGATGCAGTGCCGTCTAAGGGCCCGAAGATCATGGGCACCCAGTATGGTTTTCTGGCCTTGACCCTTACACACAGAGATTCTTCCAGATTCTCTGAATCTTTTGATGATATTATGCACTGTAGATGATGATATGTTCAAACTCTTTGCAATTTTACACTGTCGAACTCCTTTCTGATATTGCTCCACTATTTGTCGGTGCAGAATTAGGGGGATTGGTGATCCTCTTCCCATCTTTACTTCTGAGAGCCGCTGCCACTCCAAGATGCTCTTTTTATACCCAGTCATGTTAATGACCTATTGCCAATTGACCTAATGAGTTGCAATTTGGTCCTCCAGCTGTTCCTTTTTTGTACCTTTAACTTTTCCAGCCTCTTATTGCCCCTGTCCCAACTTTTTTGAGATGTGTTGCTGTCATGAAATTTCAAATGAGCCAATATTTGGCATGAAATTTCAACATGTCTCACTTTTGACATTTGATATGTTGTCTATGTTCTATTGTGAATACAATATCAGTTTTTGAGATTTGTAAATTATTGCATTCCGTTTTTATTTACAATTTGTACTTTGTCCCAACTTTTTTGGAATCGGGGTTGTATTATTTAAAATAATATCTGTGATTAGTATAGGTAATCGTATGGGGCCGAGTAAAATTAAGGATTAATTTCACGAGTGATTTCAAAGTTTTGAAAATCACGAGTGAAATTGATCCTTAATTTTACGAGGAACCATATGATTACTTGTTTATAATATATCGGGCCAAATTTATACTTCGGAAGCCATTCAAGTTCACAACATTTGTCATTCACGTTTTCTGAACCAATCAGGGCGCGAGACTATCTTGCACATTTGAATTGGTTTCTAAAGCATTCCTTGTTTTTGCAAATCTCTCGCTTTTCCTTCGAGGACTTTTTGTGATTCTTGAAAAGTAACATCTTTCAGGATTGATCCCGGATATTTCTCGTCTCAGATGCCGATCCAATGCTGCCTGCATTACTTTAAAAGAGTCTGGTTCGTAGTTTTCCCATTTTCTTTCCTCACTTCTGCATAAAACTGTGATAGCACCTTGCCTAACTCACAGCATTCATATCCCACTAGAGAGTCGTTTATTTGTCTTTCTGCGGCCCATTTCTTAAACACGGAAAGCCAAAAATTCATACTTTTTTGGTATTTTCATTTTCGCTTGCAGCTTTCAATTGGTGTATTACTTCTTCGTCAAATATAGCGAAACGTGGCATTGCTGAGTCAGCCATTTTGTTGACAAAATTTGCCAATTTTTGTAACCATAACCAAGCAACGAACTAGCCAATATCATTTCAGAAATACGGCCCCGTGTTAAGGAAAAAAAAAGCCCTCCTTGATTGACCAATCAGAATTGAGTAATTTGGCCCTATGTTTTATAATCACAGAAATGATATCCATATGATCTAATCAGTAAAATTATCTTCAGTTATTTAAAATTCATGTCATAAGCACCGGGTTATATTGTCAGTGTTAAATTTTGACATTTTTATTTTCATTTCTAATTATTTGAATTAAAGAACTTAAGTACAGAATTAATAGATTAGTTTTCTCGACGAGTTCATCTAGTTAATATTCCTGCAAAGTCTTTATGTATAAAATGACTACTTTCATCCTTTGCATTGTGAATAACTAAGCTTAAATATTTTCAAAATCATCTAAACTATGAATGACAGGAATTCTCACAACACTCCCTCAAGAACATTTCATAAAAAGTGACACACACACACACACTGTATATTCAAAAGCGCAGCAGTGAAATTTAACTAGCTGTGGATCTGACCTTCGCAGAAGCGTCTCTTTGGTCAAGCATTCGCAACTGTGTGAGGACAGGCACGTCTTTCGGCTCGAGAAGCGGCTCGGTGTTCTGGTTCATACAGACAAACAGGATTTTGACAAAATCAGAAAAATCGACAAACTGATTTAAGTATTTTAATGAAATGACAATGACAGGAAAATGCTCAAGTATCTGAGTTTCACTTTACAGGCGCTGAGAAGGAGAGCAGACATGCATGTCCAAGTGTGTGCATACCTGTGCGTCAGTGTGAGAAAGAGGCATGCTCCAGCCGTGCACCTGTCTTTTTCCCAGAGTTCCCCACACATGAGAGCGGATCTCCCGGTACAGCTCTCTCCTCCTCAGCCTGGGAGGATCCCTGAGGAGGCAAGGAGAACACCCATCACTGGAGTCTGTTGTCAAAAACACTCCACTGCTTGACGATGTGAGGAATAAAGAAGCAGTTTTTCGTATAATCCAAATAAATTAATAAAGCTGAACAACTGTATTAAGAAACAGAGAAAAAGCTTACATACTCTGTCTGGGTCGCACTGACGGATAGCATATGAGGTGAGCTCACTGGTGAGGAAGTGGGAGGGGCAACCGGGGGGACAGTCAGGGCCAAAGCAGCCGGAGCCAAAGCAGCTGGAGCCAGCTGGTCCTTTGTCAAACCAAGAAAACGGTTAAACCTGTAAAAAAAAAAAAAAAAAAAAAAAGCAACGTAATAATACTCACTAAAACTCACAGGCTTACTTATGACAACTTAAACTATTGGCACCCTTCTTGAAAATGAGCAAAAATAAAAAGTACCACATATAATGAGTGATATTTTGAGTTGGTATAGTTTTATTAATGCATTTTCACTGATTTCAACATTAATGACTGCCTTACAAATAATACTGTATTTGTTAAAGCTTTGTCTTGACAGAACAGAGTAGAGGAAAGTCTAACAAGCCTGGAGATATTTGTAAAGGGATCTTGTTCAAAATCAGCAGAGTAGATGGTTGTCCACACCTCATGCAGAACCTATCGTAACTATTCTTAAAGCATATATGCAGAGCCATGGCCTCACTTTCATTTATAAACGCCATGAGACGTCAAGAATGGCACAGGAATAGTTTTAAACGTTAACAAGAAATCTAATATAGTAATTTTTATGATTAAAGTGATTTATATAGGTAGCGGTCTGAGTGAATGGCCTTGACTTCCGTAACGTCACAGCAGGAAGTCTATCGGTCTCATCGCCATTTCCGCTATACTAAAACCAGGGCTTTGAACCGGTTCAAGGAACGAAAACGAAAACCGGGAACTTTTTCTATTTCACATGGAACAGAAACGAAACCAGAAACTTTATTATTTTTTATGCTCCGGAACAGAAACACTTATTAAAAATAATGGTAACCGGTTAATACCGGTTTTTATTTTGTTCCTCAAAGTTGCCGTAGCCTACAAATAAAAAAAGTCATTCTTCTCCTGTGCAAGTTTCTATGACCCGCTGGGGTTCACTTCCTGTGTGACGTTAGCTGACTGAATGGAGAGCGGGAGGGTGGACTACTATCATGTCTCCACGTGATAATAAGTGAGTAAGTGCATTACTGAGTGTCTGAGCAAAGAAGAGCCTGAACGTTGCAACCTCCCTATTGGCTGTTTGTAAAAATGTATCAATTGTTGCCCTTCCCACGGGAATCATCGCGGGCTCGAGAGACGAGACCTGACGAGTTAGTTCGTTGGTAGCAGAACAAAATGTCTGGACACAAATCGGGTTTTCAGAAAAGGAAAGAAAATAAACGGAGGGTCGAAAATACAAAAAAGGAGGCAGAAAATGCAAAACGAGTTTTAAGGTAGGACAAATGGTTACTTTTCTGAGGCAGCCCGCCGTGGCTGCAGGCTTTCAGTTGTGTCATTGAATGGTTACTTTTCTGAGGCAGCCCGCCGTGGCTGCCTGCAGGCTTATTTATTATAGCCCATTTAGTTAAAGTAGTTGATCTAAAATGTTTATAGTTATGTGATGGTTGTCCTGATTTAGACTGGGGGGGGGGGGGGGGGGGGGGGTGGGTGGGTGTTGCGTGATGTTGCACCCGGGTCCAGATTAGGGCAGAACCAGCCCTGGCTACATTTCAGGTGTAGTTTGTTTTATGTATGTATGTACTTGCATAGATGTGTACTTGGTCTTCCAATATGGCGCCTAACAAAATCTCGCGGTGCGGTGACGTCATGCGGTAGCCCTCTATAGGGCCTGACTAGCCTTTGGTAACACACTAAACAAATTATCTTTCATTTTTGGCACTTTTTCTGTTTGTGTAGATGGGAAGACATACTGAAAATCCAAATCGCCAACATTTGAAATAATAATTGTTTTGAATTATTTCTTGTCTTATTTAATGAAGGTTGTAATAGAATTAGCCTACATTTGGCTTAAGCTGGATGAGACAGAGACATAATTTTATAGCCATTTGTTAAAGAGCTAACAGGGAACGTAATTAACCGTTCCGGGAATGAAATTTTTTTGTTCTAACCGGTTCGGGAACGTCTATTTAATGGTGGAACCCAAAACCGGAAACGTTAAAATTCCGTTTCTGTTCGGAACGAACCAATAGGAAAAAAATTCTGGTTCAAAGCCCTGACTAAAACACAGAGCTGACTGCAACTCCGATCCTCCATTCTGAGCTAATTTATCGCCATGCCATGTAGATGTGTTGCTGGCCGGTGCAGCAACAGGACAGAAGGTGGATTTACGTTGCATTCATGGCCCAAGAATGTTCAAACTGCAAAGATTTGGACGCGTTTTGCGAGAAGTTCACGGGCACATTGGGCGCCTACGAAGTGGTCTCTCCTCTGCTCCGCACATTTTACTGAAAACTCATACAAGACCTCTGATCTGTTGAGGAGCGTTGGCTATAAGCCCGTATTGAAAGAGGGTGCAGCACCAACAATTAAAGGAAAAGAAAAAACTACAAGAAAAGTATTTATTTTATTTATTTATTTTAAAGGAAAGTGAGTTCAGTTGCACCAGTTCTCCAGGAGTGAGCCGAGGGTTGTTGCTAAAACCTGGGACGGAACGGGATGGGACATATTATTGCTCGAGCAGTGACCTCCCCGTAGTTGTTGCTAAAACCAGTGACGTCCTGCTCCATCCCGGGTTTTAGTAATTGCCTGAGCCGCGCAGTAATGGCAGAGTACACAGCATGAAGAAAAGTGAATGAGTGTAGCAGCCGTCTTATTTCTAAACTGGATATCGCTGCCATCTCGCCCTTATGTGGAAGAAGTGAATGAACGGAGAACTGAACGAACAACTGAAAGTCAGATTGTTTCAAAACAATCGGCCACAAGATCGGCCTTCAAGAAGCGAGAACACAGACGGGTAAGCTCCGACTCTCATTTTAATACAAAAACAAAACCACGTTGTTTACCTGCATTTAGATTAATACATGTAATTTGTATTGTGTGTTTAAGCTACCGGTATAAGATTATTTAATTTGCTTCAGAATGTGATTGTCTCAGTTCATCTGATTATTTAATTAGCCTTTTACGTTTTATCAGTGAAAATGCATGCATGTACATGTATGTTGCACAAGTTATAACACCTATCCTGTTTTAATGAGAGTCAACCCACAATCAGTGAAGTCAAATCAGTCTTAGTTGAGCAAATCAGTAACGATATTTCTTACATTCACCATAAATTTTTATTTATATGACTTTGGTCTATAGCTGTCAAAGGCCTTGGACTTAAAACCGGTTCCCGCTGCGACGTCACGCACTCAGGGCTGGCTGGCTCAGCGGAGCAGCTCGAATGCTAACTTTGCGGTCGATTTTAACTCTCAAAAATATATTTTTGTTTATTCCCTTTTATGCAGCAAATAAAAGAGTCAAGGATGGAGATACTGTCCACTCAGAAATGTATTTAAAAATAAAGGTTCTGCATATCTCCTTTAAGGTTAGCGCACATGGAACTCAGGTTTCAGAGCCCAGGTTTTCATTAGAGTTCATTTGCAAAAGAAAAAAAAAAAAAAGAAAAAAAAAGAAAAAAGAGGGTTTATTAGTTAGGTTTTTGTTGCTGTTGTTGCAAAACTGGCCTGTCGGCAGTCCAGACCTGTCTCCCATTTAAAGCACATTACGAAGCACAAAATACAACAAACGAGACCCCAAACTGTTGAGCAACTGAAATTGTATATCAGGTAGGAATGAGACAACATTTCACTTTCAAAACTACAGCAACTGGTCTCCTCAGTCCCAAACACATCAGGTTTCCATGATTTGCAAATCGCCACATTTTCCATTTTTAATTTACGTTTTACACAGCATTCTGAGGTTTTTTTTTGGAAATGGGGTTGTGTTAATTATTTGGCATCTATTTTAAATATTCTTTAAGGCCGTCAATAATTTTGCCACATTTTTGAAAGAAAATACAACAAAATGTTTGGTAGAGAAAAACGGTTTCTCCTGTTTGTAAAAACAAGACAGGATTAAAATTTTTTTCCCCCCTGAATCTTTAGAAACTCAAGAGTTTATGATATAAGTAGGAAAATAAAATGTTTCAAACCTCTTCCATACACTGCTCTTCCTATCTTCTGGGATCTTTTCACGCCTAGTACCTCTAAGAGGAAAAATGCAAGTAAGTCAATGTTAAAAAAAACCCATAATAATAATAAATAGGCTTATCTAATTGGTTTATATTAAATTAATATTAGAAAGTGGGCGGCACGGTGGTGTAGTGGTTAGCGCTGTCGCCTCACAGCAAGAAGGTCCGGGTTCGAGCCCTGTGGCTGACGAGGGCCTTTCTGTGTGGAGTTTGCATGTTCTCCCCGTGTCCGCGTGGGTTTCCTCCGGGTGCTCCGGTTTCCCCCACAGTCCAAAGACATGCAGGTTAGGTTAACTGGTGACTCTAAATTGACCGTAGGTGTGAATGTGAGTGTGAATGGTTGTCTGTGTCTATGTGTCAGCCCTGTGATGACCTGGCGACTTGTCCAGGGTGTACCCCGCCTTTCGCCCGTAGTCAGCTGGGATAGGCTCCAGCTTGCCTGCGACCCTGTAGAACAGGATAAAGCGGCTACAAATAATGAGATGAGATATTAGAATGTGCAGATAAGCACTTATTCCAAATGCATGAATACAGGACTAATTCTTATTTTCAAGCTCACTGCAGTATATTCTACTGTCTGTTGAGCCCAGGAGATGAATACAATGTCATGGGAGATCTAGCTGAACAGACCCAAAAGCCTGAGCCCGTCGCAGAGCATCCTGCAGTTCAATCAACCGCTCTTTATACTGGTTCTTCTCCATGACCACACGAGCCATCTCTGAACGAGAGAATCGACGGTGTGAGGTGGAGAAAGAAGTCTGGGGAGGGGAAAGGAAAAATAAATAAATAAATAAATAAATAAAAAGCATCTGGCATTCATTATGTACTAGGCACAAGAAAGATAATTATAACAGCAACACATTATGGATAATAGTCCATGTTTTAAAGCCTGCCCAGATTTTCATCCTGTTCCAGCTCTTATTCAGGGATGAGAGTGGGTGGCCATCAAAAAAGCAGAAAACAAGATAAAGGTATGCGAGGGCGCCAAAGGCACCCGAAGCCAACAGGGGTGGGGTGGGGGTGTCTGGGAGGGATACCCCCCAGGAAAATTTTGAAAAATAAGGCCTTACAAACCACTTTTCCTGCAATCTGAGCTGTAGTAGATAAAAAATATCTGTTGTCTTTTTTATATATTTACATGAAAATATATGTTTCAAATCAATAGGAGTATTGTTTGAATTCAAAATAAAAATCACATTCTACATTCAAGGGTATGGTTATAATTCATGATCAACAAAAATGACAAACTAAATTCACATTAAACTTAAGTTCTATTAATTATCAAAATGTTCATATATTAAATTAAATTTCTTAGGGTGACTGACCTTTTCTCCCCATGTCCTCGATTGAAAAGCACTTGATAATGAATAATTGCTCTTCAATAAAAATGCCTGCTTCCGATGTTTTGCGGTTACAGCGTGGCTCTCAAATGCTTTCAGTCCTCTTGATCGGTAGTTAACCACATCACACACAGTACACAGTGCTTTTCCCGCGACGTCGAGTTTCTTAACGAAATCGCCGATGGTAACAGACACGGGTTCATGCTTGCCATCTACTGAAGTTATCGTAACTTTACGATCCAACCAATCCCACCGAAACTTGTTTTTTATACCAGCATCGATTTCACGTACCTTCGCTTCGTCTCGCTTGTCAATTGTAGTCGGCATTTTGAGTAAAAAGGCCGATACGAAAGAGAAACGTATTTTTGAAGAGCAGCGATGATGAACATGTGCAAGTTGCAAGTTTCGATAAAATAGAACGGATGCGGGTACTTTTGTAAGAACCGTTATGATTGGCTATCATGCTCTCGCCATCGATGTTTTGGCCAATTACATTGTAGATAACACATATTCTACCACGAGACTAAAGATGGCGAAAATGCAAACATGTAACATCGTCGTAGGAATGAGTTACGCTTGAGTATCACGAAGGAACATACCCCAACCCCCCTCAATAAATGAAAAAAAAATTCTCAACGGATTTGGCATAATATAAAAAGGTCGATTTTTACTCAGAAAAAGCGGAAATCCGCCGAAAAGCGGAAAACTCTCATCCCTGCTTATTACACCTTAACCAGGTGCTCATGGGTTGCAGAACTTTGAGCCTTATCATCATTTTTCATACCAAAGATAAGAAATTTTTGACAACCACAATTTGACACATAGATGGACACAAACTTACGTCAGAATCCTCAGCCTGTAATGCTTCCAGTTCTTTGCGGAGCCTATGATAAAAATAAAGCACATGCGATTACACGGGGAGAGAGAGAGAGAGAGAGAGAGAGAGAAAAGAAGGGGAAAAAAACCCAAACAAAAACCTATAAGGCATACAGACTCAGCTGATAAAATTCATTTTCTTTTGCCCAATCACTTGGATTTTATAGTATTTTTTAGCTCCGAGTCCACCAGATAGCATTTCCCTCCTTAAATCACCCTTATTCCGCGTGGAAGTCTGGCATATCTACTGCAGTATCTAATGCATCTCTAAACAAGTCAGAAAGAGCTGTAAGAAAACCAGCTGAAAAGGGCCATGCTGACTGACAGCTTTGTTGATTTTTTGTGAACTCGTGGATTTTTGAAAAAAGTTAGTTACTTTTGTTAAAAGTGAAATATGCCACATTAAAAAACAGAAACGCAATTAAAAAAAAGTGACAAATGAGGAGGTGCGTTTCTCTTTATTAGCAGAGCTCTTCTGCAGCAGACTGGACACGTACAGCTTTAAGAGGAAATGTGAAATTCTATTAAAAACTGCAGTAAGCCAGCCAGGGTCTTCATTTCTCCTTTTTAAAATAGATTTGAGTGGCAGGATTCACTGACAGGCATTTTCATATAAACACCACAAGTGCATATTAGCTCGCTCGGCAGAAAAGGCCTGGTGACGCCTGTAATCTATGCGTTTATACTTTCGTATGCTGCAAATACAATGCATCACGAGAAGTTATTACGATAAAAAGCACTCACAAGGCCCTATTAAAACACACAAGATTATCCCCTCAAAATAGTACCATGCCGTATTTTTATATTCTGAAATTGAATCCTTTAACATGAAAGAGATCTGTTCCATAGGAAGAGGATCTGCATTTCAAAAAACGTCACAGAAAGAGGAACATTAGTAAAGAACCCGAGAAGTGAAACAAAACTAATAGTACACTCTACCTTTTGGTCTCCTCTTCCATCTCCTTGGTTTTGCCCTCCAGTCGGTTGATGGTTTCTTGACAGGAAGTGAGCTCCAGGTTCAGAGCAGACCTCTCATTTGTCAGTTCCTCTACACGAGAAATAAGAGCCTTACGAGCAGCATCTACCATCTCACTAAAGAGAGAGAAAGAAAAATGCAGCCGTTTTGTTTTTTAAAAAACAAACAAAAAAAAGAACATTTTGAATCAGCTGTCCTTAAAATCACCAAAATGCATCTATATACATATTAGATGCATGTTGGTGATTTTAAGGACAAAATGCAAGTTTTTCAACATGAGAAGATAAACTTTGTATCTTATCTTCAAGCCAATGTTCTTTTTTTTTTTTTTAAATGTAGACACACAAACAAAAGGTTCCCAAATTTATCAAAACAATTAATCAATTTCCTCATGAGTGATTTATAGAAATTTATGCCATGGGCTTGGTTCTCCATGTCCCGGATGTAGCTCGTATGAAAAACACGAGTGGCGTATTTCCCAGTAAAACACTCGTGTCCATATAGATTATAATTCTCTCATGTTTCATGATGTTAAATAATGAAAATGGGGCGGCACGGTGGTGTAGTGGTTAGCGCTGTTGCCTCACAGCAAGAAGGTCCTGGGTTCGAGCCCAGCAGCTGGCGAGGGCCTTTCTGTGTGGAGTTTGCATGTTCTCCCCGTGTCCATGTGGGTTTCCTCCGGGTGCTCCAGTTTCCCCCACAGTCCAAAGACATGCAGGTTAGGTTAACTGGTGACTCTAAATTGACCGTAGGTGTGAATGTGAGTGTGAATGGTTGTCTGTGTCTATGTGTCAGCCCTGTGATGACCTGGCGACTTGTCCAGGGTGTACCCCGCCTTTCGCCCGTACTCAGCTGGGATAGGCTCCAGCTTGCCTGCGACCCTGTAGAACAGGATAAAGCGGCTACAGATAATGAGATGAGATGAGACACCTTATTGAATGGGAAGACTTTAAAAAAAAAAAAACCTGAAGCGCACACCATTTATTTACTGTATATCTTTATATCTGTGTTCTCCAAAGTAAATACTTAAAACAAGCTCTTACTGGGTGTGTTTCAGTTCCTCATACTGTGAAAGAATCTCCTCAAACTGGACTGTGCTGCCTGCGTGGAAACCACACCCATGTAAGACACGACACTGTACAAATGTACATGTTGAAATTCTCAGAATAATCCAGCTCCAAGAATGTACTAAACCAACCATGCATGCTTTAAACCTACCCGTCACACTGACTCCATGGTCCACGCTCTCCACGTACTCTTGACTGAGGTCGGAGAGCTCCGAAAACACAGAATCTGTATTTCTCATCTCCCACTCTAAACTGTCCAAGTCCTTTTCTTTTTCCCCTTTTTCATCTACTCCATCGAATTCATCCTCACGTCTCTCTTCCTTAATTGGTCTGAGCTCTTCCTCTGGACTGCAGGCTGGTTCTCCACTCTCTGTTCGAAGTGGGGTGCTTTGCAATAAAATAATTTATAATAAACAAAACCAACCAACCAACCAACCAACCAAACAAACAAACAAACAAACAAACAAACAACAAAAAAACAGCAGCCTTAATAGCTGTGTGTATGACAGCCAAAGCCAGATTCAGGCCTGATTTAGCAAAACTCCGTGAAAGACACCCTAGTCACAGCATAATTTTCATGGCACAACTCTTCTACTGTACAGTATTGACCATGTGGTATGTGATTTTTATTTTAGGACCTTCACTAAAATTTAAGTTAAAAAAAAAAAAGTCCTAAAATAAAATTAAAATCTCCGAATCAGGCGTACCAACTAAATATAAGATTAAAATTACACCATTCAGTAAAATATACCACTATGTTTCCTTCTTTCTGATTATGAGAGAAGAATTCTTTGAAGAATCAATGGAATCAAGATTAGACACGAGCTGCTGCAACCGCTTAATAAGTAACTAGATTGAGTCTGCAGAAAGAAGGGTCTCTATTCCAGTTAAAATGATTTAGAGAGCAAGAAATCAAACAAACAGAAATAAAGAACAGAAAGTGGGACATAAATTATTAAATCAGAAAGAAAGAAAGAAAGAAAGAAAGAAAGAAAGAAAGAAAGAAAGAAAGAAAGAAAGAAAGAAAGAAAGAAAGAAAGAAAGAAAGACAAACAAACAAACAAACAATGTAATTAACTAACGAAATGAACCCATCGTAGCCAAGTGCACATTGTACCTTGTTTTAATAAGGCCCTCCAGCTGGACCAGTTCTGGAGTTGAGCTTATGATATCATTGATAAAGAATGAATTATTGGTAGATTCTGTTTTGATCACTGTAGTGTCTGTGGAAGCTGAAGTTTCTGCTATGTTGGGGTTGGAGGTGACTTCAGGGATCACCTCATGCTATATAGACAAAGAGGAGGGGGGAAAGAAGATAGTATTGTGTGAAAAACACGTTAAACCCCCCCATGTTTTAAAAAAAATTAAATAAATAATATATGTTACCTGGATGGCTGCATTATCTTCAGGTGGCTCAGTACTTTTGGAGCGAATGCGATTTCTACAACATAACAGGCAGCACTCAAAATAAACACGATGTAAAGTGTGAAAAATATTAAATGCTAGTAGTATGGGACACTACATACAGTGGTGCTTGAAAGTTTGTGAACCCTTTAGAATTTTCTATATTTATGCATAAATACGTAGGACCTCAAACCTCATCAGATCTTCACACAAGTCCTAAAAGTAGATCAAGAGAACCCAGTTAAACAAATGAGACAAAAATATTATACTTGGTCATTTATTTATTGAGGAAAATGATCCAATATTACATACCTGTGAGTGGCAAAAGTATGTGAACCTCTAGGATTAGCAGTTAATTTGAAGGTGAAATTAGAGTCAGGTGTTTTCAATCAATGGACAAATGGACACGAACAAAGGAGATTTCTGAGGACCTCAGAAAAAGCGTTGTTGATGCTCATCAGGCTGGAAAAGGTTACAAAACCATCTCTAAAGAGTTTGGACTCCACCAATCTACAGTCAGACAGATTGTGTACAAATAGAGGAAATTCAAGACCATTGTTACCCTCCCCAGGAGTGGTCGACCAACAAAGATCACTCCAAGAGCGAGGCGTGTAATAGTCGGCGAGGTCACAAAGGACCCCAGGGTAACTTCTAAGTAACTGAAGGCCTCTCTCCCATTGGCTAATGTTAATGTTCATGAGTCCACCATCAGGAGAACACTGAACAACAATGGTGTGCATGACCGGGTTGCAAGGAGAAAGCCACTGCTCTCCAAAAAGAACATGGCTGCTCGCCTGCAGTTTGCTAAAGATCACGTGGACAAGCCAGAAGGCTATTGGAAAAATGTTTTGTGGATGCATGAGATGAAAATAGAACTTTTTGGTTTAAACGAGAAGCGTTATGTTTGGAGAAAGGAAAACACTGCATTCCAGCATAAGAACCTTATCCCATCTGTGAAACATGGTGGTGGTAGTATCATGGTTTGGGCCTGTTTTGCTGCATCTGGGCCAGGACGGCTTGCCATCATTGATGGAACAATGAATTCTGAATTATACCAGCGAATTCTAAAGGAACATGTCAGGACGTCTGTCCATGAACTGAATCTCAAGAGAAGGTGGGTCATGCAGCAAAACAATGACCCAAGAGAAGGTGGGTCATGCAGCAAAACAATGACCCTAAGCACACAAGTCGTTCTACCAAAGAATGGTTAAAGAAGAATAAAGTTAATGTTTTGGAATGGCCAAGTCAAAGTCCTGACCTTAATCCAATCGAAATGTTGTGGAAGGACCTGAAGCGAGCAGTTCCTGTGAGGAAACCCGCCAACATCCCAGAGTTGAAGCTGTTCTGTACGGAGGAACGGGCTAAAATTCCTCCAAACCGGTGTGCAGGACTGATCAACAGTTACCGGAAACCTTTAGCTGCAGTTATTGCTGCACAAGGGGGTCACACCAGATACTGAAAGCAAAGGGTCACATACTTTTGCCACTCACAGATATGTAATATTGGATCATTTTCCTCAATAAATAAATGACCAAGTATAATATTTTTGTCTCATTTGTTTAACTGGGTTCTCTTTATCTACTTTTAGGACTTGTGTGAAAATCTGATGATGTTTTAGGTCATATTTATGCAGAAATATAGAAAATTCTAAAGGGTTCACAAACTTTGTAGCACCACTGTATAACATCAGAAGTATCATGATGGGAATATTCTTTACTATTACTTTGCAACAGCTGAAGCTGACTCCATCTACATTACTACAGCTCACGATGCTTTGCGATGGAGATGAAAATGAGGCGTTTTGGTAGCGATGCATGGCGATGTACAGGTGAGCTCAAAGTTGTGGTCAAGCAGCAGGCGAACACTTGACTGTCACGCCTTTGCATGCTCGAGTGGCCATTGTGTGCGCTCTTGGGACCCAGTCGTTATGGGAAACGCCTGATGCTGATTTGAGTGCAATCAGCACGTGCATATAAGGATGCTGTTTTCACAGAGGCTTTGTGAAGTATTGTCACAGTCATGTTTGTTTCTCGCCACTTTTATGATTCTGGTTAAATACTCTGCTTTAGGATTCGGTTTTGTGATTTGTTACTCTGAACTTCCTCACGTTTTGTTTTTGTAAATATCGCGCCTGCTAATAAACACTCTTCCTGCACTTAGATCCGTCTACCGCCGCATACCTGACAGAATACTTCGCAAAGTCTATGTGAAAATAGTGTCCTTATATGCGCGTGCTGATTGCGCTCAAATCAGCATCAAGTGTTTCCCATAACGACTGGGTCCCAAGAGTGCGCACAACACGTTCCATGCGCGTGAGCAAGTGCTGCTGCTCAAGCTACGCCAGGCTCAAGCATGCGAACACATGACCCTGACTGTGTTCTTTTGAGGAGACCTGGCATTTTTCTTAGGCGGCATGCTTGAGGGTTTTGTGTGCATCGGCATCTGGCAGGAGAATGATCACTGATGCCTTGCTCAATAGATTTCAACAATGTTTGACATCAGCGACAATCACAAATATGTGTCATCTAACAGTTGCCAAAGATTTGTTGAATATTCATGAACCATTTGTCCAACCAATTATGAACCTTGGCGATGAATCTCTGAAGTGCAAATGCACTTTTCAAGTCTTGGCGAAGGTGAAACTATGCCTCGCTACGGTGTTGCCGGGATTTGAGACAAATACATCAAGAGGTTTGGCGAAGGTTCCCCAAGCTTCAGGAAGTATTTCCAAACCCATCTGCGAGTATTTGCTGCTTAGTTTGCTGACAAAATCCTCAAAGTTTTTGGCCACTCATGAGGCAGAGACACCCAAAAAAAAAAAAACCACCCCACACACACTTGTGAAACTCGGAGAACATTTGCTGTGCATCGCACGATTGGTGGCAATGCTACCAATTTTTCATCAAGTATTCACAAACCCATTGTGAGCTGTTGTGTGACCAGGGCCTGAGATTCTAAGCCAGATCTAAGACGTCATGTAATGAAGGAGGAAAAGGATGATCAGTAGTGCTAAACAGACAAAGAAAGGCATTTTGAAATACCTTAGAGGGGACCCTTCCCTGTCCAACTCCTTTTTCTTTTCCAGCACATCTCGATATGTCAGGATTAACTGAACAGAGAGAAACTGATGTACTAAAACATGCTCAGTGCTAAATATCATTGGGTGAAGCAAGATACTGACCTTGCTATGTGTGTTTTTCAAAGTGTTTAACTCTCTGGCCAGACTTGCTCTCTGCTCCTCCAAAGCCACCACTGAAGAAAACAGAACCACCTGATATGTAAAGAAACTATAAGGAAAATTAAGGTGTAAATTTGTTGTGTAAAAGGTGACGAATGTGGTTATGTTTACATTTAGAAATGGCAGTAGTGTTCTGACAATATGGAAAAGAGTGATCATTTTAGCATGATATATAGCTATTCCACTGAAGGATTTATTTGTTATTAGGCGCAACATGTAGACCAAATAGAGGTCTCTGGGACAGAATCGAGATCTTTGATCCTAAAACAACAATGAAATTCTAACTGTATTAAAATCCCCACTTTAATTAATCAAGGGTGTGGCTCTTCTACAGAGGTGGACAGAGTACCCAACTTCATTACTTAAGTCAAAGTACAGATCCCACTGGTCAAATGTTACTCCGGTACAAGTGAAAGTTGTCCAGTCAAATTTTTACTCAAGTTACTGAAGTACTTACTTTGAAAAATACTTAAGTATTAAAAGTACATTTTCTGTCAACGCATCGTTGTATTATTGCCACAGCGCTTACAAAACCTAATGCCGTTACCAAAGACAGAAATGTGAATTCACAAAATGAACGCATGCTGTGCCATCATGGTGGTTTAACAATAAACTAGCTAGTCAGTGACGCTCCACCTGACATGCTCGCAAACTCTTTTCAAACTTGAACTCATATTGGGTAGCTAACGCTTCTAGAAAAGAAAGATTTCTACATTGTTTATTTGGCAAGATTATATGAAAACATATTTCTGAAAGCACTTCAGATAAGTTAACATTATTCATGTTAGCGTAACTCAGTTTTTACATGCTAACTAATGGTGTCCAAGTTAACTAGCTATGTGTAAATGTTAGCCGTGGACAAGGCGACGGCAACTTGGCGGGCAAATCCATAGAAAGTCATTTGACTAACCAGACTGCATAGCTATTGCAACAGTATCACTAGCTCTAAAAGCACAGACAATTTTGTTGCAAGCTTTCTCTTGGAATAAAACTTTTAGATCCCTCAATAGGGCGGCACGGTGGTGTAGTGGTTAGCGCTGTCGCCTCACAGCAAGAAGGTCCGGGTTCGAGCCCCGTGGCCGGCGAGGGCCTTTCTGTGTGGAGTTTGCATGTTCTCCCCGTGTCCGCGTGGGTTTCCTCCGGGTGCTCCGGTTTCCCCCACAGTCCAAAGACATGCAGGTTAGGTTAACTGGCGACTCTAAATTGACCGTAGGTGTGAATGTGAGTGTGAATGGTTGTCTGTGTCTATGTGTCAGCCCTGTGATGACCTGGCGACTTGTCCAGGGTGTACCCCGCCTTTCGCCCGTAGTCAGCTGGGATAGGCTCCAGCTTGCCTGCGACCCTGTAGAACAGGATAAAGCGGCTAGAGATAATGAGATGAGATGAGATCCCTCAATATGCTTCTGCAGGTTGGACGGCGAGTTTTTGTAGGCTGTGATGTGGTTCGTTTTCAGCAGACAAAGCAAACATTTAAAACGAAATGACTCTTTATTCCTTTCAGAAAACTGAAACATGGGGTCTAGGTATGGCCATGGGTGCACGTATTCTCCAGAAGAGCCGCCTCCTTCCATTCTGCCATCAACTGATCGTGTTAAATAATGCTACTGAGAAATCATTGAACTTGATTTTATACAGTCTATGGATGTGACGTCACCCTAGTGATTCTGATAGTCTGTCTCAGTGTCACCTGCAGAAAAACCAATCACATTTTAGAAAAGAAAAGAAAAACCATCCACTTTCAAAGTTGCTTCATAGTAACGAGTAATGAGGACCTTGATAGAAATGTAGTGGAGTGAAAAGTATGATATTTGTCTTTCAAATGTAGTGAAGTTAAAGTAATGTTTCCAAAGAAAAAAAATACTCAAGTAAAGTACAGATACTCAAAAAGTGTACTTACAGTGGTGCTTGAAAGTTTGTGAACCCTTTAGAATTTTCTATATTTCTGCATAAATATGACCTAAAACATCATCAGATTTTCACACAAGTCCTAAAAGTAGATAAAGAGAACCCAGTTAAACAAATGAGACAAAAAATATTATACTTGGTCATTTATTTATTGAGGAAAATGATCCAATATTACATATCTGTGAGTGGCAAAAGTATGTGAACCTTTGCTTTCAGTATCTGGTGTGACCCCCTTGTACAGCAATAACTGCAAATAAACGTTTCCGGTAACTGTTGATCAGTCCTGCACACCGGCTTGGAGGAATTTTAGCCCATTCCTCCATACAGAACAGCTTCAACTCTGGGATGTTGGTGGGTTTCCTCACATGAACTGCTCACTTCAGGTCCTTCTACAACATTTCGATTGGATTAAGGTCAGGACTTTGACTTGGCCATTCCAAAACATTAACTTTATTTTTCTTTAACCATTCTTTGGTAGAACGACTTGTGTGCTTAGGGTCGTTGTCTTGCTGCATGACCAACCTGGACAGATGTCCTGGCATTTTCCTTTAGAATTCGCTGGTATAATTCAGAATTCATTGTTCCATCAATGATGGCAAGCCGTCCTGGCCCAGATGCAGCAAAACAGGCCCAAACCATGAAACTACCACCACCATGTTTCACAGATGGGATAAGGTTCTTATGCTGGAATGTAGTGTCTTCCTTTCTCCAAACATAACGCTTCTCATTTAAACCAAAAATTTCTATTTTGGTCTCATGCATCCACAAAACATTTTTCCAATAGCCTTCTGGCTTGCCCACGTAATCTTCAGCAAACTGCAGATGAGCAGCAATGTTCTTTTTGGAGAGCAGTGGCTTTCTCCTTGCAACCCTGCCATGCACACCATTGTTGTTCAGTGTTCTCCTGATGGTGGACTCATGAACATTAACATTAGCCAATGTGAGAGAGGCCTTCAGTTGCTTAGAAGTTACCCTGGGGTCCTTTGTGACCTCGCTGACTATTACACGCCTTGCTCTTGGAGTGATCTTTGTTGGTCGACCACTCCTGGGGAGGGTAACAATGGTCTTGAATTTCCTCCATTTGTACACAATCTGTCTGACTGTGGATTGGTGGAGTCCAAACTCTTTAGAGATGGTTTTGTAACCTTTTCCAGCCTGATGAGCATCAACAACGCTTTTTCTGAGGTCCTCAGAAATCTCCTTTGTTCGTGCCATGATACACTTCCACAAACATGTGTTGTGAAGATCAGACTTTGATAGATCCCTGTTCTTTAAATAAAACAGGGTGCCCACTCACACCTGACTGTCATCCCATTGATTGAAAACAACTGACTCTAATTTCACCTTCAAATTAACTGCTAATCCTAGAGGTTCACATACTTTTGCCACTCACAGATATGTAATATTGGATCATTTTCCTCAATAAATAAATGACCAAGTATAATATTTTTGTCTCATTTGTTTAACTGGGTTCTCTTTATCTACTTTTAGGACTTGTGTGAAAATCTGATGATGTTTTAGGTCATATTTATGCATAAATATAGAAAATTCTAAAGGGTTCACAAACTTTCAAGCACCACTGTAAGTACAGTACTCAAGTAAATGTAATGTTCCCCTGTCAAACTGAGTGGCACTAGCCAACTGTGAGCATCTGTGAGCTTGTATGCAGAAGGCAGTTAATGCTTTCATCTGAGAGTTTTTCAGCCGCCCTGTGATACGGCATGAACAGCAGTTCGAAAAGTTGCCATGGCTAGCTTCACTCAGTATTCTCAAGGAAACATGTGCTAACTTTCACCCTCTCTGGTTGGCAGCTGCCGTGCGATATGGGAGAACTAGTTAGTGGGTAGTAATTGGCAAATCCACAATTCTGAACTGGTGTGACCTTCAAGTACCAAAGCACAGATATGTGGGAGAACTGGGCTTACTCTGATCAGCTTGCTCTCTGGCTTTCTTCTCCAATTCTCTTTCTCTCTTCTCCCGCTCCTTGTCTCTTCCACGCATTGCCCTCCTCTCCTGCTCGAACTGATCATCTAACTCCAAATACCGCTGCAGAGGTGAGAGAGTAAGTTCATGCACGTAAGCATTTCTTTAAAAATGCAAAATGTCCTGGTTATGCACAGAATAGACACAAGCCAAGCTGAATGGCACAAAGATTTAATTCAGCTTAAAGTGTTTCATCCAGTACACACACTGAACTCACTTCCTGGCTCTCCCTACGCAGTGTCCTCTCTCTCTCATACCGCTCCAGTAGCTCTTCCCTCTCTAATTTCTCCTTCTCCACAGCCTCCTCGCTCTCTCTCAGCTGAGCCCGACAGCTAGCGAGCCCTTCAAGAACCCACACCAGGATGGGCAGCAGTGATTCAACTGCATCTGCTCCATGAGTCTCCACAACTGACTACACAGTAATAAGAGGCAGAGAGAGAGGGAAAAAAAATCATATTACACCCTCTAATACAAAGAGATAAGAAGGAAAAAAAGTTAAAAAATGGTGAGAAAACACAACGTGCTGTGGACATATCTTTAATTTACTAAATATGATGACTATAGGGGCGGCACGGTGGTGTAGTGGTTAGCGCTGTTGCCTCACAGCAAGAAGGTCCGGGTTCGAGCCCCGTGGCCGGCGAGGGCCTTTCTGTGTGGAGTTTGCATGTTCTCCCCGTGTCCGCGTGGGTTTCCTCCGGGTGCTCCGGTTTCCCCCACAGTCCAAAGACATGCAGGTTAGGTTAACTGGTGACTCTAAATTGAGCGTAGGTGTGAATGTGAGTGTGAATGGTTGTCTGTGTCTATGTGTCAGCCCTGTGATGACCTGGCGACTTGTCCAGGGTGTACCCCGCCTTTCGCCCGTAGTCAGCTGGGATAGGCTCCAGCTTGCCTGCGACCCTGTAGAACAGGATAAAGTGGCTACAGATAATGAGATGAGATGATGACTATAGTTTTTTTCTAGTTTGAGTCTCTAGTCTCTTATCTTCATGCACAGCCACTAGGACAGGAAGAACAGTTCGCTACCTTCAGGGACTCTAATGGCACAAAGCTACAGTTCATTTCCTTTTTGAAAAAAAAAAAAGGCAAAGCAATGAGTACAGTTTAGCAAAGTATTCATCTATGCAATTCTTTTATATTTACAGGCTTTGGATGTTAGACATCGTAGCTCAGTCTGGTGTGTGACATGAATGTGTAAAAAGAGCAAAGTGTGCACTGTGATTGGTTACCTGGAGTTCAGAGTACAATTTTCCCGCCTCCTCGCTTACAATGTCTGGGTCCAGCTCGAGGTCTCCCACGCCACTCAAGGAAATTTCTCCACATTCCATTTCTTTGTTTGTTACTTTTTTTTTTTAAGTTAAATTTTGGTCTCAGTCAATATAACACCTTTATTTATTCTTTTCCTGTAGTTACTTTTTTCCCCAAAAAAAAATTCCCTTCTGTCTGTAACTTACACCATCATGACCCACAATTTCGATCACCTCAGCATATTCTAACCTTCAACTGTAAAGTGTACGCAGAAGACAGTACGCCCACAAATACATATTTATATTCCTTACACTTTAGCTTAAATAAAATACGCAACTAACATGACTAGGTAATAAAGGTGCTAATAAAGGTGCAGTATACTTTCACATGTTTCTACCTCATTCATTCCAATATTCTTATACAAAAACACACAGAATTTGTGAGATCCAACAAGTTGTTTTTGTACTCAAACACATTTAACTAATGTCTGGTGGGGTTTTGGTGTCCATTCTGGAAAAGAGGAAGAAAATTATTTCCTTTACTTACTGTATCATACCAACATTGTACTGCATTTTGCTGAGTGCACAATATATAAACAAAAAAACAACGACAAAAAATGAACAGTACAGTTGGTTGTCAACAGAAAAATGTAATACTGTATGTAGGTAGAAAAGAAGTGTAATCTGGCTCATTTAGCATCAAAGTGAGCATTCGCAGTTTAACAGTTTCATAGCCTCGAAATCAGTGGTTCACACAGCTGAAGGATGTGTGATTTTTTTTTTAAAGTTTTGCTACAGTGGTGGTAATCACATCTCGTTACTGTTACTAACTTTAAAAAATGGCTCCGGAAAAAAAAATATATTATTGTACACCTTTAAACAATGTTTATGAATATGCACCGAGTATGTGTATAGTTGGATGATGTTCAGAAATCTGCACTGAGGGGGTCAGTTGAATTTATTTTATAGTTAAAAGGGTATATAGCTGCACAGGTTGGAATGAAGCTCTGAACTACAATAATAAAAAATAACATTGCCGAATTAGGTTTAGGAGACAAGGATGAAAGTGTAGACTACATTAAGCACCCTAACAGTAAGTATACTCAATACTAATATATATATATATATATATATATATATATATATATATATATATATATATGTGTATATATATATTTTATACACACACACACACGTGTGTAAAATATGTGCGTGTGTACGTGTGTGTGTGTGTGTGTGTGTATAAAATACAACCCCGATTCCAAAAAAGTTGGGACAAAGTACAAATTGTAAATAAAAACGGAATGCAATGGATGTGGAAGTTTCAAAATTCCATATTTTATTCAGAATAGAACATAGATGACATATCAAATGTTTAAACTGAGAAAATGTATCATTTAAAGAGAAAAATTAGGTGATTTTAAATTTCATGACAACAACACATCTCAAAAAAGTTGGGACAAGGCCATGTTTACCACTGTGAGACATCCCCTTTTCTCTTTACAACAGTCTGTAAACGTCTGGGGACTGAGGAGACAAGTTGCTCAAGTTTAGGGATAGGAATGTTAACCCATTCTTGTCTAATGTAGGATTCTAGTTGCTCAACTGTCTTAGGTCTTTTTTGTCGTATCTTCCGTTTTATGATGCGCCAAATGTTTTCTATGGGTGAAAGATCTGGACTGCAGGCTGGCCAGTTCAGTACCCGGACCCTTCTTCTATGCAGCCATGATGCTGTAATTGATGCAGTATGTGGTTTGGCATTGTCATGTTGGAAAATGCAAGGTCTTCCCTGAAAGAGACGTCATCTGGATGGGAGCATATGTTGCTCTAGAACCTGGATATACCTTTCAGCATTGATGGTGTCTTTCCAGATGTGTAAGCTGCCCATGCCACACGCACTAATGCAACCCCATACCATCAGAGATGCAGGCTTCTGAACTGAGCGCTGATAACAACTTGGGTCGTCCTTCTCCTCTTTAGTCCGAATGACACGGCGTCCCTGATTTCCATAAAGAACTTCAAATTTTGATTCGTCTGACCACAGAACAGTTTTCCACTTTGCCACAGTCCATTTTAAATGAGCCTTGGCCCAGAGAAGACGTCTGCGCTTCTGGATCGTGTTTAGATACGGCTTCTTCTTTGAACTATAGAGTTTTAGCTGGCAACGGCGGATGGCACGGTGAATTGTGTTCACAGATAATGTTCTCTGGAAATATTCCTGAGCCCATTTTGTGATTTCCAATACAGAAGCATGCCTGTATGTGATGCAGCGCCGTCTAAGGGCCCGAAGATCACGGGCGCCCGGTATGGTTTTCCGGCCTTGACCCTTACGCACAGAGATTCTTCCAGATTGTCTGAATCTTTTGATGATATTATGCACTGTAGATGATGATATGTTCAAACTCTTTGCAATTTTACACTGTCGAACTCCTTTCTGATATTGCTCCACTATTTGTCGGCGCAGAATTAGGGGGATTGGTGATCCTCTTCCCATCTTTACTTCTGAGAGCCGCTGCCACTCCAAGATGCTCTTTTTATACCCAGTCATGTTAATGACCTATTGCCAACTGACCTGATGAGTTGCAATTTGTTCCTCCAGCTGTTCCTTTAACTTTTCCAGCCTCTTATTGCCCCTGTCCCAACTTTTTTGAGATGTGTTGCTGTCATGAAATTTCAAAATGTCTCACTTTCGACATTTGATATGTTGTCTATATATATGTATACACCCTGGGCACATTAATATATAATATGTAAAGTATAATGTATAGAGTAGTCCATGTTGTGCTGTGAGCAGGGCCTGAGTGTGTAAATTCCCCAAACAGTAGCATGTTGACACAAGACACCTTGAAAACTCACCGTCTGTTTTCCTGACTTTCACTCAACCGCTGGTTCACTGCAGGTCGAAATAAGCACACCGTTAACAATAAACAAAAATGTCGGCTCACCTGTAAGTGTCAGTGAGACTCGGGACTGTGAGCTGCCTCTCCTTCGCGGTGAATTTCCTGCCGTCCGCTAGAAACCCAGATCAATTACTCCGAGTCTGAAGCAGGTTACGAAAGGGGGCGTGGACACGAAAGTAATATGCGTGGCAGTCGTCAGGTTCTAACCAATCATAATAAAGTAACTGCACCGTGTAACCAATCATGTAGTCGGGAGGGCGGGAAGAGGCGCGACTTGTGGAGAAGTAGCGGTGGTGGTGGTGGGGGGGAAACCTTTTCCGAAACTCGAACATGGACACGTGACGAGACGCTGTCATGTGACGCGGTGCCACGAAAAGTTGATAAGCTCTATTAGTTTTGCGTCTCAGACGCTGTTTGGCAACATTAAATGGGCGTTCAAAGGTCAGACTTCGAACATTACTTCCTAAACATGTTGACTTCTTCTGAATTGACCTGTAATTGTGTTGTGTTTTGCAGCAGCAGTTTCCCCAGCAGCGCCTCCGCACAGATCAGGTTTCAGGGCTTCGACACAACACCACACGGCAGGGAAACTCCGAGCTGATGGACTAGTGGTGTGTTTTGGAGGGTGTTAGCTCTGTTCAGCCACAGACTCACACCGCTAGTTCGATTATTTGGTCTGCACCAGGCAGTAAAATTGTTACATTGTAGCATACAGACTGCGTGTGGTCCGCGTTCACACATGCAAACGAACCAAATTGGTCTGAATGATGTTTCGTCAGGGCGGCACGGTGGTGTAGTGGTTAGCGCTGTCGCCTCACAGCAAGAAGGTCCGGGTTCGAGCCCCGTGGCCGGCGAGGGCCTTTCTGTGCGGAGTTTGCATGTTCTCCCCGTGTCCGCGTGGGTTTCCTCCGGGTGCTCCGGTTTCCCCCACAGTCCAAAGACATGCAGGTTAGGTTAACTGGTGACTCTAAATTGAGCGTAGGTGTGAATGTGAGTGTGAATGGTTGTCTGTGTCTCTGTGTCAGCCCTGTGATGACCTGGCGACTTGTCCAGGGTGTACCCCGCCTTTCGCCCGCAGTCAGCTGGGATAGGCTCCAGCTTGCCTGCGACCCTGTAGAAGGATAAAGCGGCTAGAGATAATGAGATGAGATGAGATGTTTCGTCATCTTCCGGTGGAAATAAGCGCCAATTTGGACTTTCACAATTGAGCGACACTAGGGCTGCGTACCTAAACGTAACATCAGGTACAGGTACCGGTACAGAGGTTTAGGTACAGGTCCGGACCTGGACCTGGACCTGTACCTGAACAATTTGACAAATTCTTCTGAACTTCTTTAATAATGACAGAAACATCAATAAACTGTTGACAACTTGTCAGTATCTTTATTCAAAGAAAACCGAACATAACTGGGTTTCCGGCGGCACGGTGGTATAGTGGTTAGCGCTGTCGCCTCACAGCAAGGTCCGGGTTCGAGCCCCGTGGCCGGCGAGGGCCTTTCTGTGCGGAGTTTGCATGTTCTCCCCGTGTCCGCGTGGGTTTCCTCCGGGTGCTCCGGTTTCCCCCACAGTCCAAAGACATGCAGGTTAGGTTAACTGGTGACTCTAAATTGACCGTAGGTGTGAATGTGAGTGTGAATGGTTGTCTGTGTCTATGTGTCAGCCCTGTGATGACCTGGCGACTTGTCCAGGGTGTACCCCGCCTTTCGCCCGTAGTCAGCTGGGATAGGCTCCAGCTTGCCTGCGACCCTGTAGAACAGGATAAAGCGGCTAGAGATAATGAGATGAGATGGGTAATGTTGACGATATAAAAAGCAAGGACCAGCGCAAGAAACAGTGTGCGAACGTGTCGCTTAGGGCTGCGTACTGGTACTGTGTACCGGTACTGTACCGTGAAAATCGATTCGGTACAGGTCCAAAATACTGGATCATGAAGTACTGGTACTGTACCAATATAAATTTACACCAAGTATCTGCTTATTTTGTGACTGAAGATGCGTAAATCCTACCACAAAGACGAAAATTTAGCACTGGAAAAGACGTAAAATGCCGCGCTGAAACTTGAAATCATAGCCATCTTTGATTTGAGATCCTTTCGCCACAGTCTCACGAGACATTGCGAGAGCTTGGCTGATCCAGCGTTCTGATTGGTCAAAAAGACTCAAAATCAGGTTTCGAGTTTAAAAAGAGTTTGCTAGCATGTCAGGTGGAGTTTCACTGACTAGCTAGCTTAATGTTAAACCACCATGATGGCACAGCATGCGTTCATTTTGTGAATTCACATTTCTGTCTTTGGTAACGGCATTAGGTTTTGTAAGCGCTGTGGCAATAATACAACGATGCGTTGACAGAAAATGTACTTTTAATACTTAAGTATTTTTAAAAGTAAGTACTTCAGTACTTTAACTTGAGTAAAAATTTGACTGGACAACTTTCACTTCTATCAGAGTCACATTTTAACCAGTGGGATCTGTACTTTGACTTAAGTAATGAAGTTGGGTACTCTGTCCACCTCTGATCAGCAGACACCCAGTTACACCAACACACAGGTACTGGGGCTGATAGGACTTCAGAGTACATCACCAGTTACTAGCTGAAATGATTATTAGCGTTTTTTAACATACTGTAGTAGTGCTTTGACCCCTTTTATAGCTTCCAAGCTGCAATAAAAAAGGGCAGCCAGATGGGTAACCTCACGTTACCATAACATTTCCAGTGTATCCAAGATGATCGAATCCCTTGGATGGCAAACCCTACAGACCAGAAGGCTAATTCTTCTGTATAAAATCTTAAGCAACAGTGCTGTGGTCGATATCCACCCAGAGCCACTAAAACGCCAATCCAGAACAGCTAACTCAAGATCATTCAGGCAAATTCAAGTTACATCTGATGCCCACAAATTCTCTTTCCTTCCAAGAACAGTTGTCGAGTCGAACCAGCTGCCGGACGCCGTCGCCACAGCGCCATCTGTCGAGGCTTTCCGGGAGGCACTGAACTCCATCCATTAGGCTGCCACATTTTTATCGCTTTTATCTGCACAAACTTGTTTTTAAGTCAATAAATTTTTATCCTGTATGATGATGTTTTTAACTGTTATGCACGCCTAGACGTAATGGTCAAGATTGACAGTGTCTAGTACTGGAAGAAAAAGAAAGCACACCACATTCTGAAAGCTGTAGCTTGGCCTGAGGAGCAACAAGCTTCCCAAACTGTGGTCGTTTTCCCAAAAGCCTCAACAGTAAGAGCATCTCAACTAGGAGAGTGTTCATTGTGCTGCTCGCGCTACCATTTAAAGATGATCTTTGTGCGACGATGCTTTCGGGAAACTCGGCACTGGTAGACTATCTTTACACATCACCCCTATTCTCTATAACCTCCACCGGCTCCCTGCTCTAGATCACATTCAATATCCCATTAGAAGAAGAAGAAACCTTTGTCACATGCACACTCAAGCACAGTGAGATTCATCCTCTGCATTTAACCCATCTGAAGCAGTGAACACACATGCACCCAGAGCAGTCACCATACTACAGCGCCTGGGGAGCAGTCAGGGGTTAAGTACTTTGCTCAAGGGCACCTCAGCCCAAGGCCACCCCATGTTAACCTAACTGCATGTCTTTGGACTGTGGGGGAAACCAGAGCACCCGGAGGAAACCCACGCAGACATGGAGAGAACATGCAAACTCCACACAGAAAGGCCCTCGCCGGTGGCTGGGCTCGAACCCAGAACCTTCTTGCTGTGAGGCAACGGTGCTAACCACAACACCACCATGCTGCCTGTTTGGATTTAAAGCACTCTATGGCTACACTCCTTATGCTCCTTACTATCTTATGAAAGTACTTCAGCCCTATTCTCCCATTCGCAGTCTGAGATCTTCATCTTCTGGTCTGTTTTCTGTCCCCAAATATAAATAGTCCACCTTGGGTTCCAAGGCATTTAGAGTCACGTCCCCCCAAGCAGCTGAATTTTCTTGCCCAGAGCCTTTGTGAAACTACGTCTCTCCTCACATTCAAAACTCAGCTCAAGTCTTTTCTGTTTCTGTCCTCCTTTACTGATCTACGATCACTGTTATTTTGTCCATTCCTTTTACCGTGGCTTGACCTAATTTGCCATCTTTGTTCACATTATTTGTGTTTATGTTGTATTTCTTTCATCTCTTATTTGTAATACTGTAATTTCCTTTTGTTTGTTTGCGATTTTGTTTTTGTGGTTGTGCTTTTTTTGTTTATTAGTCCTGTGTAAAGTATCCTCGAGTTGATGAAAGGCACTACATAAATTAAACTTGTAGTTGTTTACTGTATTTTTTTTTAAACATGTCAACAAGTTCGCATTTCCAGAGCTAATTCAGGAACCATTTCCTTTCTACCTAGATGTTTACCAGCTGGATTTTTCAGCAAGGAACAGAGTTCATGCTCTGTAAAGTCCCAAATTAACCCATTCCAAATAATTTAAATGCAATGATGCTATATACTGAACCATACTGAGCTCTTTGCCTTTTTTCTTTTTTCTCTCTTTTTTCCTCCGCCAACTTTGTTGCAGGAGGTTATGTTTCTGCCTCTGCTTGTTTGCCTTTTCCCAATGTAACTCAAAAAGTAGTGAACGGATTTTGATGACATTTTGAGGATAAGTGAGCCATGGGCCAAGGAACAATTGATTCGATTTTGATGCAAATCCAGATTTGTATGTGAATCTAGAATAAATTTTCCCAACGTAACTCAAAAAGTACTGAATGGATTTTGATGAAATTTGGTGTACAGTTTTAGTATTATCCTAGGTTCAAGTGATTTGATTTTGATGCTCTTTTAGGTTTTTTCCCCCCAGTAATCACACAAATACAACATGTGACTATGGATGATATTTATTAACTCAAGATAGACAGGATGTAAATTAAGAAGAAGATAAATTGAAAAAAGATCCTAATCTGTGTATGACTAACAACCAGATAAATTAAGAGTACTAATTATATGGCATTAATATTAATAGATGTTTAGATGATCTCTTTCATAAAAATCAGCTAATGGGGAGTAATTTGACATATTTGCCCCAGATACAGTATGTACCAGTGTTACAGGAATTTCAGGACACTCTGGTCATGCTGCCAGATTCCTGTATTTGAATGAATTACACAATAAATAGCAGATTATTAGATCCATCCATCCATTATCCATAGCCACTTATCCTTTGCAAGGTCGCAGGCAAGCTGGAGTCTCTCCCAGCTGACTATAAGTGAAAGGCGGGGTACACCCTGGACAAGTCGCCAGGTCATCGCAGGACTGACACATAGACACAAACAACCATTCACACTCACATTCACACCTACGGTCAATTTAGAGTCACCAGTTAACCTAACCTGCATGTCTTTGGACTGTGGGGGAAACCGGAGCACCCGGAGGAAACCCACGCGGACACGGGGAGAACATGCAAACTCCGCACAGAAAGACCCTTGTCGGCTGCTGGGCTCGAATCCAGAACCTCCTTGCTGTGAGGTGGCTGCTACACCACCGTGCTACCCATAGATTATTAGATAATTAATTAAATAGTGGATTGTTGTCAGATTTCCAGGTCTCTGGACACTTCCATCATTTCCCATAGATACAAAGACACTTATGATTAGCCTTCATCACCACCACCACACTGATACACGAGTCAGGTCTCCTGATTGCCTCACACCCATCTGGATAATCTACTGGCTGCGGATTGCTGTTGAGGGAAGAGGTAATACAACGATTAGTGTTTATTAACTGCTTACTAACAGATGCTGATTTTCCGTATTTACAAAGTCTGTTTTTAAATGCAGTACACAAAAATTGTCAGTCCTGTACGTATATCATATGTGTAACTTTAGTAGGAACATCTACACATTCATACAGTTATCTAATCAGCCAGTCATATGGCAGCAGGAGCACAATGAGTAAAATCATACAGATACAGGTCAAGAGCTTCAGTTACTGTTCACATCAAACATCAGAATGGGAAAAATTGTGATCTCTGTGCCTTTCACTGTGGCATGGGTGTTGGTACCAGATGGACTGGTTTGAGTATTTCAGAAACTGCTGATCTCCTGGGGTTTTCACACACAACAGTCTCTAGAGTTTACACAGAATGGTGCGAGAAACAAAAAAACATTGAGTGAGCGACAGTTCTGTGGGTGGAAACGCCTTGTTGATAAGAGAGGTCAGAGGAAAATGGCCAGATTGGTTCAAATTGCTAGGAAGGATACAATAACTCAAATAATCACTCTTTACAACTGTGGTGAGCAGAAAAACATCTCAGCATGAACAAAACATCAAATCATAGGGTGGATGAGCTACAAAGCAGAATACAACATCAGATTCTACTGTCAGAACAAGAGTCTGAGGTTCTCATGGGCGTAGACTCATCCAAACTGGACAGTTGAAAAGTGTGTGTGGGGGGGATCACCTGATCTTTCTCCTGCCTTCAACTGTCCTGTTTGGGTGAGTCTGTGCAAATGATAGCCTCAGATTCTTGTTCTTGGCTGACAGGAGTGGAACCTGATGTGGTCTTCTGCTGTTGCAGATAATCCACCTCAAGGTTGGATGTGCTCTGAGATCCTTTTCTGCTCACCATGGTTGTAAAGAGTGCTTATTTGAGTTACTATAGCGCTTGTCAACTCAGATCAGGCCTGAGTTTCCCAAAAGCATTGCAGCACAAAGATCATCGTTAAATGGTAGCGCGAGCAACACAATGAACACTCTCTTGCCTAGTCAAGGTGCTCTTAGCATTAAGAGGCTTTTGGGAAACCCACCATAGTCTAGTTATTCTCCTCGGATCTCTCTCATCAATATGGACTTTCAGCCTGCAGACCCTCAGCACACAAGATGTTTGTTTGTTTGTTTGTTTGTTTGTTTGTTTTTTGCACCATTCTGTGTAAACTCTAGAGACTGTTGTGTGTGTGAAAATCCCAGCAGATCAGCAGTTTCTGAAATATTCAAACCAGCCCGCAGAGATCACACTTTAATGTTTGATGCTTTATTTTATGCATTATGCTGCTGCCACATGATTGGTTGATTGGATAACTGCATAAATGAGCAGGTGTTTATACTAAAGTAGACAGTGAGTGTAAATTTGCTGGCACTTAAGTATCTGGTGCACTTAAGTAAATGCACAATTATGCAGTATAAAAACAATTAAGTGATGTTCTTTTTATTATCGAGGCACATTCAAATTTATCAAAACAATTAATCGATTTCTTCATGAAAGAGATATAGAGATTTATGTCACGGTTTTGGTTCTCCATGTCCCAGATGTATCTTGTATAAAAAAAAAATATGAGTGGCGTATTTCCCAGTAAAACACTCCTATGTTTATATACAGGGTGTCTCAAAAAAAATGTACTCACACTTTGAATGACGAGAAAACCTTTATTTATGAACACAGAGTGAAATGGAATAGCTTCGAATACGGAAGACAAATGTAATTGAAGAATAATGTTCGCAAATGTTCAAATTGATGACCATTATTGTCTAGACAACGCTGATAACGCGCACCAAGGGATTCGCAAACGTCACGAAACAGGTCATTAGGAATATCGCGACATTGTCTTTCAATTTCCAATTTCAATGCATCAATTGTTCTTGGTTTGGTGCGATAATTTCCTGCCATGCTGTGATTAATTAATTACACCTGCAACACAAAAAAGGCAGCATGTTAGGGACAGTTAAAGTGTGAGTACATTTTTTTGAGACACCCTATATATATATATATATATACATCCATTATCTGTATGGGCTCAAACCCAGGACCTTCTTGCTGTGAGGCGACAGTGCTAACCACTACACCACCGTGCTGCCCATATATATGTATATGTATGGGTGGCAGAGATGGGACCAAGTCACACATGTGCAAGTCTCAAGTAAGTCTCAAGTCTTAACCTTCAAGTCCCAAGTAAGTCCCAAGTCTTTTTTGTCCTGGGCAAGTCAAGTCAAGTCAAGTCACAGGCTATGTCAAGTCAAGTCAAGTCAAGTCCTATAATAAGTCAAGTCAAGTCAAGTCACCTTAGGCGTATTGGCGTAATTTTAGCAGCAGAATATGAATTTAATACATTGAAAAGGCAATACATAAGTAAATGTCAGTAAACATCCTTGGCACATGTGCCCAACCTGTTAAATATTTGCATTTTAAATACTCATGTTGTGTAAAATACATAAAACAAAACAGTAATAATGTCACAAAGTTATTTATTGATGGCAAAATTGATTGCAAGATTGAAAGCCAACTAAGTTTCTCACATTGTCATCAGCCAACAAGAAAAATAAACAGAGAATTGGCATTCTGTTATGTGCGTAGTTAAAAGAGGGTAGGACGACACCTTGGGTTAACAGGGGCATGAGCTCCTCCAATCTCTAATCACGTCAGATGAGATGATTATTATTAATAAGATACACGTGGAGAAACCTGAAGTGACTTCGATGTATGTTTGCGCCAGTAAAAAAAAAAAACCCAAAGGATGGAGAAATGTGTCAGACATAATTTAGGTCTCAAAAAGAAGACCTGTTCGCCTGTGCAAAAGTGACATCATCTTACCCCATATGACAAGCTCCAGAGGTGTGTGCAAAAGCGCTCTCTCGCTCTCTCCCTCTCCGAGGCTGCCTCAGCCTGTGCGGAGCGGGGACATATAGAACGACTTTGGCGCGGGAGTCTTGGTTCCCGCTATAATAGATTGTTACGAAAATAAATGTTAAATGAAATATGCATCCCGCGCATTCCTTTCCACAGGAACTTTGCTCACAACGTTTTGGTCGTGGCTAACGCACTGTCCTCCTTACCACAAGTGCAACGTTTCGGAAACAATACGGAAAGGACAGTGCGCGGGATTCATCTTTCCTTGAACAATTACCCAGAGACTTTTTAAATTACCTCACTGGGAAATATCCAATGCACCTGTTCAGTTACAGAGTTGTGCTCTCTAAATTGTAGTCATTCAAACCATTGTTTTGGCAGCCTGGTAGCCTGATATACTAAATGTAAATTCATGGTTTGGATGACTGCACAATTTATTTTCGTAGCACTGTGTTACAGCGGGAACCGAGACTCCTGCGCACAGTCAGCCTATTTTGCAGAGTTTAGTATTGCTGCTAGCCTGTATTCAAACAGCGAGTGGCATGCCGGGGAATCCAAATCGTGGCGCTTTTTTCAATAGAGTGCTTCGAGGTCAGCGCGAACCCAGCGGCGGCCATATTGGAAGTCAAAGGTCACCTGGGTCAGGCTGTGTCAGTGCATTGTTGTTGTTCAGCGAAGCAAAAAGGGGTGACAATGCCGAATACGTGCGTCATTGTTGGCTGTAGTAGCCGGGGGGAAAAGGGTGGCAAAAGCTTCCACAGACTCCCGAAAGTTGTGACTAACCCAGGAATTGCAGCACAGGAGAAAAGCGAGCAGAGGAGACGATGGCTGCCATCAACCGCTCAAATTTAGGAAAACTGGACTGTATCCGGATTTGTTCTGATCACTTTGTGACAGGTAGGTTAATATTGTCATGAATTTCATAGTTACTAAAATAGTTACTAAAATAGTTATTTTAATTTCATAGTTACCGGTAGCATCCAGTATGCCGGCTGTTGTGTGACCGTCGTTCTTTCCCTCAGTCTCGTGGCCGCTTCAACATAAAACAACAGGGAAGCAACATGGGAGCAACATTCCCCAAGTCCAGCAATGCAGTTGCAATGTGCACACAAAATAGCATGTCTCTTGTCAACTATTATCCAGGGGTGTAAACTAGGCTGGGATAGACTCTGCGAGTGTAACACTTTCCCTCTGATCACTTTTGTCTCTCCGTCTTCAGCAGTCAACACCGACACATCGCGGACCCAACCGGACACAAATCTATCGTATGCTTCTATGCTCTTGTAGTTCTGGAAATCCTTTAGTTCATAAAATGGACTTGGGTGAAACACTAGATAGTTCACAAGATCTATGTATGTTAAATGCGGCAACAAGCTGGGGTCAGCTTTCCATTCCTTCTCACTAACAGTGTATGGATCTACATTCCCAATGAAACGTACCTTCTCAGCATAACGCTCCCGTGCCTGCTTATCCAAACTTTCACAGTAGTGCTCCATCACTTCAGATGTCTAAATTCTTAAAAAATCCAAGCTTCTAAGCCCTCTAACGCGGAAACGAATCGGTGAATGTGTACTCTATGATGTGCACTCTATGAGCACTCTGGAGCGAGTGACTTCCAAGATGGCCGCGCAGACCGCAGTGTTACTATTTTTAGCATCATCTCGGAGCACTCTATACGGGCGTATAAATAAAGTTATACGGATTCTTTAAAAAAAACTTCAATATTTATTTAGAGCTATAATCAATTCCCACGATGATAAAAGAACGCATAACATTTACAAACGTACTGTACACCACAGACAGCCAGTAAAGAGTCTTATGAAATCGCATGTTATCTTGTGGTAGCGAGACTTCGTTCCACTTTTGATCATGCGCACACCGCACTGCGAGAATCCCGCCAACCATGAAGCCATAGACGCCAACTTCTGCGTAGAATCATACGTCATCCTCGCCCGAGAATAAAGATGCCTCATTCATGTGCTGCGTTTAACTGTACCAACAGGTTTACCGTCCAAACGAGATCACATGGGATTACCTTTCACAGGTGAGACTGGAAAAATACTTTTCATTGTATTTGGTCATTATAACGTAATTTTACGAACAGATTTTTCTGACTTTGTGGCTAATATGAAGTCTCGCGCATAATAGCCGCTCGGTGAAAACTGTCTCCAAACAACGAAGTATTTCCTTCGTAACTACGCTGATAACACTTTGTGTTTTTGTCAAACATTGGAGCTTTGTATTCACTCTGAAGGTTTATTGTTATTAATATTGAATAAAAAGTAACTGGGATATATCATTGTTAATTATCATTCAAATTTTAGGTAAATTATTTTAATTTGCATCTTATACGAATTTTATAAGGGAAATACGGATTTTGGAGGTTGGTTACACAGGTTTGATTGACCAAAGGTTGACATGTATGCAATATCATTAAACTTGACGTAACTACATTGCTTACCAGCATTCACATAAGAATTTCACAATAATAAACTGAATCCCTAGCTACATCTGCAACGGCTAAAATCCTCCTACCGCTCACTCTCGTGGCTAACATTGGCTAACGAGGAGTTTAGCTGCTATCACCAAATAACAACACATTAATAAACTTACTGGGCAGAATGGATCTTCAAATGCCGGACGAAATTGGAGGTCGTGGTCTGGCTGTCAGAAATCGTCACGTTGCAAATCTTGCACTGCGCCGTTCGTCGTTTACCTTCTAGGCAGTAGCCCTTGAAGCCGAAAGTGATTACTCATGGGATGGCTGACATGATGATATGATGTGAAATCTGTGAACACATCGTGGCATGGGGCGTGCCGGTATATAGCCCACGTAGAGAGCGTGCCTGATGGACAGGGCGGTGACAACGCAACGGCAGTGCAATCAAAATTACTGAAGTATGTGCATATTACATTTTATTTTCACAATAAAAACACAATGGAAATAGCACTCAAGTCATCGTGTGTCAAGTCAAGTCAAGTCCCGAGTCTTAAACTTCCAAGTCCGAGTCAAGTCTCAAGTATTTTCATGTTTTGTCAAGTCAAGTCACAAGTCATGAAAACAGTGACTCGAGTCGACTCGAGTCCAAGTCCCCAAGTCTCAAGTCCCCACCTCTGATGGGTGGCACGGTGGTGTAGTGGTTAGCACTCTTGCCTCACAGCAGGAAGGTTCTGGGTTTGAGCCCCGTGGCTGATGAGGGCCTTTCTGTGTGGAGTTTGCATGTTCTCCCCGTGTCCGCGTGGGTTTCCTCCGGGTGCTCCGGTTTCCCCCACAGTCCAAAGACATGCAGGTTAGGTTAACTGGTGACTTTAAATTGACCGTAGGTGTGAATGTGAGTGTGAATGGTTGTCTGTGTCTATGTGTCAGCCCTGTGATGACCTGGCGACTTGTCCAGGGTGTACCCCGCCTTTCGCCCGTAGTCAGCTGGGATTGGCTCCGGCTTGCCTGCGACCCTGTAGAAGGATAAAGCAGCTAGAGATAATGAGATATTAGTAAATACTTTGTTAATAACCTACGTTATTGACTGTTTTGTGATTTATGTGGCATTGCTGCTGCAACACTGCAGTTTCCATTTGGTGATCAATAAAGTTATCCATCCATCCATCCATCCATCCATCCATCCATCCATCCATCCATCCATGTATCTATCTATCTGATTTATTTGCTGGTTGCACTAGATGAACTATAATAGATATGCTTTTGGTAGGAATGGTAAAAACTGCCAAGGATGCCACATTAATTAGTACTATATGGTCAAGACAATAGTTTAAACCAAAATCAGTGAAACCAAAATCATGACACACACACACACAGATATACACAAGCGGTCAGTTATAGCAGGAGATGGCAGACCTGTCTCATAGACATGAACACACTCATACACGTATACACCTTTAGTGTTGAAAGTACATTCTCCATTGTTGTTGACGTCTACAGATGGAGCAGCTGTACTCAGCAGACACACAGCCACTAGCAGTCCACTTGTGGCACCCATCTGCAAACCAGGGGCCTATATTTATCTGGCTTTACACATTCATTAATCATTATCTTCATGTAGACATACACGTCTGTCTTAGCAGTATCATCATACTAGTCCATCTCAAAATCTCAGCAAGACAATTAAGAACCAATGCATGGAATAAGAAAACTGATCAGAACCTTATCGTGAATGTTTAGTCTATAGTAATTTGTTTCTCTTTAAGTGTCTCTTCTTCTGCAGTGTTTGTTTGTAGTTTCTCTGTGTCTTGCTGTGTCCTGTCTTCTTCTGTCACGTCTGTCCCAGAGCATCTGGCTGAGCGATGACAGGTTTAAGCTGTGACCTTTAGTATTTATACATTTGTGTGTGACCCTTCTTCTCTATGTTCAGACACAAAACAGCTTTTCCTTACACATACATAAACAAAAGGTTTCTCCTTAAGTCATTTTGTAATGCTAGTACAATAACGCCATGCTTCTGCACACATTTTGTTCCTTCTGCCCTGTAGTGTGTGTGAGAGAGTGAGTGAGTGTGGATCCCCTTTAAGGAAATGAAGATCACTTATTTTCATTTCATCAAGTCTGGGCTGAACCAAACATGATATTTGCTGCTTTAATCCAAATCAAATCTCATCTCATTATCTGTAGCTGCTTTATCCTGTTCTACAGGGTCGCAGGCAAGCTGGAGCCTATCCCAGCTGACTACGGGCGAAAGGCGGGGTACACCTTGGACAAGTCGCCAGGTCATCACAGGGCTGACACATAGACACAGACAACCATTCACACTCACATTCACACCTACGGTCAATTTAGAGTCACCAGTTAACCTAACCTGCATGTCTTTGGACTGTGGGGGAAACCGGAGCACCCGGAGGAAACCCACGTGGACATGGGGAGAACATGCAAACTCCGCACAGAAAGGCCCTCGCCGGCCACGGGGCTCAAACCCGGACCTTCTTGCTGTGAGGCAACAGCGCTAACCACTACACCACCGTGCCGCCCCAAATCAAATCTCTCATTTTTAATCATTTGATTTTGGTTTTGTAATTAATTGTATTATCTCTCTGTATCATGTTTACTAGATTCATATACAGGCTGGAAGATTAAAATGCGAATGATAAGTGTTCAAAGCGTGACTGCATTCATGCAACAATATAAGTGCTGAGGATCTGTTTAGAAGGATGAAGGGAAATCTGCTTTTCATTAGCAAAGATATGATGAAATTCCAAGGCTAGTGTGGCTTTGAGACACGAGTTTGCTTACTTACTATGCTAATCCCCATCCTTTCAGTGCATATGCATAATAATGAAAAATAGTAGAGGACATCAAGCATAAAACTCTGTGAACTTTTTGAATACTGTTTTAGATGATATGTTCGCATCCTCTCATTGTAGCCCAATGCAAGAAAAGATTTTTGATGCAACCCGTAATGGCCTCTATGAGAAACCTGTGCTATTGGAGGTGCACCTCAATTCTGAACAAACTCATGAGTGTGTTTAGTTATTTTTTATAAATGTGAATAGACATACGAAGACATTATAGAGATATTGAAATGCACCAAACCTTGCCTAAAGTTCAACAGCTGAGAGTTTTGGTGCTATTTCACTGCACTTGGATATAAAAGCTGATGGGTTTTTTTTTTTCATTGGTGACCATATTTACAGTATATTATCTATTATTTTATGAGATAATCTTCTTTTATCATTTTTGTGTTGTGTATTACGAAGCAGCTAAGATCTTCTTACCAAAACTATATTGAATTAAATTTTTTTACCCTGTGACTCATATTGCTTTACTTGATTTTTTTTTTATTTGTTCATGTTTGGAACATGGGCAACACAGTGGTGTAGTGGTTAGAGCTGTCGCCTCACAGCAAGAAGGTTCTGGGTTCGAGCCCCGTGGCTGGCGAGGGCCTTTCTGTGTGGAGTTTGCATGTTCTCCCCGTGTCCGCGTGGGTTTCCTCCGGGTGCTCCGGTTTCCCCCACAGTCCAAAGACATGCAGGTTAGGTTAACTGGTGACTCTAAATTGAGCGTAGGTGTGAATGGTTGTCTGTGTCTATGTGTCAGCCCTGTGATGACCTGGCGACTTGTCCAGGGTGTACCCCGCCTTTCGCCCGTAGTCAGCTGGGATAGGCTCCAGCTTGCCTGCGACCCTGTAAAACAGGATAAGCGGCTACAAATATGTATGGGTCCATCTCAGAAACTGGTCTCTTATTTGGGACATTATGGTCAAAAAAATAAATTTTCTAATTTTACTATTTTTTTGCATTTACCTAACACTCAATGTTTCTTTTGTCATGTTTAATAAGAATAAAGATAGCATCTTGCTTTATCGGGCCTCGACTGTGGAAATTTTTTTTTATTACAATTCAAATGCTTTTGTAAAATTGATTTACATATAAAATAACTACATCATGAAGAATTAAAGCCCCTTCTTCACAGAAAATATTGAATAAATTTCCTCTTTTTGATTGCTTGGGTTAAAAATGCCAAGTTATGATGACTGAATTGATTATTCACTTAAATACGAATAATATGATACATTTTGGGTATTTGATATGGCGAAATAGGACACAATGGAAAAATCAAGAACACACCGGAAAGATGAGAATAACGGCGGTGGTAAAAGAACAGCGACTGTACCGGCTGAAGGTCGCGTGGGTCTCTGCTGCGGCGTGCAAGCAACGGGACATCACTACCGCACCGGACAGAGTGCGAGGCGGGGGCGGGGGCGGGGCAAAACGACTGGCCGTAGATTCGATCAAAAGTTCGATCTAAATTGACCATGGTTGCAAAATATTGGCCAAAAATACACAAACACTACGAAATATGAAAGTAAGATGAAAAAGAAACATTCTATTGCCTTATACTGCAAGACTAAAACAAAATAAAACTGTCAAAACTCACCTTTTCAGTGATAACATCCGAACAGATCACCCGCGTAACAGAAAGACCGCAAATGGAAGTACGATCAACTTCTAACTGTTGGAGTGGAAAATTCCATTCTACACATGCAAATTGTTAATGTGTGTCCTTCCCCACACAAAAATAACACACTAAAAACTAGACCACAACTCATTTTATAGCTCAGAAATTCATACAAGACCAGCTACCATTGTAACATATTCTGTAAGAAACACCTAACTTTCAGCTTTCGTTTTAAAAAACAAAAACACAGATTTATAACTAAATTTTTATATGGCGTAGTGATTTTAAGTTGCTACTTTTGGTGAGGTACCGACTAGTGGCCTAGTGGTAGCGTGTCCGCCTCTCGATCGGGAGATCGTGAGTTCTATTCACGGTCGGGTCATACCAAAGACCATCATAAAAATGGTGCCTACTGCCATCTGGCAAGGCACGCTGCAATACAAATGTGCATGGGGAGTTAAACTCTCGTGGTTACCAGAGGACTAGCCCCCCACTGTAACCCTAGCTATGTAATAGGCTAGAGGCCGAGGGCTATGGAAACGGAGATCGGCGCCGCCCGATGCGCCACCATACAGTTTGGGCCTGGTTAGTACTTGAGTGGGAGACTGCCTAGGAATACCAGGTACTGTAAGGCGTGGGAAGGACTTTAACTTTATTTTTTTTAACTTTTGGTGAGGTAGTGACCTCGACCCTGAGGCTTTCCGTTTAGATCAAAACACACGATCATATTGGTTTTGGGTCTGCGGAAAATGGAGTTACAACGGTGATCAAATATTTTGCATGATGTTTTATTACGGTTATGATTATTCTGTGAGCGCACCAATCCTTAGGTGTATAAAGTTACAACTTAAAATACAATTAGTGATAACTGTAGACTTTTCAGTGGACTACAACCTTTTTAAGGGAATGAGATGTAGTCAACCATTTATCATGTCCCAGATCAAGCCGCCATTTTTCCACAAATTTGCAGAATTTTTGCCAAATTCTGAATAGAGTATTCACATCAAAGATTAGTTTTATCTGTATTATTTCTTTCATCATTTTATTTCAAATTAAAACCAACATCACCATTCAAAACCGTATAGTTTATTGACTGTGAGTATATTTAGTGGGGTACCCCCACAGTACCCAGTTTCTGAAACAGACCCTTATCTACACGACCCTGTAGAGCAGGATAAGCAGCTACAGATAATGGATGGATGGATTTGGAACATAACAGTGCAAAGTGAATACATAAGAAATTGTTCAGATAAGTCAGCATGTTTTTGAATTTTTTTAAAAAAATGAAGTCATTTAAGGTCTACATATTGGTTTAGTAAAACACTTTTTAAAATTTTTAATACCATTATACAAATTTAAACCTCTTTCTAAAGTAGCTTGAAGATGAACAAATACAGCTGGAAGGACTGCCAGAAAGATCATATGTATAGTATGTACTTGACTTTAGGACATTTAGTAGTACATCAGTACATCCTGGTCTATTTAGCGATCAAAACTTTCCTGTTACCACTCGTCTAATAGTCATGATTGTACGGTACCTTTCCACTCCACAGCCTTCAGTTTTTAAGTGTTCGGGGAAAAATGCTGGAGATGACGAAATATGAAGACGTGCCAGGCTCTAGAGGAATATGTCTGATATTTAGTTGATGTGATATGAGGAAAACAACCGAATATCAAACATATCACCTAGCCCCTGGCCTGCTGCTGATGAGCCTGGTACTGAAAACAAAACATGGGACTTCAATAGAAGGTGATGGGATCACTGTTTACTAAAAATATAGGGAGATAAATAAGGAGATGGGCAAGAAAAAGAGACTCGAGGAGGGGTAAAAGCAGATAAGGGATCTGTACAAAGAACAAGAATAATGTCTCCTGTACACAACATAACAATGAAACAGCTGCAAATGGCGATTATAAATCACACCAAGAAGCCTGCGAGAACAACAGAAGAATTCAAACTATTACACAAATGCATCATATTGTGTCAGTTAACACAATTAATCACACAGTCACAAAACTTACCAAGCAGTGATGGCTTCATCCTTATTAGCACTAAAGCAACTGCATACCACACACGTACTGGAAATAATGAAATTAAACAAGAAGTCCATATCATGTGGTGTGTAGTGCATTAGAAAACCTGTCTGAATGTGCGAAAAGTATCACTCAGATGGGCATATATATATATGTGTGTGTCCCTGGCAGAGGTTTTGCAGTCCCCCTCATACACACGTGGGTTAATTAGAAGCATATTGATCAGCGTGCCTGCGGCTCTTCCTCCTGCATTAGGCTGATCAATAACTGTGATTTCACACACATGCACAGAAAGAGAGGACGAACAATCGGGTCAGTCACTCCAGGCAAAAATTCCCTTATCAGTGTCATAACGATCAGATCCATTCCACATGGCTGTCCCAGTGAGCATTACATCCATTACTGTTGCCAAAATGACTGCTGAGAAACATTTTTAAACAATCAGTATTAACATATCATTGGACTACTAGATAATATCATTATGCTTTATGGGTCATTTTAAAATTTATTTCTGATTCCCATCTCATCTCATTATCTCTAGCTGCTTTATCCTGTTCTACAGGGTCGCAGGCAAGCTGGAGCCTATCCCAGCTGACTACGGGCGAAAGGCGTGGTACACCCTGGACAAGTCGCCAGGTCATCACAGGGCTGACACATAGGTGGGGTTTACATTAGACCGTATCAGCGGATCATCAGATTAACGTTTTTAAAAACGATTAGCATGCACACAGCAACGCCAATACACGGATACGCTAATCACATGACTAATTCGGCACGTAACTTGAAATGTGTCAGTGCGGCTCATCGCTTCCTCCTCAGCGGCTGCGCTCCAAATCACTCCGCCCTGAACAGCGAGTGCCCTCTGGAGGGTGCGCACTCCGGCCCTGCGCAGCTCACAGAGCGCGCGAGTTAAGCGCACGAGCAGTGATTCGGGACTGAGCCGCTGTGCGCAAGTCACTTACCACTTGCAAGTGGAAGGATGTCAAGCCTAAAGACCATCATAACTACACAATGGGCAGTATTTGCATCAGTATTTGCAGTATTTTCATACTTTTATACTCTTTAATGAAAGGTGATACAAGGCGGAAGTCCGCGCCGTTTTTCAGCAGTCGCGTCACATGACCAACGCCAGCGAATCAGGAAGGTGGATGTCACGGTGACGTTGTCCAATGACAACGCCAGCTAGAGCTCAGCACAGCGTATCCGCGTATTCTCAATGTTTACACAGCACCAGAGCTGACACGATCTGGATTGAATACGTGGACCCTGGCGGATTCCCGTTTCCCGACGTTTCCAGGCGGTTTAATGTAAACGGACAGTGCATCCGCGAAGAAAACGAGACAGATACGGTCTAATGTAAACTTGGCCATAGACACAGACAACCATTCACACTCACATTCACACCTACGGTCAATTTAGAGTCACCAGTTAACCTAACCTGCATGTCTTTGGACTGTGGGGGAAACCGGAGCACCCGGAGGATACCCACGCGGACACGGGGAGAACATGCAAACTCCACACAGAAGGGCCCTCGCCGGCCACTGGGCTTGAACCCGGACCTTCTTGCTGTGAGGCAACAGTGCTAACCAACTGCACCACCGTGCCGCCCATATTTGAAAATATATGCTTAAATATTGCACCATTAATTAGTAGCCATTATTAAATTATATTTGCACTCACTGTAATAAGAACTTGTTCTTTATTTGAAGATTCATTTTTATTTAGCTTTGCCATAGCAATATATATATATATATATGTATATACTTTATGGATGGGAAACCACTACAGCTTTGCACCAATTACAGTGGCCCCATTGTACCTAATCTGCATGTCTTTGAACTGTGGGGGAAACCCACACAGACACGGGGAGAACATGCAAACTCCACACAGAAAGGCCCCTGTCAGCTGCTGGGTTCAAACGCAGAACCTTCTTGCTGTGAGGCAACAGTGCTAACCACTACACCACTGTGCCACCCTGAGTTCCTATTCTTGGCTGGCAGGAGTGGAACCCAATGTGGTCTTCTGCTGTTGCATGCTGAGATGCTTTTCTGCTCACCAAGGTTGTAAAGATTAGATTAGATTAGATTAGATTAGATTAGATTAGATTAGATTAGATTAGATTAGATTAGATTAGAACTTTATTGATCCCTTTGGGAGGGTTCCCTCAGGGAAATTAAAATTCCAGCAGCATTATTACAGGATAAACAGAGAATAGAAAATAGAGAAAACTTCTAGATAAATTAAATTAAGTATTTACATATACAAATATAAAAAAGAATAAGATATGGGAAAAGAAGAAAGAAAAAAAAGTCCAGCAGGAGAGGTATTGCACATTATATTGTACATTGATATTGCACATTGTCCAGTATTGCTTTTTGTCAGGCTAGGCTACTGCTCCTTCCCGTCCTCTGTCCTCCTGTTACCCCTCCCTCCCACCCAGAGAGGAGTTGTACAGTCTGATGGCGTGAGAGACAAAGGAGTTTTTAAGTCTGTTCATCCTGCACTTGGGAAGGAGCATTCTGTCACTGAACAGGCTCCTCTGGTTGCTGATGACGGTGTGCAGAGGGTGACTGGCATTGTCCATGATGTTCAGTAGTTTGTCCATAGACCTCTTCTCTGCCACCATCACCAGAGAGTCCAGCTTCATGCCGACCACAGAGCCGGCCCGCCTGATCAGTTTGTCCAGCCTGGATGTACCCTTCTTGGATGTGCTGCCCCCCAGCACACCACGGTGTAAAACAGGACACTAGCGACCATGGACTGATAGAACATCCACAGGAGTTTCCTGCAGATGTTAAAGTACCGCAGCCTCCTCAGGAAGTATAGCCTGCTCTGTCCCTTCCTGTAAAAGTGATTGGTGTTGCAAGTCCAGTCCAGCTTGCTGTCCAGCCACAGCCCAAGGTACTTGTAGGAATCCACAGCCTCCACCTTGAATCCCTCAATCAGAACTGGTCGTGACCTTGGTCTGGACCTCCCAAAGTCAATGACCAGCTCCTTGGTCTTTGAGGTGTTGAGCTGCAGATGGTTACTGTTGCACCAGATGGCAAAATCCCTCACCAGGCTCCTATACTCCTCCTCTCTGTTGTCCCTGATACACCCCATGATGGCTGTGTCATCTGCAAACTTCTGAATGTGACACAGCTCCGAGTTGTAGCAGAAGTCCACGGTGTACAGGGTGAAGAGAAGAGGGGCCAGCACTGTGCCCTGGGGTGCTCTGGTGCTGCTAATCACAGTGTCAGACGTGATGTCCTTCAGCCTGACGTACTGCGGCCTATCGTGAGGTAGCTGGAGATCCAGGTGACCAGGCAGGGGTCCACTCGCATCCTGTTCAGTTTGTCTTGAAGCATAAGGGGCTGGATGGTATTGAAGGCACTTGAGAAGTCTAAGAAGAGGATCCTCACTATGCCATTTCCCTTATCCAGATGCAAGTGGGCTCGATGGAGCAGGTAGAGGATGGTGTCTCCCACACCAACACCTGCCCGGTACGCAAACTGCAGACAGTCCTGGGCGTGTGGCACCTGGGGTCTGAAGAGGCTGAGTGCCACCGGTCGGAAGTCATTCAGCTCACTGGGCTGGTTCTTCTTGGGAACTGGAACAATGCATGATGTCTTCCAGAGGGTGGGCACTCTCCCCAGCTGCAGGCTGAGGTTGAAGATGCGTTGGAGTGGTTCACCCAGTTCAGCAGCGCAGGTCTTCAGTAGTTGGGGACATACCTTGTCCAGGCCTGCTGCTTTCCTGGGGTGAAGCTCCCTCAGTTGACCTCTGACCTGGTCTGCAGTAATGCATGGAGGAGTCTGTGTTGAGGAGGGGGGGGAAGGGGCTGCTGCGATGACTGGGGGGAGGTGTGTTGAGGGAAGAAGGAGAGATGGCTGCAGTGAGGAAGAGAGTGGGGGGACGTGGGCTGGTTGAACCGGTTGAAGAAGTCATTCAGCTCGTTTGCCCTCTCCACTGTCCCCTCAATGACTCTGGTCTTTGTGTTGTTGTCTGTGATGGTTTTCACACCTTTCCAGACCTCCCTCATGCTGTTCTCCTTCAGCTTCTGCTCCACCTTTCTCCTGTAGCTGTCCTTAGTTTCCCTCAAGCAGCGTTTCACGTCCTGCTGTGCTGCTTTCATTGCCTCCCTGTCCCTGCTCCTGAAGGCGGCCTTCTTCCTGTTGAGGACAGCTTTGACTTCCTGTGTTACCCATGGCTTGTTATTAGGGTAACACCGTACAGACTTAGCAGGGGAGACCACGTTTGTACAGAAGTTGGGATAATCCGTCAGACAGTGTGTCAGCCCCTCTATGTCCTCACAGTGTGGGCTAAGCAGCACATCCCAGTCCGTGGTGTCATAACAGTCTCTGAGGGCATCTTCCATTTCAGGGTAAAGAATGATTATATGAGTTGCTAAATCCTTCTTGGCAGCTCAAACCAATCTGGCCATTTTCCTCTGACCTCTCTTATCAACAAGTCATTTCCACCCACAGACCTATTGCTCACTCAATATTTTTTGTTTTTCGCACCATTCTGTATAAACTCTAGAGACTGTTGTGTGTGAAAACCCCAGGAGATCAGCAGTTTCTGAAATACTCAAACCAGTCCATCTGGTACCAACACCCATGCCACAGTGAAAGTCACACTTTGAGATCACAAGTTTCACATTCTGCTCTTTGAAGTGAACATTAACTGAAGCTCTTCATTTGTTTCTGCATGATTTTATGCATTGTGCTGCTGTCAAGGGATCGGCTGATTAGATAACTGCATAAAACAGCAGGTGTATGGGTATACCTAATAAAGTGGCTGGCAAGTGTATTTTTATATAGCTTACATAATGCAGAGAGTACTGTACTATACAAAACTTTAGCTTTATATAGTTTCAAACTACAGATTTTTTTAATCCACTAAGACAAGGCATGGAATTTTTCTTGTGTGCTTCCTCTCTTTACTTTATGGAGAAATGAACGTGGGTGCATCTATTTTGTGACACTCCCTGTTCCTGTTCTTCCTTTTATTTATTCAATACTTTTTTATGATAATTATTTCATTATGCATCTTCCTTATTTTATTTCCTATTTATATAGTTTCTGTTTTGTACTGAACTGGACCAGAAGGTCATGAAGTCCTGGGACAGGTGGTTTTATCAGCAGCAGCCTGCTGTACAAGGAATACCTGATTACTTGAAGTTTCACTTAATTGCAGTTATGTAAGTATAGGACATCTTCCTGTCCTGCCAAACTTGTGCCCTTAACTCATCTCATCTCATTATCTGTAGCCGCTTTATCCTTCTACAGGGTCGCAGGCAAGCTGGAGCCTATCCCAGCTGACTACAGGCGAAAGGCGGGGTACACCCTGGACAAGTCGCCAGGTCATCACAGGGCTGACACATAGACACAGACAACCATTCACACTCACATTCACACCTACGCTCAATTTAGAGTCACCAGTTAACCTAACCTGCATGTCTTTGGACTGTGGGGGAAACCGGAGCACCCGGAGGAAACCCACGCGGACACGGGGAGAACATGCAAACTCCACACAGAAAGGCCCTCGTCGGCCACGGGGCTCGAACCCGGACCTTCTTGCTGTGAGGCGACAGCGCTAACCACTACACCACCGTGCCGCCCATGCCCTTAACTTAACCACTCAAAGGATGAACAAGAAACAGATTTTATTCTCTACTGTACTGTCATTCATTTCTGAGATGGCAAAAAAACAACAACCCACAACAGTTAATAATGAATCATAATCATATTCTCTCTCATGCACATTTAAACTCTTAGTTACTTCCTGCTTCTCAGAATGATATACTGTATAACCAGTTTCATAATTTATTTCAGGTTATATTTTATATTTGCTAGGTTAAAAAGTATAAAACGTTAGATATTAAACGTCTGCTAAATTGATGTGGCAGTTATAACACTCTAAAACAATCCAAATTTATGACTTGCATGTGTTGAAAGGTCAAAAGTCAACGTGAATCTCAGGGAAATATGCAAGTGTTAGGTAGAATGCTATTGATTTCTCCCTCCTCCCTGGGCTGTGGTTATTACCCAGAGTCCTACTGGACAGACTGACCTTCTGAGTGAGTTGAGGCGGAAGAGGATGCCACTAATTGCACGGCCTAATTCTGAGCCCGGGGCCAGAATTGTCATTGGTGGAGTGGGACAGGAATACAGGGGTAAAAAAGGAGGCGTGCAAACACATGCTCACTCAATAAAGTTCACATGCGTTCAGAAAGTTAATTCTCATTTGAATTTTCTGTCATTTTACCTCCAGCGGGGACAACTCAGTAAAACATCCACACAGACTGAGACATTTCAGATGGAATCAGATCAACAGAATTCAGAGGTAGTTAAAAAAAGGGAATGGAAGTTTAGGAGAAAACAAGAACATCTGGTAAAAAAAGTTTTAGTGGTTCTTTATGATGCATATATGAGAAAGTGTTTTTCATTTGATTTGCCTCATCTCATCTCATTATCTCTAGCCGCTTTATCCTTCTACAGGGTCGCAGGCAAGCTGGAGCCTATCCTAGCTGACTACGGGCGAAAGGCGGGGTACACCCTGGACAAGTCGCCAGGTCATCACAGGGCTGACACATAGACACAGACAACCATTCACACTCACACCTACGCTCAATTTAGAGTCACCAGTTAACCTAACCTGCATGTCTTTGGACTGTGGGGGAAACCGGAGCACCCGGAGGAACCCACGCGGACATGGGGAGAACATGCAAACTCCGCACAGAAAGGCCCTCGCCGGCCACGGGGCTCGAACCCAGGACCTTCTTGCTGTGAGGCGACAGCGCTAACCACTACACCACCGTGCCGCCCTGATTTGCCTCAATGCCCAATAATTATCAATAGAACATTGTTATTTAGCAATTTGACTGATAGGTTTATTCAGTGTTTAAAATAAAGGCATACATCGATGTGGAACATAAGTAATACTGATCATTCTAAAAGAAACATGAGATTTGATAACAGTGTAAAATGTACTTTTTACATCAACCATAGTTTAATTTTTTAAATAAAAACTACAGATAAAATTCAAAACTGTGCACTGAAAACTGCCACTGGGGTGTTACACCTATTTACAGGGTCTAGTGATAGTAGATATTTAAACCCTCTATTTATGGAGCTTAAATAGACCTTAAGAACCTTGTAGTATTTTTGAATATACATTTATTTTGTTTGTACCACGGTGAACAAAAATGTACATTTCACAACATCCTTTTTTTCCTGACAGGATAAAAATTAAAGAGGAAAAAAAATGATATATTGTGAAATGTACATTTTTGACATGATAAATATCCATCCATCCATTATCCGTAGCTGCTTATCCTGTGCAGGGTCGCGGGCAAGCTGGAGCCTATCCCAGCTGACTACGGGCGAGAGGCAGGGTACACCCTGGACAAGTCACCAGATCATCACAGGGCTGACACATACAGTGGTGCTTGAAAGTTTGTGAACCCTTTAGAATTTTCTATATTTCTGCATAAATATGACCTAAAACATCATCAGATTTTCACACAAGTCCTAAAAGTAGATAAAGAGAACCCAGTTAAACAAATGAGACAAAAATATTATACTTGGTCATTTATTTATTGAGGAAAATGATCCAATATTACATATCTGTGAATGGCAAAAGTATGTGAACCTTTGCTTTCAGTATCTGGTGTGACCCCCTTGTGCAGCAATAACTGCAACTAAACATTTCTGGTAACTGTTGATCAGTCCTGCACACCGGCTTGGAGGAATTTTAGCCCATTCCCCCATACAGAACAGCTTCAACTCTGGGATGTTCGTGGGTTTCCTCACATGAACTGCTCGCTTCAGGTCCTTCCACAACATTTCAATTGGATTAAGGCAGGGGTGCCAGGGTGAAATTGGTAAGGGGGCCAGATTTTTTTCAAGTGGGACCTTGGGGGCCGAATTACACTTTTGGCCTGAAAAGACCAGACACTAACTCAACAAAAGGACATTATTTTATATGATTTTTGAAGGCCTATACGCCCAAAAGGAATTGTAAAGCTATAGCCTCAAAATGAGGCGCACAATAACGTGGCAGACAAAAGCAATTTACCCTCTGAAAATGTAACAGTCTAAGCATGCAAGTAGCCTACATTTATAAAAAAAAATGCTACAGAAATGGACTAAGACACAAATAACACAAGTGTAAACTGTAAATGACTTAGATCAGATTTATTGATCTTGCACATCAAAAACATGTCAATGCATAGGCCTAATTAGGCCAATTAAAACGATTGGCAAGTAGGCCTAAACGAGTCAAAAGAAAGAAGTGCCAGGGTAAATAATGCTGCTTTTCCACTACAAACGCGGCTGAGTCGGGCTGAGCCGTGCCGTGCTGAGTTGGGCTGAGTCGAGCTGAGCGGGGCTGTTGGAGTTGCATTTCGACTACAACCGTGCTGAACCGTGCTGGCTGGAAGTGGGTGGACACATTGGGTGGAGTTAGCGAAAGTGGGTGGACGTCACGTGATGTCGTTAAGCAGCGCAAACAGTGACATCAGTGAGCTTTTAAGCGGTAGTCTCACGACCCGAATAGTAAACAATAAACATGGAGGACATGGAGTCGTTAGTGTTGCTGGTCTTGGTGCTGTGGCTTGTTGTCACCGACAACGCCAACAGATACTGGCAAGAGCGCATAGATGAGGCGAGGCGCATAAGGCTTCATAAATTCTCGTAATTCGTAATTCTTCTTCTTCTGGGTTTACGGTGTTTACAGATCCCAGCGTGCTCGCGGGGCGTGTGTGGGCATGTGAGGACACTCCTCCTCACCAATCAGTGCACAGGGGAGTGTCTGCTCACGCCCCCAGCCTCACTCGGCTCGGTTTGGCTCGCTTCAGCCCCACTCCAAAACGGTGCGAGTTTTAGGGGCTAAGCAGGGCTGAAGCGAGCCGAGTCGTGCTGTTCTTTGGTAGTCGAAACGCGAGCCGTGTCGGGCTGAAGCGAGCTGAAAAAGGGTAGTGGAAAAGGGCCATATTTCCACCAATAGGTCAAGTGACTAAATATCCAGTAGCATTAGTTTAAAAGAGCCAAATATGACTGAACATACCAATAAAAACAAACTACAGATGGCACATTAACTTTGCTGGTCAAGTCCCACATATATTTCCACACACCCATCCTGTTTATTCCCCCTCAAGCACACAGCACAAGGTTACATGGGGGAGAAATACCAGCTACATTTTACATGTGGAAGCCAGAAGTCTTTTACTTTTTACCAGCTTGTCGACATTGGGGGACAGACTCTGGGCAGTTGCTATTTTCATGACATCGTTGAGATGTCCATGGGTCAGACGACTACGCAGTTTCGATTTATTAATATTCATTACTGATGAAAATGCCTGTTCACATAAATATGTTTTCCCGAACATACAGAGTATTTTACCGGCAAAGGCCATGATAATTGGGTACTCTGGTGGCCAGGGGCATCGTAGTGGGGGGAAAAGGGGGACTGAGTTACCAGGGCCCCAAGTGGGGGGAGGGCCCTTAAGGAGTCTGTAATTTTATTTTCCTTTAAATATCAATACCATTTAAAGATCACAATATATGTTGCTAACTAATGTAAATGTAATGTTTTGGGTAAATAAATCATTTGATTAATGGATTGAATTGTGTGTCCTAGCCTACATATATGGCCCTTTTCCACTACCCTTTTTCAGCTCACTTCAGCTCGCTTCAGCTCACTTCAGCCCGACATGGCTCGCGTTTCGACTACCAAAAACCAGCACGACTCAGCTCGCTTCAGCCCTGCTTAACCCCTAAAACTCACACCGTTTTGGAGTGGGGCTGAAGCGAGCCAAAGCGAGCCGAGTGAGGCTGGGGGCGTGAGCAGACACTCCCCTGTGCACTGATTGGTGAGGAGGAGTGTCCTCACATGCCCACACACGCCCCGCGAGCGCGCTGGGATCTGTAAACACCGCAAACCCGGAAGAAGAAGAATTACGAATTACGAGAATTTCTGAAGCCTTATGCGCCTCGCCTCATCTATGCGCTCTTGCCAGTATCTGTTGGCGTTGTCGGTGACAACAAGCCACAGCACCAAGACCAGCAACACTAACGACTCCATGTCCATGTTTATTGTTTACTATCCGGGTCGTGAGACTACCGCTTAAAAGATCACTGATGTCACTGTTTGCGCCGCTTAACGACATCACGTGACGTCCACCCACTTTCGCTAACTCCACCCAATGTGTCCACCCACTTCCAGCCAGCACAGTTCAGCGCGGTTGTAGTCGAAATGCAACTCCAACAGCCCCGCTCAGCTCGACTCAGCCCAACTCAGCACGGCACGGCTCAGCCCGACTCAGCCGCATTTGTAGTGGAAAAGCGGCAATAGTGTCTGGTGACAGGCCCCTCCACCCTTTGCATGAAATGGTTTAGTCCGCTTTCACCGGGCTTTTTAACTAGGCACATTTAACGTAGCGTTCATTCTGCTGAAGCAGCACTGTGCATTGTAGGCTATCTGTGCTATGGAAGATGATGCACAAGAAAACAAAATCCGGTTTTCAGAAACAAAAAGAGAGGCAGGAAAGAGACAAGAAAAGAAATGAGGGAAAGCAACTGCTCACAAACTTCTTTCCCAAGAAAGGTGAGCCCAAATGTGAAAGCAAATAGCCTACATTAAATGAACACCTGTGGTTATAAATGCTTCAATACCACCGCGATTGTCAGTGCTAAAAACTGCACAACACAAAATTAGAAATAACATGATGCCTTTTTTGTTTACATTCCAATAGTATACTAATCGAAAATTAAATTAATATTTATTATTGGGTCATAACATAATTAGGCTAATAGCCTAATTTAGTCTCAATGTCATAGGTCTTTGGTGGCATTTACTGTTACAACTTTTAATCATTCTGCAAATAAAACAAAGATTCAGTGAAGTATTGTGTGATTAGGGTTTTTTATTCATTTAAGAGTTGTGAGATTAATGTGTGGCTACATAACTGACTGGACTGGTCGTATGCCCTTCTTGTTAGATACTTTCAGCATTGTTAACTGCTGAGCTTTTTTTGGGGGGGGGCATGGCCACTGCTTGTGCATAGGACCCAGAATTTGGTGCTACGCCCCTGCTGGTGGCAATGACTGATGGAAAGATTGGATTCCAACAGATGCGTATTTATCCTTGACGAATGCACCCTCCGAAAATGGCTTGGACACTTTTGCGATCTCCCACGCGATGATGTAGCTCGCCTTCACTGCCCCTAACATGAAATAAAATGTACAACAAATATATTGAGACACCCCTCTTTGAAAACAGCCACATTTAACATTAAAGGAGAACTGAAGATGATGTATGATATTAAAACGAACCTTCATGTGTCTCTCGAGACTTTGAGAAAGCTGCTTGCTATTTTTGAAGGTTTGAGGCAAGCTCATTTAGCTTTTCAGTCCTGCGTTGCCCGGTGAATTGGCTGTATTTGTCGGCGTGGGTCTCGTAATGTCTTTTGACATTGTATTCCTTCGGTACAGCCACTTGTTGCGAACAAACCAGACAAACAGGTTTTCCCCCTACTTCCCAGAAAAAGTATTTCTCTCTCCATTTTTCCTGAAAGATGCGACCCTCAGAATCAACTTTTCTCTTTTTAGACTGTTGTTGCTTGTGAACGAGCAACAACTAGCCTACTCTACATTAAATCCGGGTCATTGCACCTGCGCGTGCTGCAGCAAGCAGAGAGCAGCTAAAAACGAACCGATGGATTACACGAAAATGGAATCAAATTGAAACATTAGATTTAAAATCATTACGAAAAAAACCACAACATTCGATTTTTATTAATTTATTATTAAAAAAAAAAAGTCTCATGAACCACCGGGCCGGATGTGATGACCAATCGGGCCGTATCCGGCCCGCGGGCCGTTACCATGGCACCCCAGGATTAAGGTCAGGACTTTGACTTGGCCATTCCAAAACATTAACTTTGTTCATCTTTAACCATTCTTTGGTAGAACGACTTGTGTGCTTAGGGTCATTGTCTTGCTGCATGACCCACCTTCTCTTGAGATTCAGTTCATGGACAGATGTCCTGGCATTTTCCTTTAGAATTCGCTGGTATAATTCAGAATTCATTGTTCCATCAATGATGGCAAGCTGTCCTGGCCCAGATGCAGCAAAACAGGCCCAAACCATGATACTACCACCACCATGTTTCACAGATGGGATAAGGTTCATATGCTGGAATGCAGTGTTTTCCTTTCTCCAAACATAACGCTTCTCATTTAAACCAAAAAGTTCTATTTTGGGGCGGCACGGTGGTGTAGTGGTTAGCGCTGTCACCTCACAGCAAGAAGGTCCTGGGTTCGAGCCCCGGGGCCGGCGAGGGCCTTTCTGTGTGGAGTTTGCATGTTCTCCCCGTGTCCGCGTCGGTTTCCTCTGGGTGCTCCAGTTTCCCCCACAGTCCAAAGACATGCAGGTTAGGTTAACTGATGACTCTAAATTGACCGTAGGTGTGAATGTGAGTGTGAATGGTTGTCTGTGTCTATGTGTCAGCCCTGTGATGACCTGGCGACTTGTCCAGGGTGTACCCCGCCTTTCGCCCGTAGTCAGCTGGGATAGGCTCCAGCTTGCCTGCGACCCTGTAGAAGGATAAAGCGGCTAGAGATAATGAGATGAGAAGTTCTATTTTGGTCTCATCCATCCACAAAACTTTTTTCCAATGGCCTTCTGGCTTGTCCACATGATCTTTAGTAAACTGCAGATGAGCAGCAATGTTCTTTTTGGACACCAGTGGCTTTCTTCTTGTGACCCTGCCATGCACACCATTGTTGTTCAGTGTTCTCCTGATGGTGGACTCATGAACATTAGCCAATGTGAGAGAGGCCTTCAGTTGCTTAGAAGTTACCCTGGGGTCCTTTGTGACCTCGCCAACTATTACACGCCTTGCTCTTGGAGTGATCTTTGTTGGTCGACCACTCCTGGGGAGGGTAACAATGGTCTTGAATTTCCTCCATTTGTACACAATCTGTCTGACCGTGGATTGGTGGAGTCCAAACTCTTTAGAGATGGTTTTGTAACCTTTTCCAGCCTGATGAGCATCAACAATGCTTTTTCTGAGGTCCTCAGAAGTCTCATTTGTTCGTGCCATGATACACTTCCACAAACGTGTTGTGAAGATCAGACTTTGATAGATCCCTGTTCTTTAAATAAAACAGGGTGCCCACTCACACCTGATTGTCATCCCATTGATTGAAAACACCTGACTCTAATTTCACCTTCAAATTAACTGCTAATCCTAGAGGTTCACATACTTTTGCCACTCACAGATATGTAATATTGGATCATTTTCCTCACTAAATAAATGACCAAGTATAATATTTTTGTCTCATTTGTTTAACTGCGTTCTCTTGATCTACTTTTAGGACTTGTATGAAAATCTGATGATGTTTTAGGTCATATTTATGCAGAAATATAGAAAATTCTAAAGGGTTCATAAACTTTCAAGCACCACTGTAGAGATACACAACCATTCACACCTACAGTCAATTTAGAGTCACCAGTTAGCCTAACCTGCATGTCTTTGGACTGTGGGGGAAACCGGAGCACCTGGAGGAAACTCATGCAGCCACAGGAAGAACATGCACACTCCATACAGAAAGGCCCTTGTCGGCCACTGGGCTCGAACCCAGCACCTTCTTGCTGTGAGATGACAGTGCTAACCGCTACACCACCATGTCGCCCAGGATAAATATTCAAGAGGAAATAAAAAAAAAAAAAAACCCTCCATCCACATCGTTTCCTGAAAATGACCTTTAACATAGAATTATTACAGATAGAGTAGATACAGACTCATGCACTCACAGGACACCTTTTCCAACTTTCAAAAATTGAATATCTGAACTGTTTTATTATAACTCAACAAATCTAAGAAAGGTCGTGTACTTTATTAACCACACTGTTGGGCCTGTATGGTTGCTGTGGGGAGTTTCAGTGAGGTTTTGAATCATTTTTGTGTCACTCTGGCCATGAATACACTGTAGTAATGGGCTGAGGATGATGAGGAGTGACAGTGAGAAAGAAGGTCAGAACATTTTGTGTGGTCAATATAAAATGGCACACATGTACGAGTGTATCGTGGAGCCTGCAGGAAAGTCAAAACACAAGCACATATACTCTACTGAGAATGGTTTCGAAGGAAATGGGGCTCTGAGGCAATAAGTCACAGTCTTGTTTGGAAATTGGAAAATGTTCTACGAGCCGAGAACTCTTCTAGAAGATCCTCAAACCATATTTTGACAGCCACAACGCATTCCTCAAGATATTTATGAGAACTTGTGCTTTTACGTATGTCAGAAAACTTGTCATGGTAAACAAGTACCGCAGTGTTAACCAAAAATGAAAATCCGGTTTCTGAACAGACAAAACGAAACTCACACATCAGTAATGTGCCATCAGTGAAACACAAGAAAATCAGAAGACATCGCAATGTGTTTAATGAGTGAACAAGAAAATAGAAAGAAATATACACAAGTATAAACTTTATGTACATGGATATGACTGTGTTTTTCTTTTAACAAATAACAAAAGCCTTGTGTTTTCAGTTTTAGCTTGATTTATTTATTTCATGTTTATCATCTCTGCCCTCAAAGCTTCAATCTCTTGACACGCATCTTTGGAGCTCCTGCATTTGCCTCTTTTTAGGCTGCCGGTCTTTACGCCGCTTGTAGAACAGGCACAATACCACACAGTTTCCTGTTAGTAAAACAGAAAAATATTCATTTAGAATTTAAGCACGGGTTTTTTTCAAGGCAACTTTATTTTAAATATCATACCACATTCCTGAAGCTATTAGAAAACACAGACATTCAGGCTATGAAAGAAGCAATGGTGCACATCGTATAAGAGATAAAATGCTGGAGGACTAACCTGTAGGTGAACGTGCAACAATAAAAGTAATACAGTAAAATGAAGTAAATAAAGTCTCCTGGCTTATCTGATCCACCACTGACAGCTATTTGATGTCTACCTAGATTCCCCAGCATGTGATCAAATGAGACTAGACTGCAGAAAATAAAAATGCATCTAAATGCCAGATGGAAACTTGATGAAGCCAGATGGAAGACAGAGATCAGTATTAGGGTAATGTGTGTACATTTGCATTTACACCTGCTAATTGTTATTCTGCATTGTGATTTGTCCAAAACAAGCCCCTGAAAATGTAGAGATTATACAAGTCATTCACTTAACTGTGAACAAGTAGATAATCACGATAGATGATTTCATCATGCAGCCTGCACTTATAACTACATTATAATTAGTTATTCCATGAAATCGAGTCGTACATGAGCTGATAGCTGATGAGGCGCATAGCGCCGAGTTGACTATAAGCCATGTACAACAAGATTGAGTGGAATAACTGTTTTATTCTATCTACATTCACTGGATTTTGAGAAACAGAGCATTTTTATTTTTTGCAAATTCAATAAATAAAAACTTTATACAAAACGTCAGACAAAATCATTTCCGCTTAGAATGTAAACAAACCAGCAAAATGACAGTAGCAATTTGTGAAAAATGCAATAATAATAAATCTTGAAAAATAAAAAAAAGATACATTCCTACCGTCAAATAATTTTATTCCATATTTTGTTGCTTTTTTGTATTTGAGTAGATTTTTAATTTTATTAGCTTTGCCATTGCAAGATATATACGTACATACATTATGGCTGGGAAACCACTACAGCTTGCACCAATTACAGTGGCCCCATTGTACTTAATCTGCATGTCTTTAAGGTGGTGTTTACATTAGACCGTATCAGCGGATCATCAGATTAACATTTTTAAAACGATTCGCGTGCACACAGCAACGCTAATACACGATTCACGTGCACACAGCAACGCCAATACACGGATATGCTAATCACATGACTAATTAGACGGCACGCAAGTTGAAATGTGTCAGTGAGGCTCAGCGCTTCCTCCTCAGCGGCTGCACTCCAAATCACTCCGCCCTGAACAGCGAGTGCCCTCTGGAGGGTGCGCACTCCGGCCCTGCGCAGCTCAGAGAGCGCGCGCACGCAAGCGAGTGAAGCGCACGAGCAGTGATTCGGGACTGAGCCGCTGTGTGTGTGATCCCAGTGCATATCGGGCATGCGCAAGTCACTCACCACTTGCAAGTGGAAGGATGGCAAGCCTAAAGACAGTCATAACTACACAATGGGCAGTATTTACATCTTACCATGAACAACATTAAGAATGACAAAGCAAATAATTATATTCATACTTTTATACTCTTTAATGAAAAACAAAAAGGTGATACAAGGCGGAAACAATAGCAGGAAGTGAAGTCCGCGCCGTTTTTCAGCAGTCGCGTCACATGACCAACGTGGCATGAACAATGCCAGCGAATCAGGAAGGTGGATGTCACAGTGACGTTGTCCAATGACGAAGTCAGCTAGAGCTCAGCACTGCGTTTCCTCGTATCTAAGGCTACGTTTACATTAGACCATATCTGTCTCGTTTTCTTCGCGGATGCACTGTCCGTTTACATTAAACCGCCTGGAAACGGGAATCCGCCAGCGTCCACGTATTCAATCCAGATCGTGTCAGCTCCGGTGCTGTGTAAACACTGAGAATATGCGGATACGCTGTGCTGAGCTCTAGCTGGCGTCTCATTGGACAACGTCACTGTGACATCCACCTTCCTGATTCGCTGGCGTTGGTCATGTGACGCGACTGCTGAAAAACGGCGCGGACTTCCACCTTGTATCACCTTTCATTAAAGAGTATAAAAGTATGAAAATACTGCAAATACTGATGCAAATACTGCCCATTGTGTAGTTATGATTGTCTTTAGGCTTGCCATCCTTCCACTTGCAAGTGGTAAGTGATATGCGCTGAGATCACACACACAGCGGCTCAGTCCCAAATCACAGCTTGTGCACTTCACTCGCGTGCTCTGTGAGTTGCGCAAGGCCGGAGTGCGCACCCTCCAGAGGGCACTCGCTGTTCAGGGCGGAGTGATTTGGAGCGCAGGATGCCTGCGGAGCCGAGCGTATCCGTGTATTGGTGTTGCTGTGTGCACGCGAATCGTGTATTGGTGTTGCTGTGTGCACGCTAATCGTTTTAAAAACGTTAATCTGATGATCCGCTGATACGGTCTAATGTAAACATGGGCTCAATGTTTACACAGCATCGGATCAGATACGAACTGGGTTGAATACGTGGGCCCTGGCGGATTCAAGTTGTTCCGCCTGTGGAGTCGTTTCCCGGCGTTTTAATGTGAACGGACAGTGCATCCGCGATGAAAACGAGACGGATACGGTCTAATGTAAACACCACCTGACTGAAGAGGAAACCCATGCAGAACATGCAAATGCCACATGGAAAGGCCCTTGACAGCCACTGGATTCGAACCCAGAACCTTCTCGCTGTGAGGCGACAGTGCTAACCACGACACCACCATGCCGCTGGTAGAATTTTTATTTCATCCTCAGTTGATTCAGCAACACACCGCCATTTTGTTTTTCTCTACTCACGGTATATGAGCTGGTAGCCTAGTAGTAGGGTAGCCAATCACAGTGCATGATTAATCATATCCAGTGAATGTGGAAATAATAATTATAATTATCAGGAAACAGCTGAAATGTGAAATGACTTATCATGTAAGTGGAAATATAATTTCTTTGGAATTCATTGTTCATTCCATTATACCTTGCATTAACATGCGTTTCCCCGACTAGATATCCAGATATAAATTTAAATGAATGCAAAGACCAGAAAAAGCCCAAGGCCTAAATAAGCCAAAAAGTGTTTGTACAACAAAGGCAACCTTTTCCCTTAACCAAATAAACCATAAACAGAACTGGTAAATCTCAAAAATGCTCCAGATCCACTTCTCATAGAGAGCAGAAAATAAAAACACAATCGTCTACTCACATTCCCTCGACGGAGGTCTTCACGATGTAGTCACACACTTTGCTGCGGTTCTCAGCTTCCACGTTGAGCTTGTTTTTCTGCTCCTGCAAGTTGGCCTTGTTCTGATGAAACTCATCTGATAATGGAAGTCAATGAAGAGGCAATGGTTTAAAACATTTCACTGAATATTCTGTATTTCACACAGCAGTAACTCCATAAAAAAACACTGTATTTTCCATTGAAACAATCTTTCATATCAGACACTGAAACTTTTTGGTGCTTTAACCCAACATGGCCACATGGAGTCAGCGTTCAACTATCCACAACACCTATAATCGTTATGAGCTTCAGGTTAATCCAGGATTATCATGAACTTCTTCAACATTTGTTAATGTAGCTGTATGGTGAGAACTTAGTCTTTGCACGTTTAAAGTGAAAGTGTACTTTTATTATCTTTTTTATAATCTTGTTGACTATAGCTTTGGGTTACTGACCTTCCCTGGCCAACATCACACTGGATTAAACAGAAAGTGTTGTAGCAAAAGGACTCCAAAATTAACTCCGTAAATATGGTACTTATAATAATAATAATAATAATAATAATAAGTTCAATTTATATAGCACCTTTCTCAAAACCCAAGGTCGCTTTACAATAATAGGCAGAGAGAAAAAAAAAAACCTTACTC